>NC_086444.1:594128865-594458365 GCF_028390025.1 Pseudophryne corroboree
GCGTAGTGAATACAGGACCGGAAACTGGGCAGCATGTCAGGAGGCAGCGGGGAGGACTTTTTCACTTACCAGGTATTTAAGCACTTTATTGTTTGTATGTGCTCATCCTGACGAAGGGGCTGCGACCCCGAAACGTAGATGATGCTACAATAAAAGCACTTTATTTTCACTTCATCAAGCCTCTCAGTGCCGCTTCTATGGAAATATATATATATATATATATATATATATATATATTTATTTCTCATACGTCCTAGAGGATGCTGGGGTCCACTTCATGACCATGGGGTATAGACGGTTCCGCAGGAGCCATGGGCACTCTTAAGACTTTTCAATGGGTGTGAACTGGCTCCTCCCTCTATGCCCCTCCTCCAGACCTCAGTTTTAGAAATGTGCTCAGGCAGACTGGATGCACTCTGAGGAGCTCTACTGAGTTTCTCTGAAAAGACTTATGTTAGGTTTTTTATTTTCAGGGAGAACTGCTGGCAACAGTCTCCCTGCTTCGTGGGACTGAGGGGGCAGAAGCAGAACCTACTTCCTGAAGAGTTTCATGGCTCTGCTTCTGGCTGACAGGACACCATTAGCTCCTGAAGGGAACTGAACGCTAGCCGTGTCTAGATGCTCACTCCCACAGCATGCGGTCACCCCCCTCACAGAGCCAGAAGTCAGAAGACAGGTGAGTGTATGAAGACAGATCTTCAATCAAGCAAAGTGACGGCTGAGGTACCGCGCAGCTGGCGGGAGCGCAGCGCGCCATTGCTGCCCACACATACGCAGGCACTGTAGGGTGCAGGGCGCTGGGGGGGTGCCCTGGGCAGCAAATAACCTCGTAAACTGGATAAAAGGGGGCATAAGATACCAAGGCACAGCCTTACCCCCGCCAGTATAAATATTATGTGAAAAATCTCTGAGGAGAAACGCGCCATTGTGGGGGCGGAGCTTCCTCCTCAGGCAGCCAGCACACTGTTCAGCGCCATTTTCTCTCATTCACAGACTGCAGAGAAGAAGCTGGTCCTCCTCCACTTCTGAACAAGTATCAGGGTGAAAAAAGGGGGGGCCTGGGTGCTAATACATATTGTGCTCAATATAATAGCGCTTAAAAGTTTCTGTGTACGGAGTACGTGACACAGGGATTTTGTCTCTGTGTACAAAGTACGCGGCACGGGATTTTTTCTTTGGCGCTGGGTTGTGAACTGGCTGCTCCTAAACTGTGTCCCTCTGACAGATGTTACTGTGGGTCTGTCCCCTATAAGTCCCACTGTGTCTGTGAGTGTGTGTGTTGTACACGTGTGAAAAACATGTCTGAGGCAGGGAGTTCCTCCCCGGAGGAAGGCATTTTAGGGACACAGAGTTGTAATGTGGTGGCGCTGTCGACACACCAAGAGCCTGCATGGGTGAAAGAAATACGTGATAGTATGCATCATATCAATAGGAGATTAGATAAGTCTGAATCTCATGCTGAGTGCTGGAGAAAATCTGTGGAGGATGTAATTTTTCAGGGCTCTGTTCTTTCATCCGCAGGCGACTCCTCTGGGTCACATAAGAGACCATTTGCGAATATTGTGAATACTGATACTGACATGGACACTGATTCTTGTGTCGACGATAGTGATTCCAGAGAAATAGATCATAAATTGGCAAAAAATATACACTATATGATTGTAGCTATAAGGGAAGTTCTGGAAGTCACGGAAGCCACTCCTGTACCTCAAGAGAAGGCTTATTTCTATAAAGAAAAGAAATGCAAGGTTACTTTCACTCCTTCCCACGAGCTTAATACTCTCTTTGAAGGGATGTGGGTGAATCCCGAACAGAAATTTCGTATTCCCAAGAGAATTCAGATAGCTTATCCTTTCCCGGTAGAGGACAGGAAAAAATGGGTATCACCCCCTGTGTTAGACAGTGCTCTGTCCAGGTTGACAAAGAAGGTAATTCTCCCTGCACCTGGCACGGCTTCACTAAAGGAGCCAGCAGACCGCAAAATGGAGACTACATTAAAATCCATTTATGTTGCCAATGGTACGCTGCTCAGGCCCACAATTGCTTGCGCGTGGGTGAGTCGCGCTATTGAAAAATGGTCAGAAAGCGTGTCATCAGAAATTGACACGATTGATAAAGATGAGATACTCCTTAACTTAGGGAATATCAAAGACGCTGCCGCATACATGCTAGAAGCAATAAAAGATATTGGACTCTTGAGTTCACAAGCTGCTACCATGACAGTATCGGCTCGGCGGGCGTTGTGGATTCGCCAGTGGAAGGCGGATGCAGATTCCAAAAGAAATATGGAGGCTCTCCCATATAAAGGTGAGGCATTATTTGGCGATGGACTGGATGCGTTAGTCTCGGCGGCTACCGCAGGTAAGTCGACATTTTTGCCCTCTGCGCCTGCACCGGCAAAAAAGACATATCACCCGCACATGCAGTCCTTTCGGCCCAATAAATACAAAAAAGCGAGAGGGTCCCCCTTCTTTGCAGGTAGGGGAAGGGGAAAGGGCAAGAAGTCCACAGCGGCTTCAGGTTCCCAGGAGCAGAAGTCTACCCCTACTTCTGTCAAATCTTCAGCATGACGCTGGGGGGCTCCTTTGTGGGAGGCCGCTCGGGTGAGGGCAGGTCTCAAACTGTTCAGCCAAGGTTGGATTCTGTCTGGCCTGGACCCCTGGGTTTTGCAGATAGTATCCCAGGGGTACAAGCTGGCGTTTCAAGACGTTCCCCCATGCCGATTTTTCAAATCGACCTTGCCAGCTTCTCTTCCGGAAAGGGAAGCAGTAACAGCGGCAATCCAAAAATTATGTCAGGATCAGGTCATAATCCTAGTACCTTTGTCACAACAAGGGGAGGGGTTTTATTCAAGCCTTTTTGTGGTTCCGAAGCTGGACGGCTCGGTCAGACCGATCCTAAACCTAAAATATCGGAATCTCTACTTGAAACGATTCAAGTTCAAAATGGAATCACTGAGGGCAGTGATTTCCAGTCTGGAGGAGGGGGACTACATGGTGTCTGTAGACAAAGGATGCTTACCTGCATGTTCCCATTTATCCTCCTCACCAGGCTTATTTGAGATTTGCGGTTCAGGATTGCCATTACCAATTCCAGACGTTACCTTTCAGTCTCTCCACGGCGCCGAGGGTATTCACCAAGGTGATGGCGGAGATGATGGTTCTCCTGCGTCAAAAAGGAGTCAATATAATTACTTATCTAGACGATCTCCTGATAAAGGCGAGATCCAGGGAGCAGTTATTACAAAACATCACACTCTCCCTGTCAATACTCCAACAACACGGTTGGATCATAAATTATCCAAAGTCACAGTTGGAACCGACGACAAGATTGTCTTTTCTCGGGATGATTCTGGACACAGAAGTTCAGAGAGTATTTCTTCCGGTGGAAAAGGCTCTGGAAATCTAGAAAATGGTAAAACAGATTGTGAAACCATCAAGTGTGTCGATCCATAAGTGCATTCGGTTGTTGGGGAAGATGGTGGCGGCCTACGAGGCCATACAGTTTGGCAGATTCCATGCCAGAGTTTTCCAGTGGGACCTGTTGGACAAGTGGTCGGGATCCCATCTACACATGCACTGGAAGATAATCCTGTCGTCAAAAGCCAGGATTTCGCTCCTGTGGTGGCTACACAGTTCTCACCTACTAGAGGGACGCAGGTTCGGAATTCAGGACTGGGTACTGGTAACCACGGATGCAAGTCTCCGAGGCTGGGGAGCTGTCACTCAGGGGGAAAGCTTCCAAGAAAAATGGTCAAGTCAGGAAGCCTGCGTTCACATAAACGTGCTGGAATTGAGAGCCATTTACAACGGCCTTCAACAAGCGGTACATCTTCTTCAAGATCATCCCGTGCAGATCCAGTCGGACAATGTAACAGCAGTAACGTACATAAACAGGCAGGGCGGAACGAAAAGCAGAGCGGCAATGGCAGAGGTGACGAAGATCCTCCTCTGGGCAGAAAGACATGTAAAGGCTCTGTCGGCAATTTTCATTCCGGGAGTAGACAACTGGGAAGCATACTTCCTTAGCAGACACGATCTCCTTCCAGGAGAATGGGGCCTCCACCAAGAAGTCTTCGCAGAGGTGACAAGTCTTTGGAGAGTACCTCAAGTAGACATGATGGCATCTCGTCTCAACAAGAAGCTTCAGAAATATTGTTCCAGGTCGAGAGACCCTCAAGCAATAGCAGTGGATGCGCTAGTGACCCAGTGGGTATTCCGGTCAGTGTATGTCTTCCCTCCACTACCGCTGATCCCAAAAGTTCTCAGGATCATATGAAGAACAAGGGTTCGAGCAATCTTCATTGCCCCAGATTGGCCAAGGAGGGCTTGGTACCCAGATCTTCAGGAGTTGCTCATAGAAGATCCTCGGCCTCTTCCTCTTTGCGCGGACCTGCTGCAGCAGGGGCCGTGCGTGTATCAAGACTTACCGCGGCTACGTTTGACGGCATGGCTGTTGAGCGCCGGATCCTAGCCCGAAAGGGTATTCCCAAGGAAGTCATCCCCACCCTTATTCAGGCCAGGAAAGGAGTAACATCGAAACATTACCACTGTATTTGGAGAAAATATGTGTCTTGGTGTGAATCCAGGAAGGCTCCTACGGAAGAGTTTCAGTTGGGACGTTTTCTCCATTTTCTGCAGGCTGGCGTGGAGGCAGGCCTCCGATTGGGGTCAATCAAGGTCCAGATTTCGGCCTCGTCAGTGTTCGTCCAAAAACAATTGGCCTCTCTTCCAGAGGTTCAGACCTTCATAAAAGGGGTTCTGCACATCCAGCCTCCATTTGTGCATCCAGTGGCACCATGGGACCTTAACGTGGTGTTGCAGTTCCTTCAATCGGATTGGTTTGAGCCTCTACAAGAGATAGAGTTGAAGTTTCTCACTTGGAAAGTGGTGATGCTTTTGGCGTTGGCATCCGCACGGCAGGTGTCTGAATTAGGCGCTTTGTCTCACAATAGCCCTTACCTGATCTTCCATGAAGATAGGGCAGAGTTGAGAACTCGTCAACATTTTCTTCCGAAGGTGGTTTCATCTTTCCACATAAACCAACCTATTGTGGTGCCAGTGGTTACTGACACGTTCACTGAGTCAAAGTCTCTAGATGTGGTTAGAGCTTTGAAGATTTATGTCGCTAGAACAGCTCGGATACGGAAAAAAGAGTCTTTGTTTGTCCTTTATGCTCCCAACAAGGTTGGGTGTCCTGCTTCCAAGCAGACTATTGCGCGTTGGATCAGAGGTACGATTCAGCACGCTCATACTACGGCTGGATTGCTGTTACCGACATCGGTGAAGGCCCATTCCAATAGGAAGGTGGGCTCATCCTGGGCGGCTGCCCGGGGGGTCTCGGCATTACAACTTTGCCGAGCAGCTACTTGGTCGGGGTCAAACACATTTTCAAAATTCTACAAGTTTGACACCTTGGCCGATGAAGATCTCAAGTTCGGTCAGTCGGTGCTGCAGGGTCATCCGCACTCTCCCGCCCGTACTGGAGCTTTGGTATAAACCCCATGGTCATGAAGTGGAACCCACATCCTCTAGAACGTATGAGAAAACAGGATTTTGATACCTACCGGTAAATCCTTTTCTCCTAGTCCGTAGAGGATGCTGGGCACCCGTCCCAGTGCGTAC
The DNA here is from genome assembly GCF_028390025.1 of Pseudophryne corroboree. Taxonomy (NCBI): domain Eukaryota; kingdom Metazoa; phylum Chordata; class Amphibia; order Anura; family Myobatrachidae; genus Pseudophryne; species Pseudophryne corroboree. The sequence goes on from NC_086444.1 coordinate 594,134,490, forward strand.
TTTACCTGCAGTTTTGTTATTACAGTTTCACAAGTTATGTTATATTAGTTTCAGCATGTTGCTGTAATTAGTTCATGCCTGTTGGCGTGTGTGATGTTGAATGCCATGTAGTGCGGCATGGTTGAGGTGTGAGCTGGTATGTATCTCACCACTAGTATTAACGTAAATCCTTTCCTCGAAATGTCCGTCTCCCTGGGCACAGTTGCTATAACTGAGGTCTGGAGGAGGGGCATAGAGGGAAAAGTCTTAAGAGTGCCCATGGCTCCTGCGGAACCATCTATACCACATGGTCATGAAGGGGACCCCCAGCATCCTCTACGGACTAGGAGAAAATGATTTACCGGTAGGTATCAAAATCCTGTTATATATATTGTATATAAAGTGCAAGTAGCGCTACTACTTTACATTCAATTAACTAACATACAATCAAATGGTGTACTCTAATTATGGCTAATTAGACCATAAAATACTCCAAATATATATATTGTGGCAGCAACCAGATTTCAAGGTAGTCCAATTTCCAATAGGTTATATATATATATATATATATATATATATATTATATTATATTATATTATATTATAAAATAAATAAATATATATATATATATATATATATATATATATACACACTACTGTTCAAAAGTTTGGGGTCACTCAGAAATGTCCTTTTTTTTTTTTAAAGAAAAGCACTGTTTGGGAGCTTTGGTACATCCCCATGGTACTAAATGGACACCAGTATCCTCTAGGACGTAAGAGAAAATAGGATTTTAATTACCCACTGGTAAATCCTTTTCTCGTAGTCCGTAGAGGATACTGGACGCCCGCCAGGTGCTTCGTGTTTTCCTGCACTGTTACTTGGTTTCAAGTTTGGTTAGCATGGCTTTCCTCTTGTTTTGTGTGTGCTGGTTTGAATCTCACCACTGTCCTTTCAAATCCTTCTCTCAAGGTATGTCCGTCTCCTCAGGTACAGTTTCTAGACTGAGTCTGGTAGGAGGGGCATAGAGGGAGGAGCCAGCGCCCACTATTGATTTCTTAAAGTGCCCAAGGCTCCTAATGGACCCATCTATACCCATGGTACTAATTGGACCCCAGTATCCTCTACGGACTACGAGAAAAGGATTTACTGGTAGGTAATTAAAATCCAATTCTTCAACGCAGGCGTGCCCGGACCGTGCAGGGGGGGGCGGGCCGCGGCGGCTGCTAGACGTCATATGCAGCCGCTGCGAACCAGACAGCAATGGGTAGCTCCCTGCCAGCGCGCAGGAGCTGCGCTGTTAGGGAGCTACTAGTGAAGTCAAAAGCATCGCCGCTGTGCGATGCTTTTGTACTTGTGCGGTGGAGGGAGGGGGCAGGCTGGGCGTCTCCCCACATGTCTGTGTAACTGATCGTAGATGTGCTAAATTCAACACATCTATGATCAGGTCTGAATTAGGCCCTATGTCTTAGTTATCTAGCTCTACATTCAAAGTCTGATTATGTGTATGAAAGAATCGGTCCTTTACTGACACTGTATCTTAGGTAAGAGATGAACTAACAATAGGCCTGATTCTGATGTGGTTGTTATGAGGAAGGGTCTGTGCTATACTTTACCACAAATATTGTAATGCTATAGGAGGCGTCTGTATGTAATAGACTTATACGCTCTGAGTGAGCGCTCAGCTAGTGTCGACGCTTACTCAGACTGCCGTATCCAGGAAGTCTGCTTCCGATGACACAGGCCCTGGGCTTGGCACACCTATAAAATGGGGACGTGTTGCCAGCTGCCATGCCTGCTATGCCACCCAAATGGCGGAGCATTTCAATCGTGCTGCGGCTTAAGAGGGAACTGTGAGCGATAACCCAGGACCTGTTCTGCACATGCGCAGTTCCCCAAACATTGTTTTTTTACATAAACCATCAGGTTTGCGTACAAGTCAGAATCAGGTCCTTTGTTCTTGTTCTGACAGTTCTATAAGAATCCCATCGGCTGAGAAGGATTTATGGGAGGTTTCTATAACAATCAACTTTCAAAAGAATTTTTTATTTTACTGATTCCTTTTGTTGTTTTTGCATAAATGTCACAGCTGGATTGATTTGCCTCTAAAGAAGCATCTTCCAAGGTTCCATTGCCCACCTGAGTTCTCCTCCAGAGACGTGCAGTCAGGGGAGGGCAGTGATTAAAAAAATAAAAAGAAAATATTTATAACACAGTCTGTTATAAATATCTTCTTTTATTAGTTTTACCATCACCCCCCCCCCCCCCCGCTCCCCCAGAAATAGAAAAATCCCTTCATCGTAGGGCGTGAGGCAGAGGGAGAGGTGCCTCCCGCTGCTAACATTAAAATCCGGGCAGCGGGGGGCGGGCAGGGGGCAGGGCGGAGCAATGGGCTGTAAAAGCACTTTGAAAATGTATAGGGAAGCGACACCACTACAGGTGCCTCAATGACAGGGGCGTTCATTCAGCCCACATGAATGCACGCCCCTGTCAGTCCCCCAGATGTGATTGGGCCAGCGGGCACAATCGACGGCATGACGCGGCGGGACCCGGCGGGGAAAGGGTGGCTAGCAGCAGACCTGGATCCGAGAGGATCCAGCCCCTGCCAGCCACTCTGCAGAGTTCGGCAGCGGAGAGCGGCTTCCAATTTAAAAAATGGCGCCTCAGCGTCAAATTTTGAAATTCAAGATGGCCGCCGCGTTATCTTGAAATTCATCTTCAAGATGGCCGCCGCGTCATCTTCAAATTCAATCACGGCTCACCGCGTCATCACCCCGCCTCCTCAACTGGCTTATATAAGCCAGTGGCGAGGTAGCGACGGCCAGTCCGGCGGCGGGTAGGGAGCAGTCAAGAGCTCCCGAAGACCGAAGACACTGGAAGCCCTGGGGAGGCAGCAGCCATGCAAAAGAGCTTAAAGGCCGCCATCCCCGAGGTGAAGACACCGGAAGTCCTGGAGTGGGGTCGGCCATGCAAATGAGATTAATGGCCACCTCCCCCAGGTGAAGACGACGGAAGTCCTGGAGTGGGGGCGGCCATGCAAAAGAGCTTAAAGGCCGCCTCCCCCAGGTGAAGGTCCTGCACAAGAAAATACTAAAACATCAGGTGTTGTGTTTTTATTTTAATATTTTATTTACAGGCGGACTACGGGTGCCAGCGGGCCCTTAATGTCCGGGCATGCTGGCACTTGTGGTTCTCCAAGTGCCGACATGCTTGGGCAGGCTTGCTGGGACCTGTAGCCCAACTGTAAAAAACAATATTAGTATGCCATGAACCCCGCACCCACCGCCACCAGGGGTGCGGGGCATAGCACTGGGCTTTCAGGAGGGGGGACCCCATTTACATTTTTGGGGTCCTAACTTCCTGAGGAATTCCAACCCTGGGCTGACTGGTTTGGGGGGTGTCTAATGTTATGGCAGGGGGACCCCACACTGAGTGTCTCCCTGCTATGGCATTACTCCCCCAGGCTGGTTCAGCCCAGTGTTGGTCTTTATAAAAGAAGGGGAACCCTATGCTTTTTTTTTTCTTTCGGGGGGAGAGAGGTGAAGCCAGTGCCTCACCAGTCACTGCCCTCACTGCACGTCACTGTATTCCTCCCAGTCCCACAATACACTCCACCTGGGCCCTTATTTCGGGTTGATCGCTCGCTAGCTACTTAACAAAGCAGAATTCTTTTATGTATTTACAACCCTTTATGAAGTCTAAGAACACTGTACGCTGTTTACTTAAGAAGTACCGTAAGGGTACGCTGGTTGCGTAACGATCGCTCAGCCGTAGGCGAGACGCTCAAGCGTCACGTTCGCTCACGGCCCAGAGATCACAGGACAGAATGATTCGCTATGGCGTAGCGGTTCGCTCGAGACCACGAGGAGATCACCAGCGGCGCAGACGCTCACAACGCTATACCTTTATGTCTAAACCTTATACCAATGAAATACACAGAATACCTTAATGTGAATACAGGGTGTAAGTGCAACCTTGTGTAACCTGACTAACTACAAAGCTGCTTGAGCGTTACCGACGCTCAAGTGAACACTTAACACTATAGGAAATACACAGATGCTGGTTTAGGGTCCAAAGCCTATTAACTGTATTATGTCTAATATACTTGTAAAAAGAGAATAACAGTACAAATGATACACTACAATATAACAGAGACTTCCTAACCAAAATACAATACTATCTAATACAATACAATACTAGTCTAGGGGAGATGTGAGAGAAAAGAGAAAGGAGAGAGAGAGAGAGAGATTGGCTCACAGTAAGACAATGATTACGGAGAGAAACTTACGCACAAGGGGAAACGATCGCAAGCGCCTCTGGACATCCAGCTTCCTGATTATCAGCAATGAGAACCATTTGAAGAGAAGTGAAAGCTGGATGTCACAGACCCGTCTTTTATGCTACTCACACAATGCAATCTAATGGTCCCTACAGTCTCACTGTCCATTGGACGCAGGAACTCGGCTTCGCATTATAACAAAGGTCATAGGTTGATTCATACAGGTAAACTGTATCAGTGGTCTTGGTTATGCAAAACAATGGGTGATAACTAACACATTCCTGTCTTCTGGAGAGCTATTGTTTGGCGAATACAAAACAGAATCCTGTCTGGGTTCTGTTCTATATTCATGATGTCCACTTTCAGTTGAGACAATGACGTCTCAGCCCTTATTTTCCTGTATACAAATCCAGCCCCATTTGTAAACACAGGTGTTGGCCTTCTTCATTGAGTCTCAAAGCTCAGTGTAATTAAAGGCTATTGCACTCCGTCTGCGGGAAAGATACTGATTTGGAGTACAATTGATCTTCAATTACTATTCCTGTGTTTACCTTATGCATGTGTAGATATGAGGCCCTCTTAACATGCAAACTATTGTTTGGGGGATCTCTGAGGTCAAAGAGCCATTTGAGACCCACTGATGCCTGTCTCCAACTGTTCAGATACATGACTAAGTAAGAACAAATAAAATGGACATAACTTCTTATGTCCATAACTATTCGCACGAGCGATTAATACGCTCCAAACCAACACCGGAATATCGCTAATTAAATACTCTTCCGATGGGTACCAAACACTGCTGTATGATTCCTGTTAGACCCTTCGTACAATACAAAGAGGGATTCCTCTGCTCAGGGACATTCTATATTAACCAAACTTTCAGAATCTATCAAAGGGACCATGATCTACAAACTACATTAATTGTGAAAATATGTAACGAATGAGTCGCACGCTACGACTACATAAACTCTACCGTAAATACGCATACCGTGCGCCCGCGGGTGCACGCTATTGCGGGTATGCGTCTTCACGGGAGAGCGTACGCATGCGCAGCGCGGACCAGTGTGCGGTGCAAATATGGCAACGTGCATAGAGACATTTTTCTGACTTTGACAGGCATTACTCCCCCAGGCTGGTTCAGCCCAGTGTTGGTCTTTATAAAAGAAGGGGAACCCTATGCTTTTTTTTTTCTTTCGGGGGGAGAGAGGTGAAGCCAGTGCCTCACCAGTCACTGCCCTCACTGCACGTCACTGTATTCCTCCCAGTCCCACAATACACTCCACCTGGGCCCTTATTTCGGGTTGATCGCTCGCTAGCTACTTTTTCCAGCCGTGCAAACGCATAGTCGCCACCCACGGTGGAGTGTATTTTCGCTTTGCAAGTGTGCGATTGCATGTGCAGCCGAGCGGGACGAAAACGTTTTTTGCAGTTTCAGAGTAGTTCTGAACTTTCTCAGCCCTTGCGATCACTTCAGCCTGTCCGGTCCCGGAATTCACGTCAGACACCCGCCCTGCAAACGCCTGGACACCCCTGCGTTTTCCCTACCACTCCCAGAAAATGGTCAGTTGACACCCATAAACGCCCTCTTTCTGTTAATCTCCTTGCGAACGGCTGTGCGAATGGAATAGTCGTTAGAAGCATTGCACAGCAACAATGCTGTCTGTACCCGTACGACGTGCGTGAGCATTGCGGTGCATACGCATGCACAGTAGTAACCTGATCGCTGCGCTGCGAAAATCTGCAGCGTGCAATCAACTCGGAATGAACCCCGTAGTCTCTCCAGTGTTTCATTTAGCAACGCAGCCTAGGCCTGGTTAGGAGCATAAAGATTAATGAAATATATTGCTGGTGAAAAATCATGTTCATTGATGCATTTTGGTAATATCTCTTTTACTCTTTGCACACATTACTAGGATAAGAGATGCTGTCAGGAGGCGTCTTTATCCTTTTAGACACCACCTGCAGGTATTAGCATATTTTTGCACAGCAGCTGCATCCAAAGATATAGCTGCTGTGCAAAATCATTTATTTCTGCAGCGGGGTACACTGTGTTTCACAGGGAAAACATTTGGGGTGTAGAGCAGGATCTTGATCCAGAGGCACCATCAGGCAAAGCTTTGGACTGTCCCAGGATGCATTGGGGCCTCCTCTATAACCCCGCCTCCAGGCACTAAGCGCTCAGTTTCGAGTGGTGCCTGCAGGCAGCAGATCACTTGACAGGTGGGCTGCACTGGGAAGCCCTGAAAAAGCTTAGAAGACTTAAGGGGCCGCAGCACTGTTATGTCAGGGTGACATTCAGTGCTGCGTCTCCGTCACCTCCCAAGCGGCGTTGCATACTCCCGTGGCTCAGATTCCGCAGCGGAGACGCTCCGGCTTAGGCACACGGTTGCAAACGATCTCATGGTTCGCGTGGCTGCTATGAAGGGAGGAGGTAACAGGGTCCCCCAGGTGGGACCTGCCACTGAATCGCGTTCCTGGTCGCAGTCTAGGGAGACGGACTGCGATGCTGGCATGGACACTGTCACCAAGAAGGGGCCCCACTATATCCGCCAGGGCATAGGAGCACAGGTCGGGTGTACTAGCACCCCTATTGGTAAGGCTCCATAGTATGGGCAGTGAGTCCCAGCATAGGGGAGTCGGCCTCTGACCTGTAGCCCCGGCCCAGGGCGCCATCTCCTCACAGATATCCCACCCTTGAGCTGCCTCACACTCTCCCTCAGTTCCTGACAGGTACGCTGGGCGCCATCTTCTGAGCATAGCTGCTGCTGGTCTCTGGGATTGCAAGGCAAGGTCTCCCCTGTAAAGTCGCATGTACACAGCGCTGAGACTTTACAGACACTTGAGTATTCTACATGTCTTATTGCAGACAGCGTTAGTTAAGAAAGAGTGTACCTATGTCCGAATATATTGTACGAGTATTCTGATATATACCTCCGGACTAGGACCACGCTGTGTTTTTTATATATATACCGTATATACTCGAGTATAAGCCGACTTTTTCAGCACATTTTTCTATGCTGAAAAAGCCCCCCTCGGCTTATACTCGAGTCAGCTCACGGCCGCAGCAGACGCCGTGGGCTGTGTGGGCGTCCGCTGCAGCCGGCTCCAGGGACAGACACTAGAGGTCATTATTGACCTCTAGTGTCTGTGCGGCGCTGCTATGGGAGAGACGTCATGACGTCTCTCCCATAGAGAGGAGCGGGCGGGCAAGCGGCCAGACGGACGGACAGAGCAGCAGCAGCAGCGGTCGGGAAGCAGGAGCGGGGCAGTGGTATTGTTTTTATTATTTTGTGTGTGTGTGTGTAAGCGGCGATGAGGCCACAGCGACAGGGAGCAAATAAAGAGGGAGAACAACTACTGGGGGCAAAGAAAGAGGGGGCACAACTACTGGGGGCAAAGAAAGAGGGGGCACAACTACTGGGGGCAAAGCAACAGGGGGGCATGTTTTTATCTGGCACTGTGGGGGGATATCTGTCCCTGGGGGTATATGTGGCACTGGGGGCACAGCCCTAGCAACAAGCATTACCCCCTGGCAACAAGCATAACACCTACCGCATGAAACCCCTGGCAACGAGCATGACACCCTGAGCATGAAAACCCCTGGCACCGTGCATTTCCCACCCTAGGCTTATACTCAAGTCAATAATTTTTCCCAGTTTTTGTGGTAAAATTAGGTGCCTCGGCTTATATTCGGGTCGATTTCTACTCGAGTATATACGGTATATATATATATATATATATATATATATATACACACTACCGTTCAAAAGTTTGGGGTCACCCAGACAATTTTGTATTTTCCATGGAAACTCACTTTTATTTATCGAATGAGTTGCAAAATGAATAGAACATATAGTCAAGACACTGGCAAGGTTAGAAACATTGATTTTTATTTGAAATAATAATTTTGTCCTTCAAACTTAGCTTTCGTCAAAGAATGCTCCCTTTGCAGCAATTACAGCATTGCAGACCTTTGGCATTCTAGCTGTTAATTTGTTGAGGTAATCTGAAAAAATTTCACCCCACGCTTCCTGAAGCACCTCCCACAAGTTGGATTGGCTTGATGGCCACTTCTTGCGTACAATACGGTCAAGCTGCTCCCACATCAGCTCAATGGGGTTGAGATCTGGTGACTGTGCTGGCCACTCCCTTACAGACAGAATACCAGCTGCCTGCTTCCCTAAATAGCTCTTGCATAATTTGGAGATGTGCTTTGGGTCATTGTCCTGTTATAGGAGGAAATTGGCTCCAATCAAGCGCTGTCCACAGGGTATGGCATGGCATTGCAAAATGGAGTGATAGCCTTCCTTATTCAAAATCCCTTTTACCTTGTACAAATCTCCCACTTTACCAGCACCAAAGCAGCCCCAGACCATGACATTCACCATGCTTGACAGATGGCCCCAGGCACTCTTCCAACATCTTTTCACTTGTTCTGCGTCTCACAAATGTTCTTCTGTGTGATCCAAACACCTCAAACTTCGATTCGTCTGTCCATAACACTTTTTTCCAATCTTCCTCTGTCCAATGTCTGTGTTCTTTTGCCCATATTAATCTTTTCCTTTTATTGGCCAGTCTCAGATATGGCTTTTTCTTTGCCACTCTGCCTAGAAGGCCAGCATCCCGGAGTCGCCTCTTCTCTGTAGATGTTGACACTGGCGTTTTGCGAGTACCATTTAATGAAGCTGCCAGTTGAGGACCTGTGAGGCGTCTATTTCTCAAACTAGAGACTCTAATGTACTTGCCTTCTTGCTCAGTTGTGCACCGGGGCCTCCCACTTCTCTTTCTACTCTGGTTAGAGCCTGGTTGTGCTGTTCTCTGAATGGAGTAGTACACACCGTTGTAGGAAATGTTCAGTTTCTTGGCAGTTTCTCGCATGGAATAGCCTTCATTTCTAAGAACAAGAACAGACTGTTGAGTTTCACATGAAAGTTCTCTTTTCTTGCCATTTTGAGAGTATAATCAAACCCACAAATGTGATGGTCCAGATACTCAAGTAGTTTAAAGGATGTCCAGTTTTATAGCTTCTCAAACAAGCAAACACGTTTTCAGCTGTGCTAACATAATTGCACAAGGGTTTCCAAGGGTTTTCTAATCATCCATTAGTTTTTTCCCCCCGATTAGCAAACACAGTGTACCATTAGAACACTGGAGTGATGGTTGCTTGAAATGGGCCTCTATACACCTATGTAGATATTCCATTAAAAACGAGACATTTACAGCTAGTATAGTCAGTCCTGCTGAACAGATTGACCAAACTGAATGTCCTCGGAGGCCAAAGTATCAAACTTGTAAAACTTAGCAAACGTGTTCGAACCTGACCAAGTAGCTGCTCGGCAGAGCTGCAAAGCTAAGGCACCCCAGGCCTTAGCTTTGTACAGGCTGTACAGGCACACCCTTTGTACAAATCTGTACAGGCGCACCCGACCGAGGGGGAAATTTACTAAGCTCACGATTTTGACCGAGATGGTGTTTTTTCTTCAAAGTGTCATCTCGGTCATTTACTAAACAGAAATCTCGGCAGTGATGAGGGCATTCGTATTTTTTTAGAAGTCAACGGGAAAAAATACGAATGAATACAACAGCGGTCAAATACGCCTGTTATTTGGTAGAACTCGGTAATTTACCAAGAATTCGTAATTATTTTTCACCGTGAAAGGTCCATTACGTTCGTGTTCAAGATAGAATCGTAAAAATATACGTAAAAAAAATAGACCTGCTTTTGTAAAGCGTGTTTACATGTGTTGCACCCTCACCAAAAATTACACATATAATTGTGATACTTTAAAAGGTCAATAAGTACAAGATTAACATCTCACCCTCAGAAATGGTACAAATAGCGATTATCCACAACATTTTTATGTTTAAACCACAAATATGTTTATTAAAGTGTGAAAGTGTGTACATTGCAAACATCAACATGCATCTGCCATCTGCAGAGGCTGGCTTTATTTTTTTCGTGTAGCCTTGGAGGCTTCAGAGGTGGGGCCAGGGACATGAGGTCTTGATCTGCTTGACCTCCTTATTGGGGAGGTCACTGGGGTATTTATTGGAGTTGTAGTTCCTGAGCTAGTGCTCGCTTGTTGGGAGTGAAAAGCACTTATGTTGTGGCTTAAGTTAGTGAGTGTAGCATTTAATTGGTTATTGGAGGCCGTGTTATTCTCTATAATTCTACCCAGACTTTCTGTAAGGCTATTGTTCCTTTCAAGGAGATGCAGGTAGTTTTGGTGCCTCATTTGTTCATCCAGAATTCTCTGTAAAGTGGTCATCATGGTGCTGTTTTCTGCCCGCATTTGCTCCAGACAAGTCGCCACACGACTGGTTTCCAAATGTTCTCTGCTGAGATTTCGACTTATGCGTGGCATGTAATGTGGCAGACTTGCCAGCAGCTGATTTTGTCTTTGGAGACAGTCTGAATTGAGCATCTGGTGGTTTGCCCAGTTGGCCCAAAATGTCTGCTGTTCAGTTTGAGCCAGTGGTGTACTTAGGCTCATTATTGGTTGCGGACTTGTTTGTTGTGGAGGCGTGGCCACAGGTACCGTGCTAGGTTGCGTTGTCTGTAATGGGCGGAGATCCAGAACAAACGTGGCATCAGTTTGCAGTGTCTGCTGGTCCGTGGGCATGCTGTCATCATCTGTGTGTGGTATAAGAATACAACATTGTAGTAATATGCAACATGTATTTTATACATCTATCATATTGCATTGCATTTATTATTCTGTTTGTCAAAAAATAACACACATATGTTTGTAACAAAAGCCACAACAAATATTTTTCTTAACGGAAGACCTTATTTTGTTTTAGGTTCGTGGTTTTGATTGATTTAAAAACATTAGACAATCAGGAATAGACAAAAAAACAATCATGTACAAACCCTGTTGAAGTAAGATGAGGCAGAAAACACAACATGAATGGCATAGTAGACCAACATTATTTTCTTTTTTGTAAGGTCGCAGGAGCAGGGACTTCTTTCCTCATTTTCCTTTTCTTTAATTTTTAAAACTATCTTATACTCAATACTCCCTTTGATGGCACCTAACACCAGCTTTTCTAAACCTGTCCTATTTTGTCTTGCAGTATAACTGTGCTTTTCAAGGTTTGCAGATTTAATTATGTACTGTGTTATGGGCGCTGCAGATCCCTTGTGCCGCTATATAAATCAAGGAAAATATTAATAATAAGATTAAAAACTAATAAGCAATGATCCTCATGTGCTGAAGCTTGCCCAGCAGATTATGGTGTGCACTTTAATAAGCATTATATTACTGTATACCTCAAGTGTGCACTCATGTAGTTTGGCTGCTTTAGTGAGGAGGTGTTCAGCCCTTTACATTAATGTTAGTTTTAGTAGTTCAAAAAATTATACTGATGCTGCATTACTGTGTGTTTGTTTTGTTGACATAATTATCAGAAGTACACTGTGTTTGTAAGTGTTCAGATGTGTTATTTTATGGACTCACCAGCCAGATGAGGGGATTCTGCTTCCCGTGTTGGGGAAGGTGCCAGTAATTGTGATGGTGGCCTTGAGGACACAGTAGAGATGCGTCTGTGAGGGGGAGATGCAGATGTGGGCATCGGGAGATCTGGCCGTGGTCTTTTCAACGCCACGTGTTTGCGGCTGGATGTTGGTTGTCCTGTGCGCATTTGCGGACTAAGGTGTTGCCTGGATGGGACTATGGAAAAACGCAATACATTAGTGTATTTTCATAAAAATATTTTGGCAAAAAAAACCCAACAAGGATACTTTACCTGTAGTAGCAGCAGCATCCTCCTGTGCAACATTTGTCCTGCTACTACGGGCTGCTCTTCTTTGTGACACTGAAATTTTTTTGCCATTATGGTATGTATTTTTGGCAAAACATTTACAACATGATAATCAACATTAGCCATATAGCCATTAGGAAAATCAAAACCATACCTGTGTTTTGAAATTTGTTATTAAAAATAGTCCGCCATATATTGTCGTCAGCAAGTACAGATATAATATACATCTTTCAAAAAAAAAAACAACATGACCACACCTGCTTACTTTACCAAAAACACCTATGCTTACTACAACATAGATGTTTGCCACAAACAAGGAATGTGCAGTAAAACACTACATAACAAATGCTATATTCAAATACCACATATGCTTACAACTTATACATACAGTAGAACTGACAAAAATCAGCTGCAGAAAATATACCATCTGATGCTGAAAACAAAAAACCATGCTAAGCACATTCAACATAAATGGATAAAGGTAATGGTTACAACTAGGAACACAACGTTTTACACACATCACTACTTCAACAATTTGTACCAGACAACTTAAGCCAATATTAATAGGTTTAAACATTAAACTATCAAACTGGGAACATACAAATTGCAAAAAAATACAGTATGGTCTGAGCCCCATATGGCACACATAATCGTTTCTTTTACATCACGTAAATGATGGTGAAAATCTCCCCCCCCAAAAAAAAAACAAAAAAAAAAAACAATTCATATGTCATAATACATATCCCTCACACACAAACACATTAAAACAACACATCCTCAATGCAACAAATATGCCAAACACTATAAACAGTTTGCACACATTAAAACACATTTTTAAAACAATTACACTGATAAGAAAAAACAAAACAATACTCCCCATCCTGCCTGGGCCGATCAGAATCTCTGACATGAGTGGCACGGACAACTTCGTGTGGAATAATGCGACGCACGGGCTCCTCCCACTCAGCATATGTGGCAATGAAAGGATGGCCACCCCCAGTTTGTCGGGCTGACTTTGCCTCCTTGACCATCTTTGCCTTTACCCTGCGCTTTATGTCATAAAATCGCTTTCGGCAAGTGTCCTCAGTCCGCCTCACCACACCCTCGCAGTTCACTGCCGAAACTACTTGACCCTACAGCACAGCCTTTCTGCGAGATGTCACCTTGGAAGCCTGAGGGCCAAACAGGTGCCGATGATGACGCATTAACTCATTCACCAATGCCACATTTTCTGCGTGACTAAATTTTAAATTTCTGCCTGTCTTCGTAGTGGTGCGTGGCTGCGGAGCGCCATCAGCATCACTCTCACTATCACTGGAGGCCGCAGCAGCAACCTCACCCTCCTCCTCTGCCTCACTAACCTCCTCCCTCTCACTCACCTCCTCCACCTCACTCACCTCCTCCACCTCACTCACCTCCTCCACCTCCCTCTCACTCACCTCCTCCCTCTCACTCACCTCTGACTGGGACATAATCAGGACAAACAACAAATACCACTGAGAAAAAAAACAGTAAACACACTCCTCCACTACCACTACACACCACACACCAAACACACACACACACACACACACACACACACACACACACACACACACACACACACACACACACACACACACACACACACGCACTCACTCACTCACAAACAATGACAATAGACGTTAAAAAAAAACCAAGACAAAAAACTAGACAGACTTTAAAAAAACTACACAACAAGTATGACAAGACTACTTACACACACAGTACAGCACTCAACAATCGCAAATAACCTCCTCCAAACCGCCAAAAACTCCAAACAACTCACCGACTCCTAACACACCTTCCTCTCACCTCTCCACTAACTAAACCCACGAGGCGCGGCCGGTTTGGGGCGGATTTATAGTAATGAGCACAGACACTCCTGCATCACGAAACAAACCAATCACGGACGAGTGACAAAAACGAAACTTAGAAAAAAAACGCGGCCGGGAACGGATAAACACCGAAAAATGACGCAGTCGGTAAAAAAAACACATAACACGGCCGCAAATCAACAAAATCGGCCGCATTCTACCTTTGAAAAACACGAATGACATCGACATCGGAAAACACGAAAATTACAAATACGACAGCTTAGTAAATGAGTCGTAATCCATTCAAAAAGTTGCACTTTTACACATTCGATGTCATTCGTGTTTGTACTTTAAGCTTATTCTGAAAAATACGAATTTTAGTAAATTTCCCCCCGAGTTGGGTGGGCCTGTACAGATTTTGGACATGGCAAACCTGCCGTAGAATAAGCACACTGGATAGTAAGCCTGATCCAGCGAGCAATAAACTACTTTGAAGCAGGACACCCAATTTTATTGGGATCATAGAGAACAAACAGCGAGTCCGATTTTCGATGACGATCTGTCCGCTTCACATAGATCTTCAAAGCCCGCACGACATCCAAGGACTTTGAGGTAGCAGAGGCATCGGTAACCACTGAAACCACAATAGGTTGGTTGATGTGAAACGCAGACACCACCTTAGGAAGAAATTGCTGACGAGTTCTGAGTTCAGCTCTATCTACATGAAAAAAAAATAGGGGCTTTTGTGAGACAATGCCCCCAGTTCTGACACACGTCATGCTGAAGCTAGAGCCAACAGTGTGACGATTTTCCATGTAAGAAACTTTATGTCTACCTCCTGTAAAGGCTCAAACCATTCCGATTGTAGGAACTGCAACACCACATTAAGATCCCAAGGTGCCGTAGGATGCACAAAGGGCGGTTGGATGTGCAGAACACCCTTAAAAAATGTCTGAACCTCTGGGAGAGCAGCCAATTGTTTCTGGAAGAAAATGAATAAGGCCGAAATCTGGACTTTTAGTTTTATAGAGCCCAAACGTCGGCCCACATCCACTGCAGAAAAAGCAGAAAACGTCCCAGATGAAATTCCACCGCAGGAATTTTCCTGATCTCATACCAAATACGGTGGTAATGTTTAAACGTTACCCCTTTTCTGGCTTTAATCAAGGTTGGAATAACCCTGTCCGGGATTCCTTTCCGGGCTAGAATTTGACGCTCAAATTCCATGCCATCAAACGTAGCCGTGGTTCATCTTGATAGACGAACAGCCTCTGTTGTAGAAGATCCTCGTGAAGAGGGAGAGACCACGGATCCTCTAATAGCATCTCCAGTAGGTCCGCGTACCAGGCTTTTCTGGCCAGACCGGAGCAATGAGAATTGCTTGAACTTTTTCCCTTTTTTATTTTTTTGAGAACTCTTGGGATCAATGGAAGTGGTGGAAACACGTACACCATCTGGTAGACCCATGGAGTCACTAGAGTGTCCACCGCCACTGCCTGTGGGTCTCTCGACCTGGAACAATACCGCTTGAGCTTCTTGTTGAGATGAGAGGCCATCATGTCGATTTGTGGAATCCCCCACAGACATGTCAAGCACCCGAACACCTCTGGTGAAGGCCCCACTGTCCTGGGTGGAGGTCGTGTCAGCTGAGGAAGTCTGCTTCCCAGTTGTCTACTCCCGGAATGAAGATTGCCGACAACGCCACAGTGTGTCTTTCTGCCCAGAGGAGAATCCTTGTTACCTCTGACATTGCTGCTCTGCTCTTCATTCCGCCCTGCCGATCTATGGGGGTCATTTCGAGTTGATCGCTCGTTAGCAGTTTTTAGCAGCTGTGCAAATGCATAGTCGCCGCCCACGGGGGAGTGTATTTTTGCTTTGCAGGAGTGCGAACGCCTGTGCAGCAGAGCGCCTGCAAACACATTTTGTGCAAAACAAGACCAGCCCTGTAGTTACTTATCCTGTGCGATGATTGCTGCGACGAGTGACACGGTAATGACGTCAGATACCCGCCCAGCAAACGCCCGGCCACGCCTGCATTTTTCCAGTTACAGAAAACGGTTCTGTCAATCTCCTTGCGTTCGGCTGTGTGATTGGAATCGTCTCTAGAACCAGTGCAAAACCACAAAGGACTTCGTACCCATACGATGCGCGTGCGCATTGCGGTGCATACGCATGTACAGATTAGCCATTTTTTTCACTGATCACCACACAGCGAACAACGGCAGCTAGCGATCAACTCGGAATGACCCCCTATGTACATTACAGCCATCACATTGCCTGACTGAACCTGCAAGGCGTGATGTTGAAGAAGATGTGATGTCTGTAGAAGGGCGGTGTATATGGCCCTTAGTTCCAGAATGTTGATTGGAAGAATGGTTTCTTGACTTGACTAATGTCCCTGGAACTGTTCCCCTTGGGTGACTGCACCCCAACCTCTGAGGCTTGCGACCGTGGTTAGTAGAATCCAATTTTGAATCCCGAACCTTTGGCCCTCGGTCAGGTGAGAAGTCTGAAGCCACCACAGAACAGAAATCCTGGCCTTTGGCGACAGACGTATCCTCTGGTGCATGTGAAGATGCGATCCGGATCATTTGTCAAACAGATCCAGCTGGAAGCGCTTTGCGTGAAACCTTCCGTACTGCAGTGCCTCGTAGGAGGCTACCATCTTCCCCAGAAGGCGAATGCATAGATCAGGCATGTCCAAACTGCGGCCCTCCAGCTGTTGAGAAACTACATATCCCAGCATGCCCTGACACAGTTTTGCTGTCAGAGAATGCTAAAGCTGTGTCAGAGCATGCTGGGTTGTGTAGTTTCTCAACAGCTGGAGGGCCGCAGTTTAGACATGCTTGGCATAGATGCACTGATATTCTGGATGGTTTGAGAACATCCCGCACCATATACTGGATTACCAATGCCTTTTCTAATGGAAGGAATACCTTCTTGGACTCCGTATCCAGTATCATCCCCAGGAACGGAAGCCTCAGTGTTGGTTCCAGGTGAGATTTTGGTAGGTTCAGAATCGAATGTAACAGAGATTTCTGAATTCTAATATTGTGTGGGATTTATATCTGGTTACTGTTATCATTCAGAGTGCTGGGGGAAACAAAATGCCTTTTTTTTCTTGCTTAGAAATACCCCTCCCTTTCAAGCACCTGAATGATATTGCTAAGCTAATTGAGCATCTGCCATTATATATGTCTGTTGTGAGAGGCAGAGAGGTTCCTGCATTAGGAGGAGGTGCAGGCCCTGACATGCCATATGGAGCATTATGGGGTTGCTCCAAGGTAGGTAGCTCTTAGCTAAGATATATTTAAGTAAGGAGCCATTATCATGTGGCTCCTTGCTGGTTAGTCATAGACCCAGATTGGGGTAATGGAGGTGTGGGGTGAGGTGCCTCTGGACTGGCTGAGCTGGATGGCTTTAGTGTGGCATACCTTTACATTCTATTAACACTTTTCACGTACTAACTTCTATAACACTATTTCTCCATTTTAATTACATCTCATTTTTGTATCACCTTCTTTATAGCTTTGGCTTCCTAACACTAATTTATTAACACTATAGTTTTTTTCACTGGTATGCTGCCCTGGGCTTTCTGGCTTATGCTGGTGTTTTGGGGTGCCACACCCTGCACCTAGATATAGCGCTAGGGACCCCAAATATACAGAGACGCCTTGATGCAGCTTTGGGGCTTATTCATACATTTGTGCAAATATATGTAACCGAGATCTCTGAATTCTAATATTGCATGGGATTTATATCTGGTTACTGTTATCATTCAGAGTGCTGGGGAAAACAAAATGCCTTTTTTTTTCTTGCTTAGAAATACCCCTCCCTTTCAAGTACCTTAATGATATCACTAAGCTAGTTGAGCATCTGCCATTATATATGGCTCTTGAGAAGCTGGTAAGCCTGAGTTGAAGAATCTGTGAGGTGGGAGTTTCTGAAACTCCAGTCTGTAGCCCTTGGCGATAATATCTTTGACCCAGAGATCCTGGCATGATGTTGCCCATATGTGACTGAATTGTTTTCCAGGCAGTGCGGTCCACCGTCATGCTGAAGGCTTTGAGGAAGCAGAATCGGAGTTCTGTTCCTGTGAACCTGCAGTTGCTTGTTTTCTGGGTTTACCTCTATTGCCTTTGAAGGCCGTAGAAGAATCTTTGGTTTTATTCTTAAATTTGGCTGTCCGAAAGGACTGCAGAGTTGGAGCAAAGTAGGTTTTCCTAGCTGGGGGGGACTACGGAAGGAAGGTATGTAGACTTACACGCCATAGCCTTGGATATCCACATATCCAGATCATCTCCAAACAGAGCCGTACCTGTGAATGGTAGGCTCTCCACACCTTTTCTGGAATCTGCAGTCCACTGGCGTAACCATAGGCCCCTGCGTGCTGTCACTGCCATAGCCGTGGTACGTGCATTGAGCAAGCCTATTTCTTTTATGGCCTCTGCCATAAAATTTGCAGAGTCTTGTATATGCTGTAGGTAGTAAAACTATCTCCCCTCTGGATAAGGAATCTAACTCTTCAATTAGATTACCTGATGATTTTGCAATGGCCCTAGTAATGCTATAGTAGGTCTCTGGGCCACCCCTGCAGCTATAACTAGAGATTTGAGAGTGTTTTCAATCTTGCAGTCAGCCGTGTCTTTTAAGGAGGCTGCCCCCAGGACAGGTAAATTTATCTTACGTGATAACCTAGACACCAATGCGTCAACAATCAGTGGATTTTCAAATTTTTTCCTATCATCCTGAAGAAACAGGAAGGATGTGAGTAATCTTTTAGGGATCTGAAACTTCTTATCAGGATTAACACAAGTTTCTTCAAACAGGGAATTCAACTCCTTTGATACAGGGAAAGTAGCAGAGGATTTATTTTTTACATTAAAATAGGATTTTAAGTGGGGCGTGGCCTGACGATCTGAGAGGAGGCTGTATGTGAGAGAGCTCCTCCGTCTACAGCCCTATAAAATCTCTATATCTGAGGTTCGTTTGCACCCTGGTGGCTCTGTACGCTACCTTGGGGTGCCCTGTGACCCTGCAGTCTTCCCATTTCAGCCGCGGAGCCGAGGGACGCAGCCACTGGTCCCCGCCAGTTGAGGCCTAACAAAGAACCGGAAGCCGAGACGTCGGGTGGGAGCCGCGGCCGGGCTGTGAGCTCCGGAGCGTGTGCTCCACGCCGGATCGCTGTCAGTGAAGAGTGAGACCCCCTGCCGCCCATACCAGTGTCTGCTGAGTGGGATTGCTCCCCTGGACTTTGGCAGCAGCCTGGGTAAGCCCATAAGCCCACCAGCCCTTCCTCCTGTGTTGAGACACGCTGGGTAGCGGCCATCTTGCAGCCTGGTGTCCTGATCCAGCAGCTCTCTAGCTTTTACAGGACCGGCTGCTGCAACACATTTGAGAATCTTTGAAATGGGACTTGCTGCAACTACCCACTGGGGTGATAGGGGACGCCATAGGTGCCGCACGTGAAGTGGAATTCCCAGTGTGGTGTTTTGGCCCCCCTTCTTCCTCTGATATATTGGAAGATGGTTAGTCCCCTAGCTATGCCGACCCTGGTAATGCTGATCTAATTCATGGATTATCTCCTACCCGTTGTCACTATCTACGGAATGTCTTAATAGTTCCCAAGATCGTGGAGCCTTTGGTTTTTTGTTCTATCTTCTGTGTTTGGGGGCATTGTGTTATTTTTTATCGGTGCCTTATTATGCCTTCAAGATGGACCAAGTCATCGAAACCTGTCTCGCAGCTATCATTTTTCAAGTCGTCACCGCAACCTCCCCGTCCTAAATTCGCTGGGACCCCCATTACAGACTCAATCTCTCAGATTACTTCCCCTATGGCGGCCCCCTCATCTGCGTCTACAGCCGCATTGTCTTTGGACAAAGTTGGGGATGACGATGCCCTCACTGTGGGTACTATGAAGCTACTTCTGTCTCGTTTTAAGGAGGAGGTTGCAGACGATTTTTGTACCACATTAATGGCATGTCAACAATCTATAGATGACCTGGATGGCCGCACTAATCTCCTGGAAACTAAAATGGAGGAAGTAGTCGGGTCACATAATGGTCTGATGGACTCTCATGATGCACTGGAGATGGAGGTGCGGCTTTTGCGAGACAAGGTCATGGATCTGGAGGATAGATCGAGACGCAGTAATCTTAAACTGCGTGGGGATCCAGAGTCTGTGTCCCATAGTAGTTTACATGATTACGCGGTGGCCTTGTTCAAGTCCCTGTTGCCTCAGTCCTCTACCATGGATATGACTATTGATCGGATACATCAGTTACCTAAGGCCAGAGCGGCTCCGGACAATGCCCCTAGAGATGTCCTGATGAAGATGCATTATTTCCATATCAAGGAAGCCTTATTGAAAGCATCCAGGACGACGTCTGACACGTCTTCTGCTCTTGGCGAGCTTCAACTCTACGGAGATTTGTCTGCAGCTACCCCCTTTAAGCGAAGATCGTTTCATCCCAGCACTGCTGCCCTTCGAAAGGTGAATATTCCCTATCGATGGGGTTTACCGACTAAGTTGTTAATTTCCCGAGACGGCTCCACTATCTCTATAGCTAACACAGATGACGGGGCAAAATTGCTTAAATCATGGAACATTGCGGGTTCCTCTGCGGACTCCTCTTCCCGCCGGCGACTTCAGCAGGACTGGTCCTCGGTGGGGTAGAGATTCACATCTTTGGTTATTGCAATATACATGGTTCACTTTTTCTTTTTTCTCTGCTCTAATTATTTCTGAGTGTCATGTGTAAATACCAAATTGCTTTCTAACAAATATTTAAAATGCCCGATCTAATATATACTGTAGATGCCAGGCGCATCTTATTTTACCATATACGATAAAAGTGCGCTGTACGTCGCAAAACACTGCATCCCATAAGAGAAAACAATACACCCACACATTATCTGAGTTCCAAAGCTCATTGATGTATATATTTGTTATTAAAAGGATATGTATTCAATATATCACAATGTACAGTATACATATAGTTACATGGTTACAACTTATACAGTAAGCAGGTAATACAAACTAAATCAAATACATAGTTACAGGCCAGCAAATACATCACCATATCTTTCTCATATAAAGTCTTCCCTCCATATAACTCTCTCTCTCTCTCTCTCACTCTCTGTAAAATCATGTAGGCACCGGACTGGCAGCAACTATCGTCTGGGACAAAACAGCAACTAACTCTCTAAGTCCTAGAAACTGCCTATATCACTCAGTGGGAGTTTTCAGTCTGTTGGTTTCGGTCTCCTTCTATTGGTCCAGAGGCCAGACCTCTCAAGAACTCAACGGCTCATTGGTGACAGAGTGAGGGCTTTTATCCTGTGTTGCTGGCACGTGTGTCTGCCCCCAGGGCCATGCTGTGGAACTAGTTTCAAGTCTTCAAAATATCTTTTGTTCACTTTAGAATTTTGGCTTCATATTCCTTCATTTAATCATATCTACTTGTTGCAATGAGCTACAACTTAATAACAGGCATCAAATTGATATACACATTAATCTGGTTGCTTTAATACCAAATACGACATGTCCATCTTGCTTCGTTCCAATAATGCACATACATGACGTTACTCCATTATATAATTTTAAATCATTATGATGTCTGGCGCTTGATATGTTATAATTATGTGCTGTATGAAATATGTGTCGAATCTATCTCTGTGGCATGTCTGTGTAAATGCGTATGTTACCGTATATTGCTGTGCTCGCTGCGCGTATTTGCAAGCATAGCGCCTCATAATGTGTGGAGTCTGTATGTTCTCTTTATGTAATATTTTTGACTTCGACACATGTTATGCCTGGGAGGGGCTAGATAAATTGTGCGGTTTTGGTAATTATATGCATCTGTTATGTCATACTCCATAGTTCTGCCTCTTTTATCAGCACTGTTCAGATTTATTTATAGTTCATGTTTCTGGTGTGGTTTAGTGTTTGCATAATTTACTGTCTTAATTGTTATACTTTTCACCTTTTCCTTCGACACGCCTTTGTTTAGATATGTCTGGAACCTCCTAAGACATAATTGTTTGATTGTCATAGTCTATCTGGGTTACCATGCTGTAGCGTTTTGTTTCGCCTTCTATACTTTCCATGTTTTGGTCACGTATCTGTATGATGATCTGCTTTTATATTGTTAAGACATTCTCATGTTTGATATTTTCAAGTATGATTATGGGGTAATGGGTAGGAGATATGCCACTACCCCCCCTCTCCTTAGGCCACACAGCCGCCGTGTTATGGTGACTGGTTGTGATCTCCAGAGAGATCAATTTTATTTTGTTTATTTTCTTTTCCTTATGTTTTCCCAGGGTGGTATTCATGTGACCGCCGGTCAGCTGACCGGCAGTCACATGACCTCCTCCACCAGCCCGACGGGTCACTGTCCCGATGGTCGGCATGCCGACCAACAGGGACTATTTCCACTCGTGGGTGTCGACACCCATAGAGTGGGAATAGAACCCGTGGCGACCGCAGGTCGCCACCGAGCCCGCAAGGGGCTTGCTGCACTCGCCCCTCCCCGCCGGGATCCCGGCGTCGGTATGCTGCCGGGATCCCGGCGTCGGTAAGCTGACCGGCGGTCAGGAGACCGCCGGTCAGCCGTACTACACCCGTTTTCCCACCTATTCCTTTTATGTGTTATCCCCTCCATATCAGGTAGATCTGTTCATGTACGGGAGATGGTTCACAGAGTCAACAGCTCTATTCGCAGTGACCTATGGTGCACGTAGTCTCTATTAACGCTAAAGGGCTTAGCTCGCCCCAAAAGCGGAGTGACCTTAAATTATTTTCATAAGCTTGGGGCACATGTAGTCGCTGTACAGGAAACACACTTTCAGAGTCAAAATCCCCCCCTTTTTTTTTTTTCAAAACAATGTTTATTGAAGAAAGGTAAAGATAGATGTACAGAATTCCATGTCTGGATTCATAGTGGAGAGGTACAAATAATAGAAATATGAGGTAGGTCAGGGTCATACAATAATGTCTCGGTATGTGGAAAATACATGCATAATTACATATACAGGTTGAGTATCCCTTATCCAAAATGCTTGGGACCAGAGGTATTTTGGATATGGGATTTTTACGTATTTTGGAATAATTGCATACCATAATGAGATATCATGGTGATGGGTCCTAAATCTAAGCACAGAATGCATTTATGTTACATATACACCTTATACACACAGCCTGAAGGTAATTGTAGCTAATATTTTTTATAACTTTGTGCATTAAACAAAGTGTGTGTACATTCACACAATTCATTTATGTTCCATATACACCTTATACACACAGCCTGAAGGTCATTTAATACAATATTTTTAATAACTTTGTGTATTAAACATAGTTCGTGTACATTGAGCCATCAAAAAACAAAGGTTTCACTATCTCACTCTCACACAAAAAAGTCCGTAATTCGGAATATTCCGTATTTCGGAATATTTGGATATGGGATACTCAACCTGTAGTACATGTAAGAATTTGGTAATAAATTATATCCATAGGATAAATTCCACTCCTATTGTCTAGGGTTACCATTTCGCTTAGTGAAATGTGAGATCTGATATTAAAGAAACACGAAGGTATCTAGTGGAAGTAAAGACTTGTAATAAACCTCAGTATCTGACCATATAGCCCCTTAGCAGCTGAGAGACCACTACAGACAAGGAGAAAGAAAACAGAAAATGAAGAGATAAAAACCTTTCTTCAAATAATTTTCTATTTTGTAAAGAAGATTGGTTAGGTAGAAATTTGAATTCGTATAGATTGTAGAGGGAAGAGAAATGAGAGGAGAAAGAAAGAAAAAAGAGGGGGGGGGGAGACGGAAGGGAAGGGGGGGGGGTGGACAAGACATGAAAACAGGACAACATACAGCATAATTC
This sequence comes from Pseudophryne corroboree, assembly GCF_028390025.1. Taxonomy (NCBI): domain Eukaryota; kingdom Metazoa; phylum Chordata; class Amphibia; order Anura; family Myobatrachidae; genus Pseudophryne; species Pseudophryne corroboree. Next base: position 594,158,241 of record NC_086444.1, read on the forward strand.
TCTAAAGGAAAGATTATACCATAAGGTTGTCAGGTCGGATATATGTCCTGTCGACTGCGATAAGTAGATAGTATTTACCGGCTCAACACATTTCAAACTTAGCAAAGTCAATAACATTAATCAATCTGTCTATACAAATACCAAGTAGTGGGTTCGAAGATTTTCTGGATTCTGAGCTGAGTGGCGTTATCAAAGCTTTGTATAACAGTTTCCCATTTCCCATAGAATCTAGGGGCCCCTGACTCTATATCCGGTACTAGAGCCTGTCACTCGTAAAATATGTTGTTTAGCAGAGAGGTTCTCATTTCTGCAATAGATGGAGATTGTCTGTGTAACCAATGGGTGAGGATTAATTTTTTAGCGATAGTAAGGATAACGGTCAGGACAGGTATAATCTTCTGTTTGTGTGGTCCCAGGTCCCAGTCTGAAAAGCAGTAAAATAGACATGCGGTAGGGAGCTTGTTAAATTGAATTGAAAAGATACCATTAACATGGTTTATCAGCTTGTCCCAGAAAGTTCTTATTCTCCTGCAGTCCCAGAAGTTATGATAGTAGGTGGCCTCAGCCATCCCACATTTAAAACATCGACCCGTAGAGGCCAGGGTGAAATAGGAATGCTGTTTTGGGGAGATGTAGGCTCTATTTAAGAATTTGAGGTGAGTTTCCTGCAAAGCTGCGGATTTTAAATATTTAAATGTGGGGGGCAGTTTGGACATAAGTACCGACATAGCCGGGAAATCAGGTATGTCCCGCTGCCAGCGCGAGTGGAGAGCACTTTGCAAAGGTGTTTTCCCTGAGTCTATGAGAATAGAATATAAATTACGCAGCCTATATCCTATGGTCAGATTAAAACGCAAGAGAGGGGTAAGAGGGTCAATGGCCGTATAAAGGGCCATTCCAGGTGGTAACGACCGTGCAAAATGACGGGATTGGAGGTACATATAAAATTGGGAGTTGGGTAGACCATATCTGTCTGATAATGCAGAGAAAGAGTAGATCTTACCCCCAGGGTCAAAGATATCTCGAATGCACGAGATGCCCTTCTCTTTCCACGTCAAGTAAGCACGGCCGTCCAAACCAGGAGGAAATTGCGGGTTGCCCCAAAAGGTGGTGTAAGGGGAGTTAGAGGAGTTCCTGTGTAATCGTTTATTGATAGATTTCCAGGCTTTATAAGTGTCATGAAAGAGTATGTTGGATTTTATATGGGAAGGAATCAGTGAGGTAGGTGCATGAAGGAGAGCAGCTGGGGAGAAAGGATGGAAAAGGTGTTCCTCTATGTTGGGGAGAGTATATACGGAGCCACCAGAAAACCAATCCACCATGTATCGATACATAGCTGCATTTGAAAAAGCAGAGATGTCCGGCATCCCAAAACCACCCTCAGGCCTCGGCAGTCGCAAAATATGGCGGGATACTCTAGATTTCTTTTTTGCCCAGATGAATCTTGTAAACAGGGAGTCAAATCGTTGGATATCTGACTTGGAAAGTTGCAAGGGAAGCATCTGGAGGACATAGGATAATTTGGGAAAAATAAAGCTTTTAATAACCACTACCCTACCAGACAATGATAGAGGTAAATCCATCCATCCGTTCAATATTTTCTCCGCCGAGGAGTATATCTGGTGGAAATTAGCAGAGTATAGGGCGTCCAGATTAGGGGGAATCATGATGCCTAAGTATTTAAGTGGAGAGCGGCAAATTGTGAATTGTGTCAGCGTGGGGGATAGAAGGTTTGTGGAGTGACCAGGGCCTAGAGGGAGGAGGCGTGACTTGTCATAGTTCACGCGAAATCCAGAGAAAGAGCTAAAATGGTCTATAATGTGCTTTATAGCAGGGATGGAAAATTGGGGGTTAGAGATAAATAAAAGCATGTCATCGGCAAATAGACTGAGTTTCACTTCAGTCGACCCAACGACAATACCAGTATATTCTAGAGACATGCGCAGTGCAGTGGCCAGGGGTTCTATAGCTATAGCAAATATAAGGGGTGAAAGGGGGCAGCCTTGTCTGGTCCCTCTATGGAGGGGGATGGGAGAGGACATATAATTGTTAGAGAGGATTTGAGAGGAAGAGTTATGATAGAGAAGACGTACTGCATGGATGAAGGCCTCCGGGAACCCAAACCTGTGCATGGTGTCAAAAAGGTGATCCCATGTGACTAGGTCAAAAGCCTTCTCGGCATCAAGGGAGAGAAGGGCATAGGGGTTCTGGTCTCCCGAAGTCTCCAACCACTGCATGATAGTCAGTATCTTACGCACATTTACCGTAGAGTGGCGCCCCCATATAAACCCTGTCTGGTCCTCCTGGATCAGAGAGGGCAAGAGAAGCTTTACCCGGTCTGCCAAGATCTTGGTATATATCTTGTAATCCGTATTCAATAAGGATATAGGTCTATATGAACTGGGAAGCAGGGGGTTTCTCCCTGGTTTATGGAGAATTTTCAGAATCGCAGCATTGAAGTATAGTGGAGGGGGTGCTCCAGATAACAGCAAGTTGAATAGTTCACAAAGGGGTTTGACCAATTGAGGGGCCAGTATATTCATTGGTTAGACCGTCCGGTCCAGGGGTTTTGTTTGGTTTCAAACAGTGAATTGCATGGAGCACCTCCTCCTCAGTAATGGGGTTCAGTAGGGGTTGGGATGAGGTAGAAGACAGAGAGGGAAGCGTAAGGGAAGACCAGAAAGAGTGTTGTTGTTGGTGATCAATAGAGGGTTCAGAGTATAATGAGGAATAAAAAGACTGCAGAACCTCAGACACCTGGCCACAATCATGTACCACAGTGCCGTCAGCCCTAGTTAAAGCATGGATAAGTGTTGGGGGATGTTGACTTTTCAGGAGATTTGAAAGCAATCGACTAGATCGATTGCCGAATTTATGGAATCTACATTGAGACATAAATGTTAATTTAGATTCGGTTTGGGTTAAGAGTTTGTCAAAAAGGGATTTCTGTTCATGGTAGAGTTTTCTGGTAATTGGGGTGGGGGACTGCGTGAATGCTTGGTAGGCGTCAGTAAGTTTAGATTGAGCATCAAGGTACAGAGCTTGTGTGTCTTTCTTATGTTTGGAGGTGAAGGAGATAATAGAGCCTCTTAGTACTGACTTAGACGTCTGCCAGAACAGGAGCGGTGATTCATTCTCTGCAGCTACATTACAATGTTTAAAGTCAGCCCATGATGCCTCCAGCATATTTCTAAATTGAATGGAATTGGTCAGGTGAGATGGGAAGCGCCATTGTCTGACAGGGCCTCTATTGGGGAAGGTGGCGAGAGTCATCCAGCAGACCGCATGTTCCGACAAGGACACCGGTTCAATTTCAGAAGTCTGCACCCTGGTAAACATAGAAGCCGAGATGAGCAGATAATCGATTCTCGACAGTGTACCATGAGCAGCCGATAAACAAGTGTATTCACGGTCGACTGGATGACAGGCTCGCCACACATCCACCAGGTGCAGCTGTGACATTAAATATGGTAAACCATATTTGGGGGTATAACGGCTAGATCTGGATTTGGTATTCCTATCAAGAGCATTGGATACAGTAGAGTTAAAGTCACCTGCGAGTATCACCTGTTTATGAGAGTGTGGGTGCAGTTTAGCGGCAATGGACAGAAAAAAGGGTTGGGGATCAATATTGGGGGCGTATACATTACACAGGAGAAAACGTGAGTCATCTAGGGTGGCGTCTACAATGAGATATCTGCCTTCAGTATCAGATTGGGAGGAGTGAAGGTCTACTTGGACTGAGCGTCTAATCAAAATGAGTACCCCACGGGCCTTGGCAGTAAATGGGGCGGACGCCAGCACTCTCCAGCCCAGGCAGTTGAGCTTGTCAATCTCAGGGGGAAGGAGATGAGATTCCTGGAGGAATGCAACATCTACATGCAGTTTAGATAAGTAAAGTAAGATTTTCTTCCTCTTTATGGGGGAGTGGAAGCCACCTACATTATATGTGCCAATTTTTAAACTGGTCATCATTCTGCTGAAGAAAGGTATGATTCATGGCAATAAATAAAACCGATAATGTCATATCTACAAAATACATTGCTATCATGGACATAGAAAACCGACAGGACAAGACACAGAGAGGAGAGAACAATGGGTAGAAAAGGTGGGGAAAAATAAAGTAGAGGATCCAGAAAAGAATGGATCAAAAGATTGGCATCAAAAGTGCACTTCGGGTACAAAGATAATATAAATTGACCTATAGTTCGCCAAATGGAGAACCAGATAAGAACTCCAGGCTTGCCCCAGCCCTGGTACTGAGAAACAATAAGCATAGCTTATATATGGCATAAACAAAACATAACTCAGAATAACATGTGGAGAACTTTAGGTGGAAGGCGCCTTAAAAGGAGGCATCCCATTCAGAATGGGATTAATGGTGAAATGGCACCCGACATAGCATTTATGTCGGTAAGAGAGGTGTCTCCTCCCACCAATAATTTCAAGAACTTCTAGCGATTAACAGCTATAACATAAACAGATATATCAAAGCAATAGAGTAATCGCCAGTAAAGGAGGAGATAACCACGCTAAGGAATTTCATAGCCGTGGTTAGCAGTCAGGAGTCGAGTCCGTTGAGGGCAGGTGCAGTGAAGAACGGCCGTTCTCCTCTTCCAATAGATATGCTTCCGCATCAGCCACGGTGGAGAAGTCTGTAAATGAAGATCCTTTGAACAGACGCAATCGTGCCGGGTATATGAGAGCGAATTTTCTATTTGCTTTGGCTAGGCGGGAACAAAGTGGGGTGAATTCACGTCGTGCCCTGGCCATCTCTGCCGAATAATCTTGGAAGATAAAAATCCTCACATCGTTCCATTGTAAATTCCGCTTACGACGAGACGCAGACCAGATAGTGTCTTTGTGGATGTAATTTAGACAACGGAAAATAACAGCCCGGGGTCGGGAATCCTGCGTAGGCCTTGCAGGACCAATGCGATGGGCCCTCTCCACAATCATACCCGCGCAGGAATCTTGGATATCAAGCAGATCAGGCAGCGTGTCTTGTATGAAGGAAAAGAGTGCTGGCCCTTTAAGGGCCTCGGGCAGCCCAACAACCCTCAGATTATTTCGACGTGATCTATTCTCGAGATCGTCGACCTTATTAAGAAGCTGGTAATGGGCTTTCTGAAGAAAGGCGCACTGTTCCTTTAAATCGGCAACGTCATGAAATGTCTCCCCAAGGCGCTGTTCATTAGCCTGCACCCATTTGGAAAGCTGTTTAAACTGTGATTTGATGTCATGCACTGCCTGTGTGACTTTGGCAGCATGAGATTCCATAATAGGGTTGATGGAGTCTTGAATTGCCTTTACCATATCAGAGTATGTAATTGGGCCCTCAGCCTGCTCTGTAGTCTTATTAGACTTCTGTGTAGAGGGGGCAGCATGTACAGGGAGAGCTGTGTTCATAGAGGAGTCAGAGGAGGAATGTAACTCACGATCTGTGTGCACTTGCTGCTGCTGCGGCTGTGTCTGCTGTCCGGCGGCCATCTTGGAATCCCCTTTCGTTTTTGCAGGACGTTGTTTTGAGGGGCTTAGCCGCTTCTGGGGCGGCCAGGAAGCGCTCCATCAAGTGCCAGAGGTGTTCCCACAGGCAGGTGAGCGGTCCAGGAGCGGGCTGTAACGCTATGTGCAGCGTGCGGGCTAGCGCGGGCTGGGGCGGCACACGGAGCTCACACTGCTGCTGCTGCACGCATTGGCGTCGTACCCGAAGTCAAAATCCCCCCTTTTTACTAATTCCCGTTACCCTCATTGTTATACTGCTAATGGACCCACCAAGAAGGCTGGTGTGGCTCTTCTTATAGCGCAGCACTGCCCGTTAAATTATCTGCCAAATATGAAGATCCCTACGGGAGATACTTAATTTTAGTCGGTAAATTAGACAATATCGAGACTACTCTGGTCTCCTGCTATGCCCCAAATGATAAACAGATCTCGTTTTTTAGAACTTTTTGTAGAATTCTCCAGAATCATTCAAGAGGTGCGGTCTTGATTCTTGGAGACTTCAATATGGTCATAGACCCTAGTATAGACCGCTCCCGCCCAATCTGAGCCCTTCAAAGAAGTCAACCCCAGGGTACCTCAGGCAAATTTAGTCACCTACAAACTAAGGGGGTAAAAAGATTTTTATCGTGCGCAAAAAGCAGCCTATCACAGGTTAACTCCTAGAGGTGTCCTTAAACCCTCACCAACAGTGCAAACATCAAAAAAAATTTGAGATAACCACTTAACTGGCGCTCTGTATGTTCACAAGTTCACTTATTCCTCCCAATCCATCTCCATCATATTGCATATGGAACAAAGAGGTAGGGAAAAGAATATAGTGTAATACAATTTTTTAATAGTATATAAAAATACAAAAAAACATTAAAATCCAACGGTCTATAGAAATGGCATATTTGACAGGTAGGCTTCTCAGTCACAAAATAGATGCAGTGGAGGTTTTACCAGATTTGATGGAACTGCGGTTCCATCAAATTTAGTCACCTGCTGGCTGAATATGCGTTATATGATGCAAGGAGGTCCAAACATCCTACAGTACGAGATTACAATTTCTATTCCCACGGGCACAGTTCTTATTCTAGAATAGATTTGGCATTGGTAGATAGGTGGACTTTAGCGTCTATAAGCAGGATTGATATATTACCAATGTCTTGGTCGGACCATTCACCTCTTATGCTGGTTTGGGATATCAGTAAACGAGTAGTTCCCCATGGTCCCTGGAGACTAGGTACACACCTTCTTGCTCGGCCGGAGGCTCACCAGGCCATCTTGGAGTCTCTATATCTTGCTACTAATCGCCCTGATGATACATCCGTTTTTACTCATTGGTGTTCTTTGAAAGCCGTAGTTAGAGGCTCTGCAATCCAAGTAGCGGCTAGACTTAAACGAGACTATAGAAAAAGATATGCTTCAGCTGAAAGAGAAGTGGCTCGATTAGAATCTGCACATAAAATTGCTCCTGCTAACAAATCCCTTTTTAAGCAGCTCCTTGTGGCTCGAGACAAGGTAAACACGTTCGCTTTAGCGGAGGTGCACCGCAATTTACAGAGGCTTAACCAAAAGTGCTATACTCTTGGCAATAGAGCGGGGCGATTGTTGGTGCGTAAGTTGAGATGGCGTAGGGCTAAAGAACGTATACATGCTGTTCATACATCTACTGGCGTTAAAGTCACAGACCCGGTTGAGATAGCTAATACAGTTGCTGAATATTATTCGCAATTATATAACCTGAAGTATGATCCTGGTACCCCCAACCTACTCTGGCAGATAATAATACGTTTTTACACGGGTTATCTGTCCCCGGTATAGATTATGTGACTTGCGCGTCCCTTAGTTCTCCTTGGTCACTAGGTGAAGTAGAAGCAGCCATAGATTCTTGTCCCCTAGATAAAGCATCAGGACCAGATGGTTACCCCTCCAATTTTTATAAAACGTTTAAATCTACCCTTGCCCCGCTCTTACTGTTGGTCTTTAATGAAGCCACTAGCTCCACTCGTTTCCCGAAAGAGATGCTGGAAGCTCGAATAGTTACTATCCCTAAACCAGGCAAATCTCCCTCAGCGGTTCAAAATTACCGTCCCATAGCATTGCTGAACGCTAACCTTAAACTGTTTGCTAAAATGGTTGCGAATAGAATATCCCCTATTTTACCTAGTCTGATTAATCCTGACCAGGTAGGCTTTGTGCTAGGCAGGCAAGTGTCAGACAACACACGCAGAGTTATTAATATGATTGAACACTGCCAGGTGCAGAGCAAGCCTCTCTTAGTCCTTTCTTTGGATGCAGAGAAAGCATTCGATAGGCTTCACTGGGATTATCTACAGGCTACCTTGCGTTGTTTTGGATTTGCAAACAGGATACTCAACTCCATTTTAGCTTTGTATTCCTCACCGTCGGCTTCGGTTTTCACCAATGGTTGTATTTCTTCTACATTTAATATTACTAATGGTACTCGTCAGGGATGACCCTCTTTCGCCTCTGATTTTTGTTTTGGCTGTTGAGCCTCTGGCTGAGCTAATTAGATCGTTAGAATCGATTGTGGGCCCGGTTATAGGGGGTACATCCCATAAGGTCTGTCTTTTTGCTGGCGATATTTTCGTATGCCTTCTAGAGCCTCACTCTTCTCTCCCACATTTACACTCTCTCCTAGATTCCTATGCGGCAGTCTCCTACTATAAGCTGAACACCACTAAAACTGAGGCCCTCCCTCTGAATATTCCTGACAACGCGCTTAAGCGTCTGAAGAATGATTATAAATACGCGTGGCAACTTAGATCGCTTAAGTATCTGGGTGTAAATATTTCTAGAGAAAGGGACCTTTTGGGGTGTAATTACGATCCGCTCTTTCGGGCATTTGAAATGTTTATTAAAGATTGGATGCTGCAAGAGGTCTCTTCGGTTGGGAGGGTGGGGGCTGCAAAAATGGTTCTTTTACCAAAATTGATGTACCTTTTCCGTACTATCCCCAGACCTTTCCCCAAGGTTATTTGTAACAAATTTAACCGACTATTGTCTAAATACATTTGGGGGGGAGCAAAGCCGAGAATAGCAAAAAACACTTTAATCGCTCCGAAGTGTGCAGATGGTGTGGCGTATCCAGATTTAGAGATATACCATACTGCTTGTTTGCTTAGTCAGGCCAGAGATTGGTTTACTCGGGGCTCCTTTAAACCATGGGTGTCTATTGAACAGACTGCTGTATTTCCCTTTACTCTGCCAGACTTGCTCTGGTTGCCCACCACTTTGGTTCCCCCCAAGGTTGATGTTTGTACAGCAGTTCAAAAGACGCTATCTGCGTGGCGAACTGTGACTCGATATCTCCCCACTGGTACTTTACCCTCCTCGCACTTGTCTCTTCACGCAATAGCCTTACTGATCCCTAATTTACAACTTAATAATTGGCATGACTTAGGCCTCTCTACTCTAGAAGATGTTCTCCTAGACAGTGAGTTAATCCCCTTTTGCTCCCTACAGAAACAATTCCACATTCCTAAGCAGGATTTTTATAAGTATCTCCAACTGCGGCATTGGTTTCAGGGTTGTCTTCCCAACCGCGTCCGCCATACTGGTCTCCCTAAAGTATTGATATCTCTCTTAATGCACAGAAGTAATAGAGGTGGTATCTCTATATGGTACCAACATCTTGTTGTTGAATCCCGCATTGGGGTATTCCCATCGCAGACTAAATGGGAAAAAGACCTCCCTAACGTTTTTACTGAACATATATGGAGAGCTATATTTAAATCTTGTTTTAAAATTTCTAAATGTGTGAATCATTCGGAAATGTATTATAAATTGGTTCATAGAGTTTTTTTTACACCAGAGTGACTACATAAGATTTGGCCTGATGTCTCGAATTGTGGGATGGTGGGAGATATCCTTCATATTTTTTGTCTATGTCCGGCAACACAGTTACTTTGGAGGGAAGTGTTCCTCCTCATTTCTACTGTGCTGGGAAAGGTTATTATAGCGGACACCCTTTTAGCACTTTTCCATTTCTACTCTGGTGAGATATCTAGCAGTGATAACTATCTTTTGGGACATATTCTTATAGCCAATAAGGCCGCTATCGCCCAGAAGTGGAAGTCGGCTGCTGTCCCTACTGTACTGATGATAGAAAATAAAGTTCACCAACATTTTGTTTTTGAGTCAGCAGAGTATATTATTCCTCGAGGGCTTCTTCTATCCATAGGAAATGGTATAAATGGACCCTATATAGAGAGAGATCAGGCCAAGATTATGTTTATGGTGCTCAGAGTTGATCTACCTGTACTGCAATCTCCTGAGTCACACTCAACTTCATATTGTTGCTTAATTTTGTTCTACTTTTGCAGTTGTATTACGGTTTTCCTGATATGTCCTCTTCCTTTCCCTTGTCTTAGTCCCTTTTTGTTTTGTATCTTAATGTTTGTGTAAAAATTCAATAAAAACGTTATATTAAAAAAAAAAATAGGATTTTAATTATCTACCAGTAAATCCTTTTCTTGTAGTCCGTAGAGGATGCTGGGGTCCGTATTAGTACCATGGGGTATAGACGGGTCCACCAGGAGACATGGGCACTTTAAGACTTTGATAATGTGGGCTGGCTTCTCCCTCTATGCCCCTCCTACCAGACTAAGGGGGTAATTCCGAGTTGATCGCTCGCTGCTGTTTTTCGCAGCGCAGCGAACAGGTTAATACTGTGCATGCATATGCACCGCAATGCGCAGGCGTGTCGTACGGGTACAAAGCGTATCGTTGCTGGGCGATAGATTTAACAAAGAATCCTTCGCACAGCCGATCGCAAGGAGATTGACAGGAAGAGGGCGTTTGTGGGTGGCAACTGACCGTTTTCTGGGAGTGTTTGGAAAAACGCAGGCATGTCCAAGCGTTTGCAGGGCGGGAGTCTGACATCAATTCCGGGACCAAAAAGACTGAAGTGATCGCAAGGGCTGAGTAAGTCCAGAGCTACTCAGAAACTGCAAAAATCTTTTTCTTCCCGCTCGGCTGCACACGCGTTCGCACACTTGCAAAGCAAAAATACACTCCCCCGTGGGCGCAGACTATACGTTTGCATGGCTGCTAAAAGTATCGAGCGAGCGATCAACTCGGAATGACCCCCTCAGTCTAGAAACTGTGCCTGAGGACACGGACAACTTCGAGAGAAGGATATTACACAGATAGTGGCGAAATTCACACCAGCTCACACATACAAGGCAAACCAAGCTAACTAGCCTGAAAACTCAGCAACGGCTGAACAATATTACTTAACCAAGTAAGAAAAATAGTACTTAACCAAGAACAAAGCAGTACTGAACTAAGTAACCACTGCAGGAACACGCACCCAGCATCCTCTACAGACTACGAGAAAAGAATTTACCGGTAGGTAATTAAAATCCTATTTTCTCTTACATCCTAGAGGATGCTGGGGTCCATATTAGTACCATGGGGATGTACTAAAGCTCCCAGAATGGGAGGGAGCGCGCGAAGGCTCCTGAAGAACAGATTGACCAAACTTTAGGTCCTCAGTGGCCAAAGTTTTGAACTTGTAGAACTTAGCAAACGTGTTCGACCCAGACCAAGTAGCCGCTCGGCAAAGCTGTAAAGCCGAGACACCCCGGGCAGCCGCCCAGGAAGAACCCACCTTACGAGTAGAGTGGGCCTTAACATATTAGTGGGCCTTAACATATTTTGGACACGGCAATCCTACCGTAGAATCTGAATGCTGGATAGTGAACCTAATCCACCAAGAGATCATCTGCTTAGAAGCAGGACACCCAATCTTCTTGGGATCATACAGGACAAACAGAGAGTCCAATTTTCTGTGACGAGCAGTCCTCTTCACATAGATTTTCAGAGGCCTTACAACATCCAAGGACTTTGACGGAATTGAGGAGTCAGTAGCAACTGGCACCACAATAGGTTGGTTGATTTGAAAAGCCGACACAACCTTTGGAAGGAATTGCTGACGGGTCCGTAGCTCAGCTCTATCTTCATGGGAGATCAAGTAGGGACTTTTACATGACAAAGCCCCCAACTCCGACACACGTCTAGCAGAAGCTAAGGCCTACAAAGTGACAGCCTGCCATGTGAGAAACTTGACCTCAACCTCCTGTAGAGGCTCAAACCAATCTGATTGGAGGAACTGTAACACCACGTTAAGATCCCAGGGTGCCATAGGCGGCACAAAGGGAGGCTGGATGTGCAGAACCCCTTTCAAGAAAGTCTGAACCTCAGGAAGGGAAGTCAGTTGTTTCTGGAAGAAAATGGATAAGGACAGACCTTTACAGATCTCAACTTCAGGCCCATAGCCACACCTGCTTGCAGGAAGAGGAGAAACCGTCCCAGTTGAAACTCCACCGTAGGAAACTTCTTGGATTCACACCAAGATACATAATTTTTTCAATTGCGATGGTAATGTTTAGACGTTACTCCTTTCCTAGCCTGTATCAGGGTAGGAATAACCTTGTTTGGAATGCCCTTCTGAGCTAATATCTGGCGTTCATCCTCCATGCAGTCAAACGTAGCCGCGGTAAGTCTTGATAAGCGAACGGCCCCTGTTGCAGCAGGTCCTCCCGAAGAGGAAGAGGCCTCGGCTTACCTCGGTTTACCAGATGAGGTGGAACTGGAACAATTACATCTGCACTTTCCAATTTGTGAATGGCTTCCTGAAGGATAGCGCTGTCTGCCGGCAAAGCTGGCAGACCTGATTTGAAGAACCTGTGGGGTGGGAGCTCTCGAAACTCCAGTTTGTACCCCTGGGACACAATATCCTGTACCCAGGGATCCAGACCGGATGACACCCAGGCGTGACTGAAACGTCTGAGCCTCGATCCCACCTGCCCGTTCTCAAGGCAGGGAGGTCCACCATCATGCTGAGGATTTTTAGGACACAGAGACAGGTTTATGGTCTTGGAAACCTGCAGGTGCCATTTTTTTGGATTTAGCTCGGCCACCCATGAAGAATGTGGTAGGAGTCTTGGACTTTTTAGCTTTTGCAGATCAAAAGGACTGCACCGAAGACGTAGAAAAGGGTTTCTTAGTCATCTGAGAAGCTGAGGGAAGAAAGGTAGACTAACCAGCTGTTGCCATGTAGATCCACGCATCCAATGCTTCCCCAAAGAAAGCCTGACCTGTGAAGGGTAGGATCTCCACACTTCTCCTGGATTCCGTGTCTGCAGACCATTGGCATAGGCAGAGTCCCCTGCGTGCTGAGACGGGATCCGGTCTGAAGATCGACAGTATCTAGGTCGACAATGTTTAGGTCGACCACTATAGGTCGACAGTCACTAGGTCGACATGGATGGAAGGTCGACAGGGTTTCTAGGTCGACATGTGCTAGGTCGACAGGTCTAAAGGTCGACATGAGTTTTTCACAAATTTTTTTTTTTTTTTGAATTTTTTCATACTTAACGATCCACGTGGACTACGATTGGAACGGTAATCTGTGCCGAGTGAAGAGGTAGCGGAGCGAAGGCACCATGCCCGAAGCATGGCGAGCGAAGCTCGCCATGCGAGGGGACGCGGTGCACTAATTTGGGATCCCGGTCACTCAACGAAGAAAACGACACAAAAATAAATAAATCCTCATGTCGACCTTTGACCTGTCGACCTAGCACATGTCGACCTAGAAACCCTGTTGACCTTCCATCCATGTCGACCTAGTGACTGTCGACCTATAGTGGTCGACCTAAACATTGTCGACCTAGATACTGTTGATTTGATGAACCACACCCGCTGAGACAGCCATGGACGAAGTCCTCGCAGTCAGATTACCCAGGTCTTTCATGGCCTCCACCATGAAACCCGCAGAATCCTGTATGTTACGTAAAAACAATTCAATGTCACTTCTGTTCATAGAATCTAAGTCCTCTAGTAATGTGCCTGACCACTTTACTATGGCTTTAGAAATCCATGCACAGGCAATAGTGGGCCTTAATGCCACTCCTGAAGCAGTGTATATGGATTTGAGCGTAGTTTCAATCTTGCGGTCTATCGGTTCTTTCAAAGCGGTAGACCCCGGGACAGGTAAAACCACCTTTTTAGACAGTCTAGATACAGAAGCATCTACTATAGGTGGGTTTTCCCACTTTTCCTTATCATCCTCAGGGAAAGGAAGAGCAACAAGAACCCTCTTTGGGATCTGGAATTTTTTCTCTGGATTTTCCCAGGATTTTTCAAATAATGGGGCAGATGTATTAACCTGGAGAAGGCATAAGGAAGTAATAAACCAGTGATAAATGCAAGGTGATAAACACACCAGCCAATCAGCTCCCATATGTAAATTAACAGTTAGGAGCTGATTGGCTGGTGCATTATCACCTTGCACTTAAGACTGCTTTATCTCTGGTTTATCACTTACTTATGGATTCCTGTGGAGAAGATACATATTCTGCCGCACAAGACACAGAGTCCCCCCTGGACATGCTTATGTGATAATTTGCACACACACACACACACACACGCCCCAGTCAACCGTTACAGAGTAGTTGCCTGGCGCTAACTGTGTACCTTAATAGATTACACAGTAAATTACAGCCTCCCCCCCCTTCTACAACCCCCTGGTACCGCACAGGATAGCTGGAGTCGTGTGGAGGGCAGCGCTTCCTGTCAGCGTCTCTTAGTGATGAACTGCAGGAAGAAAATGACGCTGGTGAGCTGCTGGGTCCACTCTGAGAAGCTCCGCTCCCAAACATGGCGCCCTCAGGAGCTTAATGTTCTGTCAGCAGAGATAGTGGCCATCCCACGCAGCAGGGAGGCTGTTGCCAGCAGCCTTCCTGTGCCTAACATCTTTAAAAAATAAAAATTAAAACTAGAGAAGCTCTAATAGATCCCCTAGCTGTGACCGGCTCCTCCAGGCACATTTTCTAAACTAATTCTGGTAGGAGGGGCATAGAGGGAGGAGCCAGCCCACACTATCAAAGTCTTAAAGTGTCCATGGCTCCTGGTGGACCCATCTATACCCCATGGTACTAATATGGACCCCAGCATCCTCTAGGATGTAAGAGAAAATAAGATTCCTCATCCTCCTCTGTCACCTTGTCAGGAATATGCAGGACATCTCTAATAGCTTCTATCAGGGCCTGTATTCCTTGTGACAGAGCTGCATTCCCCCCTCCCGAGTCCACCTCACCCTCCTCCTTGCGTCTGATACATCATCATCAGTGTCAGCCTGTAGGATTTGCACTTTTGTGGACAAATTGTAGTGGTCTGAGACGCTGGTATGGGAACTGAGTCTCTGTTGATCAGGTCATCCACAGACTGTCTTAAGTATTGCGTCTCTTTCTCATTATGGGATAATTTATTAGAAATATTTGAGATCATCCCTTTGTTATGATTCTAATACTCAGGTCTGGGGTGATCTTATATGAAAGGACCTGAATACCAGAACGTAATGCTGTGAAAGGGGAAAGGAATGGGAATAGCCCCTGGCGCCCTATCTCCGTTGTCTCGCCCGTGCTGTCAGTACACTCTTACGAGACTATGGTTGCTTGGGCCCATGGCAGCTGCGTTTGAAGGGCGGATTACGTCTGCCCAACTCCGATGCCCCCTCAGGTCTTAATGAGAGACAAAGAGTGAACCGAGACAGGGTGATAACAAGGGGCCCTCTAACTAAACAACAAGGCCAGGGGCTACTAACAAACCTAAAACTAAAGTATGCGCGGATTACCGCCAGGGAAAAGAACAACCAAAATACTACACTTGTCCACTCTCCTACACGGCACCGCCGAGTTTTGGAGAGGACTGTGGAAGCGGATACCTCCGCAAATGCTCCAAAACCAGAACACAATATAAAGCGGCCTAGGCCGCAGCATGTGGCAGAGCCGCCACTCACGAAACCAAACGAGATCCTCTAAAGACTGTCACAGGTAAATGAGGACCAGGAGAACTCCTTGGGATGAGATGACAAACACCAAGACTCAGGAACTCAGAGGACTGGAATGACCGGGCACAGCAGACCAGGAACAGACGTTCACCAACATGAGCAGCATGCAGGAAACTATCACCGGCGTCTGTGTGAGGCACTGAGAAGGTATTTAGCAGGGAATCCTCCAATCAGAGTCCAGAGCCTGATTACAATGAATGTCGTGCAGCTGCCTTGCTGCACGACCAGAAAACATGTGTGCACAGTTAAATAATCAACCCAGCAACGGGGAACGCGGTCCGTCCGTGGCGTCCCCGTTACTAGGGTCCCGGCGGCTCGGCGCGCCCGGCGTCCTAGCGTTGCTAGGGAGCCGGCGGCTCAGCGCGCACGGCGTCCTAGCGTTGCTAGGGACCCGGCGGCTCAGCACGCTCGGCGTCCCTAGTTGCTAGGCACCGGCCCGGGAGGAAGTCCCGGACCGCGGCACCTAACAGTACCCCCCCCCCTTGAGGAGGGGTCAACGAACCCCTAAAGCCAGGTTTCTGAGGAAATTCCTGAAAGAATAATCTCTTGAGTTTAGGGGCATGTAGATCCTTATCCAAGACCCAAGACCCTTCCTCCGGACCATAGCCTTTCCAGTGAACCAAAAAATAAAGCCGGCCCCGGGAAACTTTTGAATCTAACACCTTCTCTACCAAGAGAAAAGGGTAATGAGACTGCGCTGAATTTGATGAATACAACAATGTTGATATAATAAATAAAACAGTTTTATTCCTAAAAATTGGTACAATAGGTATATATTAAAAACTAAATTAATAAAATAAGTACATGTCAGAAACAATTGGTATAGTTTCTAAATTTCAAATAGACATTCTAAGGGGTTACCCAATTCGCCAGGTAGAGAAAGTAGAATTTGTGGAGATTTATGCAGTGACCGTTCCAGATATTTTTCCCTGTAATGTTATAGTCCAGCTTATACAACAGTCTCAGAATTAGGCAAGATCCAATGGATGGACTATTTACCGTTAGAGGGTAATGTGCTCCGGAATCTTTGGTGGAGAGCTCCTCATGCGTTACGGTTGGTACAGTCCTTTATGTAGTACTTGCTATATGAAGTCTGAGAATTTGGAAAGGCCGTCTGGACAAAAAATTGGGGAATGGTTCGGTCCTCCTTCAGATCAATTCCTGGCGAGGGTCCCTGGTTCACCTGACGCGTTTCGCTGCAGTCAGCTGGCAGCTTTATCAAAGGTTCTCTACCAAGAACTCCTGTTGTCCCTGCACATCCACTGGAGATCTACCCTGGGAGGTCCTCCGAGGAAATCTGCTGGAAGAAACATATTGTTTCAACAGGGAACAATGGAAAGTATTCCCAATTCTGAGAGATCTTGGCAAGCGTAGCCGAAAAGCAACTGGGTTGACCTTCTTAATGATAAGAAACGGTCCAATAAATTTGGGTCCCAGTCTAGCCGAGGGTTGTCGAAGCTTGATGTTACGAGTTGACAACCATACCTTATCTCCCACCTTAAAAGTGCAAGGACGTCGGAGCCTGTCAGAAAATGTATTTTCTCGGAAGGCCGCTTTTCTGAGGGCAAGGTGCACTTTTCTCCAAATTGCTCTGAGATGGGAGGTTAAGGTCAACGAGGAAACTGGAGAATGATGGAAAAAAGAGTTGGCTCTAGGATGAAAACCAAAGACGGAAAAGAATGGGGACTCCTTGGTGGAGGAATGACAAGAGTTATTATAAGCAAATTCGGCCAAAGGAAGAAACTCGGACCAATCATTCTGGAGTTTGGCCGAATACAAGCGTAAGTACTGTTTTAATGACTGGTTGACTCGTTCGGTTTGCCCGTTAGACTGTGGATGGTAACCCGATGTTAAAGACAGTTTCATCTTCAAAGAGGCATAAAAACGTTTCCAGAATCGTGCGATGAATTGTGGACCCCGATCAGAGACAACATCAGTGGGCAAACCATGGAGCCTGAACACATGGCGGAGGAACAAAACTGCCAACCCTTGAGCAGAGGGTAATCGGGGAAGAGCAATGAAATGAGCCATTTTACTAAAACGGTCCACTACCACCCAAATGACTCGCAATCCGGCTGAAAGGGGAAGGTCCACCACGAAATCCATGGAAATATGAGACCATGGCCTGAGAGGAACGGCTAAAGGCATAAGTTGCCCGATAGGCAACGAACGAGGAACCTTATGCTGTGCACAAACCTGACAGGAATGGACGAATTCCTTAACGTCTTTAGAAAGACTAGGCCACCACACTGAGCGAGAGACTAACTCCAAGGTCTTAGTGATACCCGGATGCCCCGAGACTTTGTTGTCATGAAACTCAGTTAAAACAGTGCCTCTCAAAAATTCAGGGACAAAAAGACGACCAGGAGGAGTAAGTCTAGGAGCTTGGTGTTGAAGCTGGTTTAACTGAGTAAATAAATCCTGTGTGAGGCCTGCCCGGATGACTGAAGATGGAACTATGGGGGTAGTAACAGGATTGCTATTGTGAACCGGAAGAAAGCAACGTGACAGGGCATCAGCTTTCGTATTCTTGGAACCAGGCCTGAAGGTGATTATAAACCTGAAACGAGTAAAAAACAATGCCCAACGTGCCTGCCGAGCATTAAGCCGTTTAGCTGATTCAATATATTGCAGGTTCTTATGGTCCGTAAAAACAGTAATAGTATGCCTAGCTCCCTCCAGCCAATGCCTCCATTCCTCGAAAGCCCATTTTACTGCCAGTAATTCCCGATTACCAACGTCATAGTTTGTTTCAGAGGAGGAGAATTTCCAGGACATGAAGGCACAAGGATGTAACTCCTGAGACTCCGGATCTTCCTGAGAAAGGATAGCCCCCACTCCAACCTCTGAGGCATCAACCTCCACAATAAAGGGAAGCTCCGGATTAGGATGTCTGAGGACAGGAGCTGAGACAAAGGCCTGCTTCAAGGCCCGGAAGGCTAACTCAGCTTCAAGCGACCAATTGGAGGGATCTGCTCCTTTTTTAGTCAAAGCTACTATGGGAGCGACCAGGTCAGAAAAAGTATGAATGAACCGCCTATAATAATTAGCAAACCCTAAAAAGCGCTGAATTGCTTTTAAATGAGTGGGTTGCGCCCAATTAAGGATGGCCTGGAGTTTTTTCGGTTCCATGAAAAATCCCTGGGGAGAAATAATGTACCCCAAGAAAGACACCTCTGTGATGTGAAAATCACACTTCTCAAGCTTGGCATATAAATGATTCTCTCGTAATTTTTGAAGAACCAGACGCACCTGGGTAACATGTTGTTCCATAGACTCAGAGTATATCAAAATGTCGTCAAGATAAACGACCACGAACTTCCCAAGTAAGTAACGGAGAACATCGTTAATGAGGTCTTGAAAAACCGCTGGAGCATTTGACAGGCCGAACGGCATCACCAGGTATTCATAGTGACCCGACTGAGTGCTGAAAGCCGTCTTCCACTCATCCCCAGATTTTATTCGGATGAGGTTGTAAGCTCTCCTAAGATCAATTTTCGAAAAGATCACGGCGGAGCGTAACTGATCAAAAAGCACTGAAATTAATGGCAAAGGATAGGTGTTTTTCACAGAGATCTTATTCAGAGCCCTAAAATCAATACATGGTCTAAGTGACCCATCTTTTTTCTCAACAAAGAAAAATCCTGCACTCAACGGAGATTTTGAAGGCCTAATAAAACCTTTTTTAAGGCTTTCCTGAATGTAATTATTCATGGCCGTGGTTTCTGGCCCGGACAGGGCATATAATCTCCCCTTAGGCAAAGTGGCACCTGGTACTAACTCAATTGCACAATCGTAGGACCGATGGGGAGGCAGACTGTCCGCTTTGCCTTTGGAGAACACATCGGCAAAATCCTGATATTCCACAGGAATAAGCTCTGGGACGATTGCTGCAACCCGGACTGGATAAGAAATACATTCCTTAACACAAAAAGGACCCCATTGGGAAATCTCCCCGGACCGCCAATCAATGGTGGGATTATGAAAGGCAAGCCAAGGGTGACCCAAAACTACAGGAACTGCCGGACAATGTGTAAGGTAGAATTCTATATCTTCAGAATGTAAGGCTCCTACTGTAAGTAATACTGGAGGTGTGCGGTGAGTAATTATCCCATTGGAAAGCGGACCCCCATCTAACCCGTGCATGGTGATACGTTTATCCAACGGTATCTGTGGAATGCCTAAGGCCTTAGCCCAAGTTAAATCCATAAAATTTCCTGCAGCTCCACTGTCGACAAAGGCCGACACCAATGAACTGAGGCTGCCAAAGGAAATCTTAACAGGGACTAAGAGAGAGTCATTTGAGGAGATAAGCTGCAGACCTAAGTGAACCCCCTCACAATTCACTTGGTCAGAGCGTTTCCCGACTTGTTCGGGCAGTTGCGAGCAATATGTCCCTTACCACCACAGTACAAACAAAGACCAGAACTTAATCTTCTGGTTGTTTCCTCTGGGGACAGCCGGGAGAGACCCATCTGCATGGGCTCCTCGACGTCCTCTGGAAAGGTATAAACACAAGGACTAGGCCTAACAGTTGTTCCTCTTTCAGCCCTCCGCTCTCGGAGACGCCGATCTATTTTTATAGCAAGCTCCATGAGTTTATCGAGAGTCTCAGGAGCGGGGTACTGGAGGAGACTATCTTTAATAAGTTTAGATAAACCGAGGCGAAACTGACTGCGCAGGGCCGGGTCATTCCAGCCACAGTCGTTCGACCAGCGGCGAAATTCGGTACAATACACCTCTGCTGGATTTTTACCTTGTTTGAGAGCACGCAGGTGACTCTCAGCTGACGCCTCTCTATCTGGGTCATCATACAACAGACCTAATGATTTAAAAAAGGTGTCTACAGATAACAAAGCAGGATCTTCAGCTTTTAACCCAAACGCCCAGGTCTGAGGATCCCCCTGGAGTAACGACATAATAATCCCAACCCGCTGAGATTCAGTACCAGAGGAACTAGGCCTTAAATGAAAATATAGCTTACAAGCTTCTTTAAAATTAAAAAAATCTTTTCGGTTACCCGAAAAACGGTCGGGTAAATGCATCTTTGGTTCTGGGACCACCCTCGGGGAGGCTCGCAAAAGATCTTCCTGCGATCTCACCCGAAGAGAAAGGTCCTGAACCATCTAAGTTCTTGAATTTGGTTAACTAAAAGCTGACCGGGATTTGGTCCTAACCCTGCCGGATTCATGAAGCCGGTTAACTCTTACCAAAACTGAATGGGAAAAAATTTAACCCCCCCCCCCCCTTTTTTTTTTTTAAGTTTTTTGGCCGGTGATAATGTTATGATTCTAATACTCAGGTCTGGGGTGATCTTATATGAAAGGACCTGAATACCAGAACGTAATGCTGGGAAAGGGATGGGAATAGCCCCTGGCGCCCTATCTCCGTTGTCTTGCCCGTGCTGTCAGTACACTCTTGCGAGACTATGGTTGCTTGGGCCCATGGCAACCGCGTTTGAAGGGCGGATTACGTCTGCCCAACTCCGATGCCCCCTCAGGTCTTAATGAGAGACAAAGAGTGAACCGAGACAGGGTGATAACAAGGGGCCCTCTAACTAAACAACAAGGCCAGGGGCTACTAACAAACCTAAAACTAAAGTATGCACGGATTACCGCCAGGGAAAAGAACAACCAAAATACTCCACTTGTCCACTCTCCTACACGGCACCGCCGAGTTCCGGAGAGGACTGTGGAAGCGGATACCTCCGCAAATGCTCCAAAACCAGAACACAATATAAAGCGGCCTAGGCCGCAGCACGCGGCAGAGCCGCCACTCACGAAACCAAACGAGATCCTCTAAAGACTGTCACAGGTAAATGAGGACCAGGAGAACTCCTTGGGATGAGATGACAAACACCAAGACTCAGGAACTCAGAGGACTGGAATGACCGGGCACAGCAGACCAGGAACAGACGTTCACCAACATGAGCAGCATGCAGGAAACTATCACCGGCGTCTGTGTGAGGCACTGAGGAGGTATTTAGCAGGGAATCCTCCAATCAGAGTCCAGAGCCTGATTACAATGAATGTCGTGCAGCTGCCTTGCTGCACGACCAGAAAACATGTGTGCACAGTTAAATAATCAACCCAGCAACGGGGAACGCGGTCCATCCGTGGTGTCCCCGTTGCTAGGGTCCCGGCGGCTCGGCGCGCCCGGCGTCCTAGCGTTGCTAGGGAGCCGGCGGCTCAGCGCGCACGGCGTCCTAGCGTTGCTAGGGACCCGGCGGCTCAGCGCGCACGGTGTCCCTAGTTGCTAGGCGCCGGGCCGGGAGGAAGTCTCGGACCGCGGCGCCTAACACCCTTTAAGGGAATCCAACCATACTGGTCCGGACCCACTAGCCTGAGAATGTGTACTATCCTGAGTACACTGTGTAGTGACCCTCCCGGGGAAGACAAACACTCTGCTATGCATGAAACACACTCCTTCAACATTGTAGATGTGAAGGAACACACACACACACACACACGCAGGAAAAGGTTAAAGCACAGTTAACCCACACAGAGCCCTCTAGGGAGACACAGAGTATGATGGAGCCAGCCACACCCAGTGCCGTAACTAGATATTTTAGCGCTGTGTGCAAGAATCGGCATCGGCGCCCCCACCCCATCATGTAAAATAGGGGCAGTGCGCGCCGTAAGCACGCGCCAAAAATCTAGGGGCGTGGCTTCATGGAGAAGGGGTGTTACCACAAAATAATACCAATTCATATTACGGTGCACAGTAGTCTCCATTATTCAAATTACGCAACTCAGTAGCGCCACTACACCAGGTAGAGCCCCTTTTTACACATTACAGCAGACAGTCCCCTTATTACACATTACGGCAGACAGCGTCCCCTTTTTTACACATTACGGCAGACAGTGTCCCCCTTTTTTACACATTACGGCAGACAGCAGACAGCGTCCCCTTTTTTTACACATTACGGCAGACAGCGTCCCCTTTTTACACATTATGGCCGACAGTGTCCCCCTTTTTACACATTACGGCAGACAGCATCCCTTTATTACACATTACGGCTGACAGCGTCCCCTTATTACACATTACGGCAGACAGCGTCCCCTTTTTTACACATTACGGCAGACAGTGTCCCCCTTTTTTACACATTACGGCAGACAGCGTCCCCTTTTTTTACACATTACGGCAGACAGCGTCCCCTTTTTACACATTATGGTCGACAGTGTCCCCCTTTTTACACATTACGGCAGACAGCATCCCTTTATTACACATTACGGCTGACAGCGTCCCCTTATTACACATTACGGCAGACAGAGTCCCCTTTTTTACACATTACGGCATTTTTACACATTACGGCAGACAGCGTCCCCTTTTTTTACACATTATGGCAGACAGCGTCCCCTTTTTTTTACACATCACGGCAGACAGCGTCCCTTTTTTTACACATTAAGGCAGACAACGTCCCCTTTTTTTACACATTACGGCAGACAGCGTCCCCTTTTTTACACATTATGGTAGACAGCGTCCCCTTTTTTACACATTACGGCAAACAGCGTCTCCTTTTTTTACACATTACGGCAGACGTCGTCCCCCTTTTTTACACATTACGGCAGACAGCGTCCCCTTTTTTTTTACACATTATGGTAGACAGCGTCCCCTTTTTTTTACACATTACCGCAGACAGCGTCCCCTTTTTTTACACATTACGGCACAGCGTCCCCTTTTTTTTACACATTACGGCAGACAGCGTACCCTTTTTTACACATTATGGCAGACAGCATCCCCTATTTTACACATTACGGCAGACAGCGTCCCCTTTTCCCTTTCCGTAACGGCCGTTAGGCACCTCGGCGGCACATCGCCATATGTGTAGGGCCCTTAACTTTCAGAGTGAGCAAACCACATATACTACTACCACCTGCAAACTTTCTAGCCAACGACCTTGTAACCCCTCACACACACTCAGCCTGTCCCCTACACACACAGCTTGTCCCCTCTCCCCCACACACAGCCTGTCCCCTACACACACAGCTTGTCCTCCCTACCCCCCCACAAACAGCTGGCCCCCCAACACACAGCCTGTCCCCCCTCCCCCCCACAGCCTGTCCCCTACTCACACAGCCTGTCTCCCCCCACTAAACCTATCTCATACACACACAGTCTGTACCTCAAATTCACACACGCAGTCACTCACTCTCCCCACCCTCCCCTGTTCCCACTGTTACCTCCGACAGAAGAGCAGAGGCCAGGGACGCGAAGACAGTCAGTCACTAAAAACCACAGGCAAAGTCAGGGGGCATGGTCTAATTGTGGACCCGTGGCCACGCCCCCTTTGAGGGGAAAAACAGATTACAGCAATCAAACATAGGTGGCCTGGCAGGGGAGGTGCTGTACAGGAGCGGAAAAACAGCGCAAACTCACCTGGCGTCCGCTGACGGGCGCTGCACATGCTGAAAGTTCCTCGGACACACCAAGCAGTGTGGACCTCCTGCAGGTGTGTGCCGGCGGTCCTGCGCCCTCAGTGCACATGCGCTATGTGCCAGGCACCGCCGGCACACACCTAGTTACGGCTCCACACCGCGCCCTTATTGCTAATGCAAGCTTAGCTGGGTCACAACCAAGTACCCTTAATAGGTTAGTATTCTAATATCACTTGCCCCCTTGCTATGACCCCCTGGTACCGCTGAGGTAGACTGGAGTCCTTATGGAGGAGCTGCGCTTCCCTGCCAGACTGTGTGAAAGCTGCAGAGGGAAAATGGCGCTGGTGAGCTGCTGGATCCGCTCATAGTGAAGCCCCGTCCCCTCAATGGCGCACTGTATTCCTGTTTTTTTATACTGGCTGAGGTGATTTTGGTGCTTAACAGTGGGTTAGAACTCCTTTAAGCACTTTGCCAGTGTGGGTAATAATGTTTAAAAGGGCTCAGCTCGCCCCTCAAGCGGTGCAGCAACGCTGATCTTAGCCCTGGAGACATAGCCTGTACTCAGAGCTGTGCTCCTACCCTTATGCCGCCATAATAGCCAGTGACCCGCTAACCTGGACGCCAGCATAATACTCCCCACTCTTTCTTCTGGCTCTGCCAGGGGTGGTGGCGTGCTGCGGGAATGTACGCTCGCCGTGGTGGGGCTTGCGAATGGTTCCCTCAGGAGCTCAGGGTTCCCTCAGGAACTCCTGTTAGCGGGGAACGGGAGCATTAACCCAAGAGGAGGTTGCCCCCCCCCCCCAAGTCCCACGAAGCAGACATGCGGTTGCCAACCAGCCCTGTCTAAAAATAACAAACAGAAAAAATAAATGCAGAAAACTCTTCAGGAGCTTCCCTAAGCGTAACCGGCTCCTCCAGACACATTTTCTAAACTGAGTCTGGTAGGAGGGGCATAGAGGGAGAAGCCAGAGCACAATATTGATTTCTTAAAGTGCACAAGGCTCCTAGTGGACCCGTCTATACCCCATGGTACTAAATGGACCCCAGTATCCTCTAGGTCGTAAGAGAAATCCTATTTTCTCTTACGTCCTAGGGGATACTGGGAATCCATTTAGTACCATGGGGAAGTACCAAAGCTCCCAAACCGGGTGGGAGAGTGCTGAGGTTCATGCAGAACTGATTGACCAAACTGAAGGTCCTCAGAGGCCAAAGTATCGAACTTGTAAAACTTAGCAAACGTGTTCGAACCCAACCAAGTAGTTGCTCGGCAGAGCTGTAAAGGTGAGACACACCGGGCAGCCGCCCTAGAGGAACCCACCGACCTAGTAGAGTGGGCTTGAACAGATTTCGGAATGTGCCATGGAATAAGCATGCTGGATAGTGAGTCTGATCCAGTGTGCAATGGACTGCTTTGAAGCAGGACACCCAATTTTATTGGGATCATAACAAACAGTGAATTCGATTTTCTGTGAAGAGCTGTTCTCTTCACATAGACCTTCAAAGCCCTCTCAACATCCAAAGACTTTGAAGAAGCCGAGGCGTCTGTAACTGCTGGAATCACAATAGGTTGGTTGATGTGGAATGCACA
Source organism: Pseudophryne corroboree (assembly GCF_028390025.1). Classification (NCBI taxonomy): domain Eukaryota; kingdom Metazoa; phylum Chordata; class Amphibia; order Anura; family Myobatrachidae; genus Pseudophryne; species Pseudophryne corroboree. Next base: position 594,183,574 of record NC_086444.1, read on the forward strand.
CACCACCTTAGGAAGAAAATGCTGACTAGTCCTGAGTTCAGCTCTGTCCTCATGGAAAATTAAGTAGGGGCTCTTGTGAAACAACGCCCCTAGCTCCGACACACGTCTTGCTGAAGCCAAGTCCAACAGTGTGACGGTCTTCCACGTAAGATACTTTATGTCTACCTCCTATAACGGTTCAAACCAGTCCAGTTGGAGGAACTGCAGCACCAAATTGAGATCCTAAGGTGCCGTGGGAGGCACAAAGGGAGGTTGGATGTGCAGAACACCTTTTAAGTATGTCTGGACCTCAGGGAGAGAAGCCAATTGTTTCTGAAAGAAAATAGACAAGGCCGAAATCTGAACTTTTATGGTGCCTAGGTGTAGGCCTACATCCACTCCTGACTGCAGGAAAAGCAGGAAACATCCCAGATGAAATTTCACCAAAGAATATTGTCTGCTCTCACACCAAGAGACATATTTCTTACATATACGATGGTAATGTTTAGACGTTACCCCCTTTCTGACTTGGATCATAGTCAGGATGACCTTGTCAGGAACCCCTTACTGGCTAGAATCAGCCGTTCAACTTCCATGCCGTTAAACGTAGCAGTGGATCGTCTTGATAGACGAACGGACCCTGTTGCAGAAGATCCTCTCAAAGAGGCAGAGGCCACGGAACTTCGATCAGCATCTCGAGAAGATCCGCATACCAGGCCCTTCGTGGCCAGTCTGGAGCAATGAGGATTGCTTGAACCTTTTCACTTTTTATTCTTTTTAGAATTCTTGGGATCAGAGGAATGGGAGGAAACAAGTACACCAGCTTGTAGATCCCCGGAGTTGTTATGGCGTCTACCGTCACTGCCTATGGGTCCATTGATCTGGAACAATACCGCTTGAGCTTCATGTTGAGTTGAGAGGCCATCATGTCGATATGTGGATACCCCCACTGACGTGTCAACCACCTGAACACCTCTGGGTGAAGGCCCCATTCCCCGGGGGGGCAGATCGTGTCTGCTGAGGAAGTCTGCTTCCCAGTTGTCTACTCCCAGAATAAAGATCGCCGACAATGCTACGGCGTGTTTTTCCGCCCAGAGGAGAATTCTTGATACCTCTGATGTTGCGGCTCTGGTTTTCATTCCACCCTGTCGGTTTATGTACGTTACCGCTGTCACATTGTCCGAATGGACCTAAATGGCCTGATTCTGAAAAGACGAGGCCTGCAGAAGGGCGTTGTAGATAGCCCTGAGTTCCAGGATGTTTATTGGAAGGACAATGCCTGATATGACCATCTTCCCTGAAACTGCACCCCCTGAGTGACTGCTCCCCAACCTCTGAGGCTTGCATCCGTGGTTAGCAGAATCCAATTCTGAATCCAAAACCTTCGACTCTCGACTAGGTGAGAAGTCTGTAGCCACCACAGGAGGGAGATCCTGACTTTTGGTGACAGATGAATCCTCTGGTGCATGTGAAGATACGATCCGGAGCACTTGTCCAACAGATACATTTGGAAGGGCCTCACATGAAACCTTCTGTACTGAATTTTTCGTAAGAAGCCACCATTTTCCCCAGAAGGCGTATAGAGATGCACTAAGATTCGGGATGGCTTCAAGATGGCCCGAACTATCGACTGGATTTCCATTGTCTTTTCCAAGGGAAGGAATAGACTGTGTCCAGTATCATTCCCAGGAACTGAAGCCTCTGTGTTGGTATGAGGTGAGATTTTGGCAGGTTCAGAATCCACCCATGATCCAGGACTAGTCTGGGTGAGAGGGCAATGTTCTCCAACAGCTGTTCCCTGGACGGTGCCTTTATCAGAAGATTGTCCAAGTACGGAACTATTTTCACTCCCTGTATGCGGAGGAGCAACATCATCATCTCTACCATCACTTTGATGAACACCCTCGGTGCCATGGAGAGACCAAATGGCAGGGCCTAAAACTGGTAGTGGCAGTCCTGCAGTGCAAACCATAGATATGCCTGATGAGGCAGCCAGATCGGAATGTGAAGGTCCGCATCCTTGACATCCAGAGACGCTAGGAATTCCCCCTCCTCCAGACCAGAGATTACCGCTCTCAATGACTCCTTCTTGAATTTGAACACTCGTAAGTACGGGTTTAATGACTTGAAGTTCAGAATCGGTCTTAATGAAACATCTGGTTTCGGTACTACAAACAAGCTGGAATAGTAACCCTTGTTGTGTAGATGAGGTGGAACTGGAATAATCACCTGGGTCTTTAACAGTTTTTGAATGGCGTTGTGGAAGTTTACTCCTGCCTCTTGTGAAACTGGTAAGTCTGATTTGAAGAATCTGTGAGGTGGGAGCTCCTGGAACTCCAGTCTGTAGCCCTGCGATGTTTATGATCCAGGGATCCTGTCCAGAAGGGACTGAGGAATTTTAGCCAGGCTCCCACCCTCATATCTTCCAGGCATCGCGGTCCACCGTCATGCGGAAGGTTTTGAGAAGCAGAGTCTGAGCCCTGTTTCTGTGAACCAGCAGTCGCTGGTTTGCGTGGTTTACCTCTAGCACCTCTGGCGGCGGTAGAAGAACCTCTGGCCTTGCCCCTAAACTTGGCAGTTCGAAAGGACTGTAGATTAGGTCCTGAGTAGGCCTTTCTTGCTGGCGGAGCTGCAAAAGGTAGGTATGTGGACTTACCTGCAGTAGCTCGGGAGATCCATTTGTCGAGTTTATCTCCAAATAAAGCCTCTCCTGTGAAATGTAGGCCTTCCACTCCTATCCAGGAGTCTGCATCAGCAGTCCACTGACGTAGCCATAATCCTCTGCGTGCCGACACTGCCATAGCTGTAGTGCATGCATTAAGCAAACCTATTTCTTTTATGGCTTCCATCATAAAGTTAGCAGAGTCTTGTATATATTGCAGGAGCAAAATAATTTCCTCTTGAGTTAAGGTGTCTGACCCCTCAATTAAATTACCTGACCATTTAGCAATGGCTCGTGTAATCCGCCCACATGCTATAGTGGGTCTCTGCGCCACCCCGGCAGCAGTATACAAAGATTTAAGTGTAGTCTCAATCTTGCGATCAGCCGCATCTTTTAGGAAGGTTGCACCAGGCACAGGTAGTACAATTTTACGCGAGAGCCTGCAGACTGACGCATCCACTATTGGTGGATTTTCCAATTTTTTCCTATCCTCAGGAGGAAAAGGAAAAGATGATAAACCCCACCTGGGAATTTGACATTTCTTATCTGGATTAACCCATGGTTCTTCAAACAGGGTATTTAGTTCCTTTGACACAGGAAAAGTGGCTGAGGACTTTTTCTTAATATTAAAGTAAGATTCCTCGCTCTCCTTTGTCACCTTATCAGGGATATTTAGAACATCTCTAATAGCATCTATGAGAGCCTATACACCCTGCAACAGAGTACCCTCCCCTACCTCTGTGTTCACCTCACCTTCCTCCCTCTCTGACCCTTCATCATCAGTCAGAATGCAGTATATGGGATGAGAATGCTGATTTACATACAGGACTAAAAGCAACACTTTAAAAAGACATCTTATACACTTTAAATGAAGCCGCTGCGGCCGCTAGACCTAATACACAACCTACGTACTTATTACACCATTAGCGTACAGGGTCCCGTACCGTGTACGGACTTTGCGTACAAACGCTGCGCTGGCTGTACAAAGTACACACAGCACGTACACACCCAAAGTTACACAGTAAACCCTTAACAGTTATACATGCGATAGTAATACACTTTAAACCTTAGCAGGGAAAGAATACAGGACACCAGATTGTATTTAAACGGCTGGGTTCCGACACCACAGCCTATTATTACTGAAAGGGGGTTACAATCACAAAGCAATACAATACAATAGAATAATGGCTACAGTCAATGTTACATACTTTTGGTTTCGCCTGCGCTTCCCGGTCCGGTCCTCAGTCATCACGGGTGATGACCTTCAGAGTCTGTGATAGTGACCTAGCCTGCAGCTGGCTATTTATACAGTAGATCAAAACATAATACAATAGACACTATGTGCTCTTCTTCCATTGGTTCGGGGGTGGGACATATCCTGTGCACCGGGGCTCATTGGTCAGCTCAAGAAGTGGGGGATGGCTAGGACTTCTGTTGTTTGCATCTGAGTTCCCGCCCCATGACCAGTTAAACCCATCACATTAATCATACATAAATCTGGTATTATTAATAATTTAATGTGGTAATATATAATAATATTCTTATTCCCACCAGATTAATGTTTACGTGACTCTGAACAATATGATCCCACACATGATATGATAATCTATTTCCATCCTCAATTTATACATATATCCACATATATCCATATACTCATATATATATATATATATATATATATACACACACACACACACACACACACACACACACACACACACACACACATACTCCTGCTATTACAATTTGTTAGGAATTATATATATATGTATATATATATATTATAAGGGCACGGTCGTGCCCTTATATTAAGGCTGAATCGAACAAACGGAATTCTGCCATAGGGAACTTCTGAGATGGGGGCATGGTGTTTGAGGGGCTACACCTCAAAAGTGATTGGACGTACTGAGCTGAAATTTGGCATGGACGCGTAGAATCGTCACCCGCTGCTGCATGCCAAATTTCAGGGCAAAATAATAAAAAATGAGGAATTGGGAGTAACCTAAAATTTCAACTGTCAGTTTTTTTCTGTGACTTCCTGGTTGGCTTTTTGACAACGTTTTCCCATATAGTGAATGAGAATTTTTTTGGGAAGGCATAACTCAGGATAGAGGACGAATTAAGACTTGGGGTTTGTTTTATTAGATAGATCTTGTCCCAGTGTAGTGCCTTTTGGAGTTGTGGTTTTTCAGAAAGTTATAGTTTTTTCTTAATTAAGTAAAATATGCCCCATTATAAAGATAGGGCTTTTCAATTTGTTGCGGCTGCGCAGTGGCCGCCAGCAGGGGGTGTACAAAGAGTAGCTTCAGCAAATTGGGTGTAGGTAGATGGATGATGCTGTACATCTGGCTCTGTCATTGGTGGCATAATGGTAGAAGGCTCTAGTAGCCTCGCGCTGTGTACTGGCCGCGAGGAAGCCGGGTCCCCTTACCAGAGCGTCAGCGGGAGGAGATCGCTGGAGCCGCACCACGGAGGAAGCCGGGCACGAGGAGAGAGCGGGAAGCAGTCTCGTGCATGACGAGGAGAGCTGCAGGTGGCGGGAGGATGAGAAGGAGGGAGCGTCTACGAGCCGCGAGGAAGCCGGGTCCCCTTACCAGAGCGTCAGCGGGAGGAGATCGCTGGAGCCACACCACGGAGGAAGCCGGGTCCCCTTACTGGAGCATCAGTGGGAGGAGATCGCCGGAGCCGCGCCACGGAGGAAGCCGGGTCCCCTTACCAGAGCGTCAGCGGGAGATCGCCGGAGCTGCGCCACGGAGGAAGCCGGGTCCCCTTACCAGAGCGTCAGCGGGAGGAGATCGCCGGAGCTGCACCATGGAGGTAGCCGGGTCCCCTTACCAGAGCGTCAGCGGGAGGAGATCGCTGGAGCCACACCACGGAGGAAGCCGGGTCCCCTTACTGGAGCATCAGTGGGAGGAGATCGCCGGAGCCGCGCCACGGAGGAAGCCGGGTCCCCTTACCAGAGCGTCAGCGGGAGATCGCCGGAGCTGCGCCACGGAGGAAGCCGGGTCCCCTTACCAGAGCGTCAGCGGGAGGAGATCGCCGGAGCTGCACCATGGAGGTAGCCGGGTCCCCTTACCAGAGCGTCAGCGGGAGGAGATCGCCGGAGCTGCACCACGGAGGAAGCCGGGTCCCCTTACTGGAGCATCAGCGGGAGATCGCCAGAGCCGCGCCACGGAAGAAGCCGGGTCCCCTTGCCTGAGCCTCAGCGGGAGAAAATTGTCGAAGCCGCGCTGAGTAAGTATATGACTGCCGCCATCTCTTCTCCCCCCTCCGCAGCACTCCTTGTTGTGCAACCCCTGGTCTCCCTCCTGGGCTCCCTGCATTCTGCTGCCTCCTGCTCCATAGTAGTTCTCTGTCCGTCCGCTCGTCCGCTTCCCTGGCTCTCAGCAGCAGATAACCTCCATGCACCCCCCCCCCCCCGCACAGCGGTAGTATCACCTTTCTGCCCCCCACCCTCTCTCCCAGCTCTGGTAGCAGCAGCTATCCTCCATGCCCCCCCCCCCCCTGCAGTAGTAGCACCTCTCTGCCCCCCACCCTCTCCCCCAGCTCTGGTGGCAGCAGCTATCCTCCATGCCCCCCCCCCCCCCCCCCGCAGCAGCAGTAGTAGCACCTCTCTGCCCCCCACCCTCTCTCCCAGCTCTGGTAGCAGCAGCTATCCTCCATGCCCCCCCCCCTGCAGTAGTAGCACCCCTCTGCCCCCCACCCTCTCCCCCAGCTCTGGTAGCAGCAGCTATCCTCCATGCCCCCCCCCCCTGCAGCAGCAGTAGTAGCACCTCTCTGCCCCCCACCCTCTCTCCCAGCTCTGGTAGCAGCAGCTATCCTCCATGCCCCCCCCTGCAGCAGCAGTAGTAGCACCTCTCTGCCCCCACCCTCTCCCCCAGCTCTGGTAGCAGCAGCTATCCTCCATGCCCCCCCCTCCCGCAGTAGTAGCAGTAGCACCTCTCTGCCCCCCACCCTCTCCCCCAGCTCTGGTAGCAGCAGCTATCCTCCATGCCCTCCCCCTGTAGCAGCAGTAGTAGCACCTCTCTGCCCCCCACTCTCTCCCCCAGCTCTGGTAGCAGCAGCTATCCTCCATGCCCCCCCCCCTCCCGCAGCAGTAGTAGTAGCAGTAGCACCTCTCCCCCAGCTCTGGTAGCAGCAGCTATCCTCCATGCCCCCCCCCCCCCCCGCAGCAGCAGTAGTAGCACCTCTCTGCCCCCCACCCTCTCCCCCAGCTCTGGTAGCAGCAGCTATCCTCCATGCCCCCCCCCCCTGCAGCAGCAGTAGTAGCACCTCTCTGCCCCCCACCCTCTCTCCCAGCTCTGGTAGCAGCAGCTATCCTCCATGCCCCCCCCCCCCCTGCAGCAGCAGTAGTAGCACCTCTCTGCCCCCCACCCTCTCTCCCAGCTCTGGTAGCAGCAGCTATCCTCCATGCTCCCCCCCCCCCCCCGCAGCAGCAGTAGTAGCTCCTCTCTGCCCCCCACCCTCTCCCCCAGCTCTGGTAGCAGCAGCTATCCTCCATGCCCCCCCTCCCGCAGCAGCATTAGTAGCAGTAGCACCTCTCTGCCCCCCACCCTCTCCCCCAGCTCTGGTAGCAGCAGCTATCCTCCATGCCCCCCCCCCCCCGCAGCAGCAGTAGTAGCACCTCTTTGCCCCCCACCCTCTCCCCCAGCTCTGGTAGCAGCAGCTATCCTCCATGCCCCCCCTCCCGCAGCAGCAGTAGTAGCAGTTGCACCTCTCTGCCCCCCACCCTCTCCCCCAGCTCTGGTAGCAGCAGCTATCCTCCATGCCCCCCCTTCCCCCACAGCAGCAGTAGTAGTAGCACCTTCTGCCCCCCACCCTCTCCCCCAGCTCTGGTAGCAGCAGCTATCCTCCATGCCCCCCCTCCCGTAGTAGCACCTCTCTGGCCCCCACCCTCTCCCCCAGCTCTGGTAGCAGCAGCTATCCTCCATGCCCCCCCCGCCCCGCAGCAGCAGTTGTACCTCTCTGTCCCCCCCTCTTTCCTCCGGCTCTCGGTAGCAGCAGATATTCTCCATGACCCCCCCTGCAGCAGCACTAGTTCTTCTCTGTTCACTCCCCCCCCCCCTTGCAGCAGCAGTAGTACCTATCTGCCCCTCACCCTCTCCCCAGCTCTCGGTAGCAGCAGCTATCCTCCATGCCCCCCCTCCCCCGCAGCAGCAGCAGTACCTCTCTGTCCCCCCCTCTCTCCCCCGGCTCTCGGTAGCAGCAGATATCCTCCATGACCCCCCTGCAGCAGCAGTAGTTCTTTGTCCACCCACCCCCACCCCCCTTGCAGCAGCAGTAGTAGTACCTTTCTGCCCCCCACCCTCTACCCCAGCTCTCGGTAGCAGCAGCTATCCTCCATGACCCCCCCCCCCCCCGCAGCAGCAGTAGTAGCACCTTCTGCCCCCCACCGTCTCCCCCAGCTCTGGTAGCAGCAGCTATCCTCCATGCCCGCAGCAGTAGCACCTCTCTGCCCCCCACCCTCTCCCCCAGCTCTCGGTAGCAGCAGCTATCCTCCATGCCCCCCCCCCCGCAGCAGCAGTAGTAGCAGCAGCAGTACCTCTATGCCCCCTCCCCCCCAGCTCTCGGTAGCAGCAGCTATCCTCCATGCCCCCCGCAGCAGCAGCAGTAGTACCTCTTTGTCCCCCCTCTCTCCCCCGGTTCCCGAAGCAGCTGCTATCCTCCCTGCCCTGTCTGTTCTGTGCCCCCCCCCCTCCAGCAGCTATCCTCCCTGCCTTGTCTGTTCTGTGTCCCCCCCTCCTCCCCAGCAGCAGCAGCAGCTGCTATCCTCCCTGCCCTGTCTGTTCTGTGCCCCCCCCCCCCCCCTTCCCCAGCAGCAGCTATTCTCGTTCTGTGCCCCCCCTTTCCCGGCAGCAGCTATCCTCCCTGCCCTGTCTGTTCTGTCCCCCTCCCCAGCAGCAGCTATCCTCCCTACCCTGTCTGTTCTGTGCCCCCCCCCCCTCCGCAGCAGCAGCAGCAAACCTCCCCTGCTGGCCCCATTCTGTGCTCTCACCCCACTGCAGTCTGGTCTGGGATCTGGCGGTTGCTGTCCAGCTCCCACGGGACTGCTGACACCATGGCACCTCTTCTGTGTGCATCCTGGCCTGCCTGCGTGCTGTTGGGGGATGACTCCGGAAAGCTCCCCGTCTCATCAGATCCGAGTGCCAGCCCCTGTGCAATAAGCACTGCCAGACGCTGCCCCCAGACTATCTCCTTCCACCCTCTCCCTATCAGATCTGCTCTGATAACCTTCCCAGCCGCTGCACCCCCCTCCTCCTCTCCCCCCCCCCCCTCTTCCTCCTTCAGTCACTCTCTGGTCTAATCCCCCCACCCTCCTGTCTCTCTCTGGCTTAATCCCCCCCACACTCCCATCTCTCTCTGGTCTAATCCCTCCCGTCTCTCTCTCTCTGGTGTAATCCCTACCGTCTCTATCTCTCTCTGGTCTATTCCCTCCCGTCTCTCTCTCTGGTCTAATCCTCCCCACCCTCCCGTCTCTCTCTCTCTGGTCTAATCCTCCCCACCCTCCCGTCTCTCTCTCTCTCTCTGGTCTAATTCCCCCGCACCCTCCCGTCCCTCTCTCTCTGGTCTAATTCCCCCCCACCCTCCCGTCCCTCTCTCTCTGGTCTAATTCCCCCCCACCCTCCCGTCCCTCTCTCTCTGGTCTAATTCCCCCCCCACCCTCCCGTCCCTCTCTCTCTGGTCTAATCCCCCCCCCCCCCACCCTCCTGTCCCTCTCTCTCTTGTCTAATCCACCCCCACCCTCCCTCTCTCTCTGGTCTAATCCCTCCCCACCCTCCCGTCCCTCTCTCTCTGGTCTAATCCCCACCCTCCCGTCCCTCTCTCTCTGGTCTAATCCCCACCCTCCCGTCCCTCTCTTTCTGGTCCAATCCCCCCCCACCCTCCAGTCTCTCTCTGGTCCAAACCCTCCCCACCCTCCAGTCTCTCTCTGGTCTAATCCCCCCCTCCTACACACACACACACACACACTCCCGTCTCTCTTTGGTCTAATTTCCTCTCACCCTCCCGTCTCTCTTTGGTCTAATTCCCCCCTCCCCCACCCTCCTGTCTCTCACTGGTCTAATTCCACCCCACCCTCCTGTCTCTCACTGGTCTAATTCCCCTCCCGTCTCTCACTGGTCTAATTCCCCTCCCACCCTCCCGTCTCTCACTGGTCTAATTCCCCTCCCGTCTCTCACTGGTCTAATTCCCCTCCCACCCTCCCGTCTCTCACTGGTCTAATTCCCCTCCCACTCTCCCGTCTCTCACTGATCTAATTCCCATCCCACCCTCCCGTCTCTCACTGGTCTAATTCTCTCCCACCCTCCTGTCTTTCACTGGTCTAATTCCCTCCCACCCTCCCATCTCTGTCTTGCCTAATTCCCCCTCATGTATCTCTTTGGCCTAATTCCCCCATCTCCCGTCTCTCTCTAGCCGAATCCCCCCTTCCTCATGTTTCTCTCTGGCCTAATCCTCCCCTCCTCCCGTCTGTCTCTGGCCTAATCCTCCCCTCATCTGTCTCTGGCCTAATCATCCCCTCCTTCCGTCTGTCTCTGGCCTAATCATCCCCTCCTCCCGTCTGTCTCTGGCCTAATCATCCCCTCCTCCCGTCTGTCTCTGGCCTAATCCCCCCTCTTCCTGTCTCTCTTTGGTCTAATCCTCCCCTCCTCCAATCTTTTCCTGGCCTAATCCCTCCCCTCCTCTTCCCATCTATCTGGCCTAATCCCTTCCCTCCTCCCGTCTCTTTGGATAATCTCCCGTTCCTCCTCCCATCTCTCTCTCTGTCCTAATGTCCCCCCACCTCCTCCCGTCTCTCTCTGGCCTAATGCCCCCCACCTCTCTCTGACCTAATCCCCTCTCCCCTCCTTCCACCTCTCTCTGGCTTAATTCCCCCCCCCCCCTCATGTCTCTCTCTGACCTAATGCCTCCGCCACCAGCTGGGAAAGCAGCCATCTGACCCCACAATCCAGAAACAGGAGGACAGAATTATAGAGGCGAGAGCATGGCGTAAATGTGTGTGTGTGTGTCATTTCGCTGTGCATATATATGTGTGTGTGTGTGTGTGTGTGTGTGTCAGGATGCTGTGCTTTGTGTGTGTGTCAGGCCGCTGTGCATAAATGTGCGCGTGTGCGTTTCAGGCCACTGTGCATGTTTGTGTGTGTCAGGCCGATGTGCGTAAATGTGTGCGTGTGTGCATATATGTCCCCAAAGCTCCTGATCAGGGTCTTCTTCCAGCAGCCTTCCGCAGTGGTCCCCAGCTGGCCCCAAAGCACAGGATCAGGATGACGAGGGGAACCTGGCCTGGATCTGTGAGGAACACGTGAAGGCACTGCGGAAAGCCAAGGACACGCTGAACCGGCTGCCCGAGGACATGATTGGGAACTTGCAGCGGGGCAAAGAGAGGCTGGTGGCTCAGGGCATGGGGACTGCCGGGGGCAGACTCCCTCCACGGACATTTAAAGAGCCCGTAGGAGCAGTGGGAGAGGAGACTCCTGACCCCACAGTCTGGCAACAGGAGGACAGACTTATAGAGGTGAGAGAGTCTGGTGCTGCCCGTCACATGTAAGTGTGTGTGTCAGGCCACTGTGTGTGTATGTGTGTCTGGCTGATTGTGTGTGTCAGGCCGTTGTGCCTATATGTGCGTGTGTCAGGCCGCTGTTCATATATGTGCGTGTATGTGTCAGGCCATTGTGCATATGTGTGTCATGCTGCTGTGCATGTGAGGCCGCTATGCCTATATGTGCATGTGCGTGTCAGGCCACTGTGTGTATGTGTGTCAGGCCACTGCATATGTATGTGATTGTGCTTGTCAGGCGGGTGCGCATATATGTGCGTGTGTCCTAGGCCACTGTGTGTATATGCGCATGTGTGTGCCAGGCTGCTTTGCATATATGTTTGTGTTAGGCCGCTGTGCATATATGTGAGTGTATGTATCAGGCTGTTGTGCGTATATGTGAGTGTGTATGTGTGTGTCAGGCCATTGTGAGTATATGTGAGTGTGTGTCAGGCCATTGTGAGTATATGTGAGTGTGTGTATGTCAGGCCATTGTGCGTATGTGAGTGTGTGTGTCAGGCCGCTGTGCGTATATATGTGCATATGTGGTTGTCAGGCCGCTTTGCGTATGTGTGTTTGACAGGCCGCTGTGCGTTAGTGTGTGTGTGCCAGTCTGCTGTGCGTATGTGTACAGTATATCAGGCCGCTGTGCATATATGTGTTTGTGTGTAACGCCACTGCACGTCAGTGTGCGTCTGTGACAGGCCTCCGTGTGTGTGTATAGGTATATGTTAGGCTGCTGTGTGTGTGTCAGGCGACTGTGCATATATGTGCGTTTGTGCATCAGACAGCTGTGTGTATGTGTGTCTTAGGCACTGTGCGTATGTTTGTATGTGTGTGTGTGTGTCAAGACGCTGTGCGTATATGTGGGTGTGTGTCAGGCCGTTGTGCGTATATGTGAGTGTGTGTGTGTCTCAGGCCGCTCTGCCTACATGTGAGAGTGTATGTGTCAGGCCATTGTGTGTGTCTCAAGCTGCTGTGCATATGTGAGTGTGTGTGTGTGTCAGACCATTGTGCGTATATGTGTGTGTGTGTCAGGCCATTGTGCATATATGTGTTTGTGTGTCAGGCCACTGTGCCTCAGTGTGTGTCTGTGCCAGGACTCTGTGCTTATGTGTGTGGGTGTATGTTAGGCTGCTGTGTGTGTCAGGCCACTGTGCATATATTTGTGTCAGGTCACTGTTTGTATGTGTGTGTGCGCATCACGCTGCTGTGCCTACATGTGAGTTTATGTGCTAGGCCGCTGTGTGCATGTGTGTTCCAGGCCACTTTGCATATATGTGTGTGTGTGTGTCAGGCCATTGTGCGTATATGTGAGTGCGTGTGTCAGGCTGCTGTGCGTATGTGTATGTGCCAGGCCACTGTGCGTTAATGTGTGTGTGCACCAGGACGCTGTGCTAGTGTGTGTGTGTACAGTATATCAGGCCGCTGTGCATATATGTGTTTGTGTGTCAGGCCACTGTGCGTATGTGAGTGTGTACCACCACTATGCGTCAGTGTGTGTCTGTGCCAGGCCTCTTTGCATATGTGTGTGTGGGGGGGCGTATGTTAAGCTGCTGTGTGTGTCAGGCCACTGTGCGTATATGTGCATTTGTGCGTCAGACAGCTGTGTATATATATATATATATATACGTGTGTCATGCCACTGTGCGTATGTTTGTATATGTGTTTGCGTCAGGCCGCTCTGCGTATATGTGAGTGTGTCAAACCACTGTGCGTGTATGTGGGGGGGTGTCTGGCCATTGTGCGTATATGTGTGTGTGTCAGGCCACTGTGCCTATATGCGAGTGTGTGTGTCTCAGGCTGCTGTGCATATGTGTGTGTCAAGCTGCTGGCGTATATATGTTCTTGTGTGTGTCAGGATGCTGTGCGTGCATGCCCATGTGTCAGGCAGCTGTGTGTATGTGTGTGTCAGGCTGCCGTGCATACATGTGTGTGTGTCAGGCCACTTTGCATATATATATATATATATATTTGTGAGTGTGTGTTTCAGGCCACTGTGCATATATGTGCGTGTGTGCATCAGGCCGCTGTGCCTATATGTGAGTGTGTGTGCTAGGCCGCTGTGTCTATATGTATGTGCCAGGCTGCTTTGCATATATATGTGTGTGTGTGTGTTAGGCGCTGTGCGTAAATGTGCATGTGTGGTTGTCAGGCCGCTATATGTATATGTGTGTGTGACAGGCCAATGTGTGTGTGTGTACAGTATACCAGGCCACTGTGCATATGTGTTTGTGTGTCAGGCCACTGTGCGTATATGGGAAAGAATAGAGGCGCTCATGTCATTATAACATTATATTACCCTGAACACAACCAAAGGGTCAATAAGAATTGGAAATATATATTTATTAATATAAAAATGAATAAAAACACTTTTAGAACTAATAAATATACATATTTTATGCTAGCCTAATAATCACAGAAAAGCCATGATATATAGAAGTAAGAGACTCACACGGATTATGTATATATAAATAGTCCAGTAGCTAGCTAAAACCATAGAATGAAATAAGTAGCTACTTATTATCCAAATGTAACAGGCTAATTTCCAATAAACATGCAACTCTGTAACCAGTCCTGCTGTGAAGTGGTTATTTATATTAAGCACAGTTACTTTTGTGTGCAATAGTTGCTGATTGCAATTGTAGGCTCTTAGGATATATTTAACCGCTTATGATAAATTCCAAAGTTCAGAGAGCCGATGTGTATACAATGATGTTATTGTTTTGTTACCTCTTTAATGGGGCTGGTGAACCCGAGCGTCCCCGGGTATATCCAATGTGTGCCCAGTCTGTTATAAAGCTGGAGGATGGGTAACTTATTTGACCGTGTGAGTCACAGGTAACCTGCTGGGGATATTGTCCCCAATTTCCCCAGGCGAGCTCAGCCCGCTACAGAATCTCGGGGAAGAAGCAGGTGTGCGGACAGCCACTTGCGTTCAGCCGCGGTGGTCCCACTGCACGTGGGTCTCCTCCTGTGTTCCCTGGACGTGTGTCGTCCGTTGATGGTAGAAGGGGAACGCTGAGATGAATGGCTTTAGGCTGCCGCACAAATCCCGTATAACGGCTGCCTGTTGTCTAGGGACGCGTGTCACCTGCTGCTGTATCCAATGGAGCGGGGTGATTGCAGATGCGTCCCAGGCCGTATAGTCAGTTCAGTGACCAGTAAGGCAGAGTCCTGACGTGTTTCGTCACGTGACCCGTGACTTTTTCAAAGAGAGATACTGTGCGTATATGTGTGTATGTACTTGTCAGGCCATTGTTCGTATATGTGCGTATGTGTGTGTCGGGCCACTGTGCATATATGTGTGTGTGTCAGGCTGGTGTGTGTATTTAAGGCCACTATGCCTATATGTGAGTGTGCGTCTAAGACTGCTATGCATATGTGTATGCGTCAAGCTGCTGTGCGTATATGTTCTTGTGTGTGTCAGGCTGCTGTGTGTATATGCCCGTGTGTCATGCTGCCGTGACTATATGTGGGTGGGTGTGTCAGGTTGTGCATATATGTGAGTGTGTGTCAGGCCTCTGTGCTGTGTATATGTGTGTGTGTCACTCTACTGTGCATTTGTGTTTGTTTATAAAGTAAACTGAAAGAAAGTATTCCTTGGTAAGGGCACACACGGACTGTTTTTATCAAGTCACACACCATTATGGTGAGTTTTCACTCATTTTAAGATTCAACTTATATTTTGCTGGCTTTTATAAACAACGAATAAAAGTGCAAGTGATAATAAAGGGGGTCATTCTGACCTGATCGCACGCTGCCGTTCATCCGACGGCTGTCATAGCCCAGCGATCGCCTCTGCCTGATTGACAGGCAGAGGCGGGCGCTGGGCGGGAGGGGGCGGCACAACGGCGTTTGGCGCCATTATGTGGGAGTGGTCCGGCCAATGCAGGCGTGGCCAGACTGTGCAGGGGGCAGGCCGTAGTGGCTGTGTGACGTCACACGCAGCCTCTGCGACCATCACAATGACCAGTAACTCCCGACCAGCACACAGGAGCTGCGCTGGCCGGGAGTTACTCTACAAGTACAAAAGCATCGCTGCTGTGCAATGATTTTGTACTTGTGTGGTGGGGCCGGGTCTGACATGTGGGACGGACTATTCCTGTGCTGGGTGTCCCCCCGCATGTCAGTGTGGATGATCGTAGATGTGCTAAATTTAGCACAGCTACGATCAGGTCTGAATCACCCCCAAAGTGGGGAAAAGAAAAAACATAGTGATTTTAAAATACTGTACAGATGCTGAATATTCTTTTATTTGTATGATATGCATCTCTTTTTTTGTGTTGTACTGCTTATGTGAATTAAAGTATGTTAAACCAGTTACTCTTGTATCGTTTATGTGGCTACTTCCAGCAGTGTTTACAATAAATACAATTGTAACAACCTGAGTCATTTCTCTATTTCACCACCATAAACAATTCTGACTCTCTCCATGGACAGTAACCATATGATATGATCATTTCTAGAGTACTAACTTATCAGACTGGTATTGACCAATTTTCTTATTCATACATGGATATGGTTAATCAACATCATGTTCTTTTGTTTATTGTTAATCTGTAATTGTGATTTATTGTACTGTTCTTGTTATGCAAATTTTATTAAACTGTCTGATATCCCTGGGTGCTGGCGGTGTGTGCATCACCGCACTATGGCCCTCATTCCGAGTTGTTAGCTCGTTGGGTTTTTTTTCGCAACGGAGCGATTTGTCGCAAACTGCACATGCGCAATGTTCGCAGTGCACCTGCGCCAAGTAAATTTGCAACAAAGTTTGGTATTTTACGCACTGCTTAACGAAGAAATTTCTTTGTTCCGGTGATCGGAGTGTGATTGACAGGAAGTGGGTGTTTCTGGGCGGAAACTTGCCGTTTTATGGGTGTGTGTGAAAAAACGCTGCCGTTTCTGGGAAAAACGCGGGAGTGGCTGGAGAAACGGGGGAGTGTCTGGGCGAACGCTGGGTGTGTTTGTGACGTCAAACCAGGAATGAAACTGACTGAACTGATCGCAGTGGCAGAGTAAGTCTCAAGCTACTCAGAAGCTGCAAAGAAATTTATTTTCGCAATTCTGCGAATCTTTCGTTCGCAATTCTGCAAAGCTAAGATTCACTCCCAGTAGGCGGCGGCTTAGCGCGTGCAAAGCTGCTAGCGAGCGAACAACTCGGAATGAGGGCCTATGTGGCACCCTTAAACTTAGTTTAACACTCCTGAAATAGTTCTATAATTCTCTGTCAGCTCAATGTCGCATCCTATCTTTATATGCTAATATTTAACGGCAACTTAATTAAGGGTTAATTCAAATTGTCTCCCACGGTGCTGGTCACCTAGATGACACTATTCTCACACACCCTTATGGTACTGTACATTCTGGGATGTTGCGCGTAATTATGTTCCTCAGGCTTCATCTACCACCTCACCCGTAACTGGGATAATGCACCCGCAATCTCCTCTGGCCAAGAAGCACAAGCTGCAGCAGATCGTTCTGCCTCAGGCTCTCCCTGGGGCTGCTGGAGATCTCTCTGCTGCTCAACGGTGAGCGTGGCTATGGCTGTGTTATGGGGGGCTATCACCCCTGTTCACCCGCCCCTGAATTCAGCCCTGACTAGATGACTCATGAATACAGAGGCTGGAGTCACTTGGTATTGGGCATCTCGGAGTCTGAAGCCCAACCCCACATGTACAGGATGCAGTACCGGCTTGTGAGGGGCGCAAGGTTCGCACAAAGCACCCTGCATCAGCAGGCATCATCATTGCAGCAAAGGCAGCAAAAGTATTTTGACCAAAGTTAAAAGTATTAACAATTTTTTTTTGTAAATTAAAGCATTTTTGCATTTTGCACAGAACAGTGATGTTATACGAACATTTTCGATAAACAGTAAAAAAATGAAATGTTTATTCTTACAGTGAAATTTTACATTTCTGAATAAAAAAAATAAATTGAAAAAAAGCTATGAAATTCCATAGACAAAAAACCTTATGGTTTCACGTGTCCCATTAAGGCTTCTTACACATGATCTGGCATTTCAGAAACCTGTTGTAACTCTTCCACTCAAACTCCAAAAAGCAATGAAATTCCGATCACTGAAGGTCTGAGTGGAAGACAAAGCAGCTCGGATGAGGTATGAGTGTTGTTGATTGGAGGGAGGAGACAGAGCAGTGTGGATGGGGGAACAAAAGTGTGTGAATAGAGGGAAGACTAAGCAGCATTGATGGGGGGGTGACCAAGAAACACGGGATAATTCAGACTGCAGCGATCACAGTCTGAATTAGTTTGTGGGGTGCGAATGCGCAATGGCCGCACTGTGCGTGCTAGCCCTGTGCTGGGCGTCCCATCGCATGTTAGAGTAAATGATTGTAGATGTGCCAAATTTAGCACATCTACAATCAACTCTGAATTACCCCCACAGATGGGGGGGGAGGTAAGACAGGTGGGGGAAAGACAGTGGCACAGATGGTGGGGAGACAGCTGCGTGGATGGGTGGACAGTGCCTGTGTGGATGAGGGGGGAAAAGCAGCACAGATGTGGGAGGGGTAAGAGCAGTACAGATGGAAAGATACAGCGCGGATGAGGAGGCAGAGCAGCATGGATGAGGGGAATACAGTCCCAACATCGGAGGGGATAAGTATCTTTACCTCCCCTTGGGGGGTGGCAGCTAGGCCTAATCCTTGGGTGGGTTGGATAGGGCAACCCCCCCCTATAGTTACCCACAAAACTTACCTTCAGGATGACAGCTACATGAATAGGGTAAGAGTGGTGTGGATAGGGGGTAGATTAAGCAGCAAGTATGGCAAGGGAGACAGCGGTGCAGATGGGTTGAAAACACTGGCACGGATGGGTAGAAAATTGGTTCAGATGGGAGAGAAGACAGTATGCCATGTATTGGAGGAGGCAGAGTGACGTTGAAGAGGGAAACACTGAGCAGCACAGAGAGAAGGAAACAGTGGTACAGACAAGGCACAGGTGGCGAATGGCAGATGGTACAGATAAGTTAGTACAGACTAGCACAGATGGGAGAACACAGCAGTAGGGATTGGGGAAGACAGAGCAGCATGGGGGTGTATAGGGGAAGTAAGTGTAGATGCATAGACCGTAGATGGGGTATTATAGTTTTAGCAATTAACCAAGATGTTTGAGGGAGCTAAATGTGTATACTAAGTGAGATGGATGTATGGAGTGAGAAGGCTGTTGTAACAAGGTGCGATTGTTGTGGTGACCGAATGGGATGTTTATGGGCACTGTGTGGGATGGGAGCACCATAAAACTGATCAGACCTTCAGTTGCATAGACTGCATGTGTGTATTCCAATGAGCACACAAATCTGTGAATTAGCAGCTCCACCATTTTGTGAGTGACAGCAATCTCACTCTGTGAGAGTGCTGAATCTGCACTTACCCACAGGCTGTGATGGCATACCATATCTGAATTGCGCAAGGAACACGTCCATTAAGGCGTCAGCCTTAATGATCGGAATTTCATTGCTTTTTGGAGTTTGAGTGGAAGAGTTACAACAGGTTTCTGAAATGCCAGATCATGTGTAAGAAGCCTTAATGCGACATGTGAAACCATAAGGTTTTTTGTCTATGGAATATATATATATATATATATATAGAAACACATACTTCTCCAAGAGTTTAGACTATGAATGTTAATATCTTAGATTTCTAAATGTCTGGTTTGTGTTTTGGTTAGCTATTGTTAATTGAGTTTCTAACAGCTTTGGTTCCTGGGTATTGTCTCTTCGTTTGTTTTTGTCTTCAGGTGAGACAATGACAATCCAGTACTTATTGTTTTAAATAGAAACTCGGCTATCCTAGTAAACAAAGGTGTTTGCCTTCTTCATAGAATTTCAAAGCTTAGTGTAAATAAGGCCATTGCATTTTAGTCTCTGGGAGTTTTAATTTGTGTGACCGATCTTCATGCTATTTAGAAGAAAAGGCAGACAGTGTGGGATTTATACAATATATAGATTAGATTTATGATATGTCTTTGTGGCTTTTCCATGAGAGTACAAATTCCACTGTAATTACTCATACCACGCTCTAATGCGCAGAACCGCGGGAGCGACCATACGCAATTTGCGAATATGTGCATGCACAGCCGAACACGTACGCACACGGAGGCCATCTATGTGGTGTTTGTATGTAATGTGTGTTCTGTAATATTTTCTGACTTTGACAGTCCACCCTTTGGCAGTCATCAATAACTGCCAAACTATCTATACAATATATACAAAAGCTTGGATGATCATGGAAGAGTTGTAGGTGGGAAATGTATGACCTAGTGGGATAGTAAAAAGCATGTATGTATGAATTCATGTCTGAGGGGCATGTATCATCGTGCCGTATATGTTCTAGATAAGCTTCGAGGTATTGCGAAGTATACATTAAATCCTTCTCATCCCGTATTAAGGGTCTGTAAATGGGCCAACAAACACTACCGAGCTCTTTTCGGCTTCTTGTTTCAACAAATGGGGTGCACATTTAGTTGATGATACATGGAGGGGGAAACATATGTGAGTGCTAGTATATGTGGATATCACCTGTCGACTATGTGTGCCATTAACTGGAGGTTGCAGAGATGAAGAGACATATATAAAATACATTCACATAAACATTTTGGGTAGGGCTGATGTCTTTTCCGGATGGATGTATCTGTGCAGAGGGGGAAACAAAAGAAAAATGGGTGAAAGAAACAGGCTACGAAATTCATTTGCAATCCTTATCATAACACTGTCTCTATGGATGGGTCATAAATTAAATATGCTGCTATAACATCACCCGCGCTCCTTAGACTCATCAGGGTTGTGCCGTGCTTGCGCCGCATTAGAATTCGAACACACCTAAATATCGAACCAATAATTATGACGACTCCCAGGATACAAAGGAGAAACTTCCCCACACTCATAATGACATTCTGAGCCCACTCTCCTAAACCTGAGAACCATTTGCGTGGGTTCAACCATGAAACCCAGCCAGTCAGTTCATTAATCACAGTCGCTAAGGTAAGGTTGTGCTTCCTCCTGAACTCCCACTTCAACTGCAAGATATCGTCCATCTTTTGATCGATGATCTCCGTGGGGTCGTCAGTGCTGTTTGTAATATACGTACAACACCTCACACCATATTGTGTTGCCAGAGTAACACAGTACCCACCTGTCACGGCTGTGACATAATTAAGGACCATCCTGTGCTGAATCAGTTCCGTCTTGTAAGCTTGTAGCTCCCTTCCCGTATACCTGAAGGTGTCGTCATACATCTCAGTGATATTATCTATCAAGTTCGCTAGCGCATGGATATACCTATAATTTATAGTTCCTCTGGCAGTACGGGTGATTTTAAACAAAAATGTGAAGTTTCTTACTGGGCGCAATACAAAGCAGCCAAACCGTAGATCTAAGTGATACACCAATCACTTCACACAATGCAAACAATAGAAATTCTATCAAACAGAAACAGCGCTATGTATAGAAAAATATCTACTCCCCTGTTCAAATGAGTTTCTTGTTATCTTCACAGGTGAGGATTCAATTAACATGAAAAGGAAAAGACAAAATACAAGAAAATAGTGTGATACTGTTACAATATTGCACAATATTTTAACACTTATTAATGAATTCCTGGGGTTTTATCACCACCACTCATATATATATATATATATATATATATTATCGGGGTTACCCCCTATGTGAAACATTCACACTTGAGTGTTGATAAAATGAACTAGAGATATTATAGTCCTATGATGATATTCAACAATATTCTGGAGTTTCTCTGACACCTTTCTGGAGTTATCCCACCACCTGTGTATAACTGTTCTTGGGGTTACCCCCTTATACAGAGCACTCACAAGAAGGGGTTGTATTACAAGCCTTTCATAGTATCTCTTTCTTTAATAGAATCCAACTCACTGTGGTTCTCTTGGCTTGTTTGCATATAGTATACACCTCAGGCGTCTTCCTCATTAATTCCACATCCACTTCGTTATTTATGGAGAGCAATCACCACCAGGTAGTATAAAAATAACAAGTTTTATTCTACAGAATTGGAAATATTCTCCAAAGCACACGAGATATTCAATAAAAACACATAAAAATTAACATAAAAAGGTGACCATTTATTGTCCGGTTTGCAAAACATATGTAACGAAGAGCTCTAAATTTTCTATTATTACATAGTGTATACAGTTCTTCTTACTAACAGCCAGCAGAGTGCGTGGGAAAAATCCCTTTTGTATTTCTTGTCTAGAGTAACCCCCTCCCGCAGCACCTGGGGATTGTTACCAGCTTGATTAGAGCAGTTTTCCACAATTTATTGCAGTTCAGTGAGGCATAGATGGAGCCAGCATTAGGAGGGCATGCTGGGTCCTGTGGTGCCATTTGGAGGATACAGGGGTGCCTCCAGGTAAACTAGCTCTCAATCTGGATATGTTTTGTATGTGCCATTATCATGTGGCCATACATTAAGCAATTGTATGACCCATAGTGGATGTTATTATTATTATTATGCTGTGCATGGGTTTGGGGAGTGGTACCCCCCAGGTCTGGTGGGGCTGGGCCACCTTGGGGTAGCACGCCATATTATTTATTTAGCACTTATGTAACACTCCTATTTTTTTCACTAATATTACTCTTTTGAGTATTTTATTAACACCCTTATTTTTGTAGCACTTTCTAACCCATAGCTTCTGCTTCTTTCTTAACACATATTAACACTTTAGTATTCCAATGGTGTGCTGCCCTAGGGTGGTCGGGCCTGAGCCGACTTTGTGGGGTCCAAGCCCTGGACTTATGCTTAGTTAGGGACCTCCAGCAATAGAGCAACCGTGAAGTGGCCTGGAGGCTTATCATATCTTTTGCAAAACATATGTAACGAAGAGCTCTAAATTTTCTATTATTACATAGTGTATACAGTTCTTCTTACTAACAGCCAGCAGAGTGCGTGGGAAAAATCCCTTTTGTATTTCTTGTCTAGAGTAACCCCCTCCCGCAGCACCTGGGGATTGTTACCAGCTTGATTAGAGCAGTTTTCCACAATTTATTGTCCGGTTTAGGGGAGACTTATTTCCCTAGATGTTATATGGATCCCAAAATTGGGGAAAAAAGTCTCACCGTTTTTCCAGACAGGTACACCATGGAAAGAAGAAGTCCCACCGACGCGTTTCGATCCTATGGAGGATCTTTTTCAAGGTATCGGTGATGTCTAATGCGAGAAGGAACTGAATCCCGGTGGATTCATGGATCAAATCAGAGGCTGCGTGCTCTGCCCTATCTATGAGGTGCCTCTTGATGATGTGTTCATAGTGAGTATGAGTATAAGGAGCCTGAGCACTGCTGTGAACGCCTTTCATTTTATCATGGGTTATGGTCATGACCTCTGGCAGTAGTCTCCCAATATAACACAATCCCTCTGAGCTCGGGGCAAGCCACTTGTACGCCTTCCTTCCACATATGAAATAGGCATCATCTGGGAGAACATAGGGGACAAAATATAACATTACCATATTACAAATTTTCCAAGTAAAGAAACCAATCCCTAGTTCTCCCATCTGCTCAGTACAAGTATCGGGCTGGATGATATGAGCACAATACCCTGACGATACTTTTCCAACCCACATGGTCTTGCTTCCACGAGTATACCTATACCGGAAATACCTCCCACTTTTGGCTATTTGGCGTACAAGTTCAGAGTCTATGGGTATGCTATCAGCTCTGTGTGAAAAGGTCATTGTCTGGTTATTCCACGTCACTTCCCAATTTCCCGGTTTTCGGTAATTGGAAATATTAAAACACAATAAGGACCTTTCTACATGATACTGGTGGAGCTTCAAACTAGGGGGCCTAGAGATATTGAATTTCTTGTCCACCGGTCTCCCACCCCGTAATTCGAGTACCTCATCTATTGCTAAAGGGTATGGTACTAATCCTGACTTGCTCTTACCTTGAGGTACCCGTGAGCACACCCAGCATTCTGTCTGGTTTAAGACCTTACCCACTAGTAAGTGGTAATCACTCAACGGATGATGGTCCATGTCGATATTAAGGTTGGACTGACATCTCTGGATGCACCCATCCTCAACTATATTCTCACAATTCCTACAAATACAATATTCATCAGACAATAACCCCTCACAGTGCCTCCAAGCTCCCTGACTACCAGAGCGCTTACTGATGCCAGCCTTTACTAAAGTGATGTGCTGATCCTGAGATCCTACAAATTCATACTTGCCATCAGAACCCATTCCAGATTCCTGCTCGACCCCTCTGGGACCCTCACCAAAACAAACTGTCCTTATCAAAACCAGAATTACTAACAGAACCCGAAACGCAGTCTCTTGTGATCGATCCATTTCGTTAGGGGAAAGGAGGAAAATAAGGAGAAAAGGAAAAATGCAGGGGGAGGTGAAAAAAGAAAGTGGTACGACAACCGTTCTAGATCTGGTTACTCTCTGTGTTCAGATGCCCTTCAACAGTCCTGCCACTCAACTTTCCCGGAACAGACACTCCAGTGATACGAGATTCTCTATACTGCTCTTTGTCACGAGTTCTCTTCGGGTCAGCGACCTTCTTGCAGTGGGACGAGTGGACCCAAGTCTCTTTCGGCGAACTTCAATGCTGTCGTGCTGGTTAACAAGACTTGGTATGGTCCTTCCCACCTGTCTATGAGGCAACCTGAGCGTAAGAAATTTCGAATCATCACATAATCCCCAGGCTCAATGTCATGACAATTACTGTTCGGTAGGTCAGTAATCACCAGCTTTAAATTTCTTTGTTGATTTCTCAGCTGCTGGCTCATCCCAACCAAATATTTCAGTCACTTCATTATTACATTTCAAATCATCCCGGGGGTCTATCATTACATGAGGTTGTTGACTAAAAAGAATTTCGAAGGGTGATAGGATAAGGGGAGACCTGGGAGTGGTTCTGATGCTGTACAACACTAGTGGCAAAGCTTCTGGCTACGACAATCCAGTTTCAGCCATTAATTTGCTCAGTTTGTTCTTAATAGTGATGTTCACTCTCTCCACCTTTGCACTCGCCTGTGGATGGTACGGAGTATGCACCTTGCTATTAATTCCCATCAGTTTGCACATGACCTGAAAGACTTCACCTGTTAAATGGGTACCCCTGTCACTTTCAATTATTCTATGGATACCATATCTACACACAAATTCCTGCACAATTTTCTTTGCAGTGAACGTAGCATTATTTGTGGCAGCAGGGAACGCTTCTACCCAGTTGGAAAATACATCAATACAAACTAACACATATTTTAAATTCCTACAGGGTGGTAACTGTATGAAATCGATTTGTATTACCTGAAAAGGTCCGTCTGTCGGAGGGATATGGGATGGCTCTGTTGGTATTGACTTTCCAATATTCTTCCTCAAGCAAGTAAAACATGTCATTGCTCTCTTACCTGCATGAGAAGAGAATCCTGGCGCACACCAGTAGGCTCTTACCAGCTTGCACATACCCTCTTAGCCCAGATGAGCTAGACCGTGTGCCCTCAGCTAAGCTTGGAAGATATGCTCTGGGGGCCACCGGCTTACCTTGTCCACCTGTCCACAGTCCTGAGGATTCCTGGCCATACCCCTTTGACCTCCAGACTGCCTTTTCCTTTAGGGAACACAATTTTTTTTTTCATTTTAATTTACTATCGTGTGTTATCAGTTTTATGAAGTAAACCGTCTCTGGATGAGAGAAGAGAGGGGGATATAGTAAATAAAGAAGTGAAAAATGTCAGATTTCGAAATGTCAGGTTTGGGCATTCACCAACAGGCTGTCACACCATTACGCATATCGGTGTCTGTACACAGTCTCCCTTCACCAGTATTCTCATTCTCCACCCTTTGTGCATGACCAGGCACACTGCATTAATACTGGTGTCCTTATGCTCTTATACTGGTGAGATATACTGGATTTGGGTAGAGCTCTGAAAGACCGAGTAGGCATGTGGCGTCTGAACTGTAATCCTGTCGGTGAACGCAAGAGATAAAGAAAAAACTTTGAAGACAAATCACATAGAGTTTAGTAACAGATAAGTTTGTAGAGGCAAAGAAGATTTTACAAAATTTGACATCTGGATTGGGCACTACCGGGGAATGATTCTCTACTCGGTCTGCTCCCCTAAAAAAAATTCTGTGTGTGTTAAATCTCTACTGGGACTATCCCAGCCATCAATCCAGTGTTCTGTCCATTCTAAGTTCATAGGGAACCCGGTATCTTTGAGATAATTTCCTCTACCTGTGATGGACATGCATCTAGAACAGTGAAATGCAACATTAGTCTTCGTGGGTATCCAACATACTTTGTGCTTCCTGGGCGGGAGCACTCAATATGTATACCATCGCTAACAAAACTCCTGTTAAGTTAGAGGTCACTTCTGCTAGAGGAAGAAGCAAATGTTTAAAGGCCTCCTCCTAACCCCAGCAAGTTCTGTCAAAAGGGTAAAGTTGCATTTATTCTGTT
Organism: Pseudophryne corroboree; assembly: GCF_028390025.1. Classification (NCBI taxonomy): domain Eukaryota; kingdom Metazoa; phylum Chordata; class Amphibia; order Anura; family Myobatrachidae; genus Pseudophryne; species Pseudophryne corroboree. The sequence continues at coordinate 594,209,215 of NC_086444.1, forward strand.
CTTCCCATTAACCGAATCTGTTTTCTATATGGCTCGTGATTCCTTACTATATGTCCCTTGATCCCGTCTATGTGTTTTAATAACATGGCTTGTTTTCTCTGTCTAGGGGTCTATATTGACTATGTGTTCTACTACTCTTACAATCTCTAGCAAAATGTCCTTTATTTTTACAAGTGTAACATATTATTGGCCTTTTCTTACCACCAGGGTTTTGGGGTTTTGGCTGATGAGACTTTGGTGTAAGAACCTGTATACTTTCAATCCTCAGCCTCTCCTGTTGTTTTTTACGCCTAACAATATTCTTGTGGTGTTCAATTGCGCACTCTCTAAGACAAGCTACTGTAACCCCTCTCCAATTAGGCAAAGATGCTTGTACCCTGTCCCTTACTGCCTTATTGAGTCCGTCCATTAGCACAGAGACAGCCACCTCCCTGTAATTCGCATTGTTCCCTGTATTTGATACCCCAATGTATCTATCCATTATTTGCAGGGCCTGATGGAAATAATAAGATTTTACTTACCGGTAAATCTATTTCTCGTAGTCCGTAGTGGATGCAGGGGACTCCGTAAGGACCATGGGGAATAGACGGGCTCCGCAGGAGACAGGGCACTCTAAGAATTTGGATACTAGTGTGCTCTGGCTCCTCCCTCTATGTCCCTCCTCCAGACCTCAGTTTGAATCTGTGCTCGGACGAGCTGGGTGCTACTTAGTGAGCTCTCCTGAGCTTGCTAAAAAGAAAGTATTTTGTTAGATTTTTTATTTTCAGAGAGATCTGCTGGCAACAGACTCTCTGCTACGTGGGACTGAGGGGAGAGAAGCAGCCCTACTCACTGAAAATAGGTCATGCTTCTTAGGCTACTGGACACCATAAGCTCCAGAGGGATCGTACACAGGATCGCACCCTTGGTCGTCCGATCCCGGAGCCGCGCCGCCGTCCCCCTCGCAGAGCCAGAAGCCGGTGACAGAAGACTTCGAAATCGGCGGCAGAAGACTCCAGTCTTCATATGAGGTAGTGCACAGCACTGCAGCTGTGCGCCATTGCTCCCACACTAAACCCACATACTCCGGTCACTGTAGGGTGCAGGGCGCAGGGGGAGGCGCCCTGGGCTGCAATTAGAGACCTCTTTGGCAAAAGTTTGCATAATATACAGTTAGGCACTGTATATATGTATGAGCCCCCGCCAAAATTGTACATGAAAGCGGGACAGAAGCCCGCCGTCGAGGGGGCAGGGCTTCTTCCTCAGCACTCACCAGCGCCATGTTTTTTCTCCACAGCACCGCTGAGAGGAAGCTCCCCAGTCTCTCCCCTGCAGTTACACGGTAGAAGAGGGTAAAAAGAGAGGGGGGGGCACATAATTAGGCGCAAAAATCAATATAAACAGCAGCTACTGGGTTAACATCAAGTTACTGTGTTATTCCTGGGTTAATAGCGCTGGGGTGTGTGCTGGCTTCCGAGGGTCGGGTGACAAAGCTGAATATTTATCTTACTTAAAACCCTTTAAGAGGTCTAAGAACACTGTACGCTATTGACGTATGGAGTACCGTAAGGGTACACACGTTGCGTAACAATCGCTTAGCCGTAGTCGAGACGCTCAAGCGTCACGTTCGCTTACGGCCAAGAGATCACAGGCAGGCACGCTATTGGCTGCCGACTAACGTAATGATTCGCTACAGCGTAGCGGACGCTCGGGACCACGAGGAGATCACCAGCGGCGCAGACGCTCACAATGTTAAACCTTTATAACTATACCATAAAACAGTGTATTATGCAGTAAACCTTGGTGTAGAGATAGAGTGTGGATGCAACACAGTGTAACCTTAAAAGCGCTCTGAGAATACTTAACACTATAAGAAATACACAGATAGCGTGTTTAGGGTCTAATGCCTTATATGATTGTTATACTTGAAAAAGAATAATACAATACAAGTCATACACTACAATATAACATAGACTAACTAACCGGATAACTACACAGTAAATACAATACAAGTACGTTTAAGGGAAAATGAGAGAAAGAGAAGAAGAGAGAGAGAGAGAGAGATATGGCCCATAATAACTAGAAAGACAATATGATTGCGGAGAAAACTTACGCACAAAGGGAACGATCGCATGCGCCTCTGGACATCCAGCTCCCGATTATCAGCAATGAGAACCGTTGAAGAGTGAGAGCTGGATGTGATCGGCTTGTCTATTTATGCCCCACACACAATACAATTCAATGGTCCCTACAATCTCATTGTTCATTGGACACAGGAATTCGTCTTCGCACTAAAACAAAAGGCCATAGGTTGGTTCATACAGGTGGGCTGTGACTACTTCCAACTGCTCAGGTGGGTGGGAAACTAGGTTTCCCGCCGCATGGATAAGTAAGTGCAAATAATAGTAAATGGACATAATCTTCTTATGTCCATAACTATTCGCACGAGCGATTAATCCGCTTCAAACCAACACCGGAATATTGCTAATTAAATACTCTTCCGATGGATACTAAACACCACTGTATAATCCTTGTCTGACCCCCTGTATCAGAAAAAGAGGGATCCCTCTGTCCACGAACATGCTACATTAACTAAACTTTCAGAATCTATCAAAGGGACCATGATCTACAAAATACATTATATGGTTAAAATATATATCGATTGAGTCGCCCGCTAGACGCACACAAACTCTACCGTAAATGCGCATATCGTGCGCCTGCGGGTGTCCGCAACAGCGAGTATGCGCACGCACGGGAGAGCGCACGCATGCGCAGCAGGGACACATATGAGGTGCAAATATGGCAGTGTGCATCGTGATATTTTTCTGACTTTACCAGTCCACCCTTTGGCAGTCAACAATAACTGCCACTTCCTAAAACATTTCAAAAAGAGAAAAATATATGTCAAGTGTAAATACATTTCCATGGTTGGGTAGGGGAGGAGAGGAGAAGGTAGGAAAAGGGTATGACCTAGTGAGATAGTAGAAGCATATGTGTATGGATCCGTGTTTGGGGGTCATGTATCATCGTGCCGTACGTGTTTTAAATCAAGCTTCGAGGTATTGCGAAGTATACATTGGAATTCCTTCTTATCCCGTGGTACGGGTCTGTGGATGGGCTGTCAAACTTTACCGAGCTCTCTTCGGCTGTGGTTGTAGCAAAATGGGGAGCACATTTTAGTTGATGATACATGAATGGGGGAATATGTGATTGCTGATATCTGTGCCTGTATTCCCTATCGACTATGTGTGTAATTACCTGAAGGTTGTAGAGATGAAGATAAAGAACACTTATGGTAAAATGCAGTGGTTTTCTATGTCAGGTTAATGAACATTTGTCGGTTGAAGTCTTGTTCGGTGTCTGTTGAATGCAGTCTTCTTTGTGCTTTTGCCAAAAGGTGTGTGGGCAAAAAGCTTTGTCAATGTCCATAGACTTACAAAAGTGTTGGGCTAGCGTAATTTTAAAATTTCTAGGGAAACTGGGGGTCTATGGCATAGTTCATCAAATCTCTGTGTATAAGGTTGTCAAAACTTCTTCTTTAATCCATCCGTTGTCTGTATACAGGATCATCAAATTCCTCGTCAAAAGTGGGTCTTTTTACCTTGGAAAAACCGGAAAAACAGGTGAAAGAAACGGACCGTAGAAATCGCATTTTCATCACATCATTGTTTCTACAGTTGGGTCATAAATCAAATCCATTGGAATTACAATTTCCTCACTCCTTAAACTCATCACCCTAGTACTTCGTTTGCACTTCATTAAAGCCTGACCGCATCTAAATATCAAGCCAATCGTTATGACAACACCTAAGATACATAGGAGAAACTTCCCAACATTCATTATGACTCCTTGAGCCCATTCTCCTAAACCAGAGAACCAATTTCGCGGGTTCAACCATGACACCCAACTAGTCAGCTCATTACTCACAGCAGCAAGGGTGAGATTGTGTCTCCTGCGAAATTCCCACTTCAATTGGAGAATATCGTCCATCTTTTGGTCTATGACCTCGACCGGGTCCTCGGTACTATTCGTTATATATGTGCAGCATTTCACGCCGTACTGCGTTGCCAGTGTGACACAATATCCACCTGTTACTGCTGTGAGATAATTAAGAACCATTCTATGCTGAACCAGTTCTGTTTTATAAGCTTGAAGTTCTCTTCCAGTATACCTAAACGTGTCATCATACATTTCTGTGATATTATCTAACAAATTTGCAAGCGCAGAGATGTATCTATAGTTCAGCACTCCTCTAGCGGTGCGAGGGATATCTAACGCGATTAGAAACTGAATCCCGGTGGATTCATGGATCATGTCAGAGGCCGGATGCTCTGTTCTTTCTATCAGGTGCCGTTTAACTACGTGCTCGTAATGAGTATGAGTATAAGGAGCTTGGGCAACACGGTGTATATCTTTCATTTTGGCATGTGATACAGTCATTACTTCAGGCAGTACTTTTCCAATATAACACAATCCTTCAGAGTTTGGGGCAAGCCACTTATACGCCTTCCTCCCGCATATGAAATATGCATCATCGGGGAGAACATATGGGACGGAGTAGGACATAACCATATTACACATCTTCCATGTGAAATCTCCTAACCCTAATTCTCCCATCTGTCTAGTACACGTATCAGTTTGTACGATATGTGCACAGTATCCTGGTGATACCTCTCCAACTCTCGTAATCCTATTTCCTAGGGTATACCTATATCGGAAAGACCTTTCTCTACTGGCTATGTGGCGTATAAGCTCTGTATCTGTAGGCATTCTATCTGCCCTATATGAAAAGGTCATGGTTTGGTTACTCCATGACACTTCCCAATTTCCCGGCTTTCGGGGATTGGAAATGTTAAAACATATTAGGGATCTATCCACATGATATTGGTGGAGCTTCAAACTAGGAGGACTGGAGATATTAAACCTCCTGTCCACCGGTCTCCCACCCTTTAGCTCAAGTACCTCCCCTACCGTTAAAGGAAATGGTACTAGTCCTGATTTGCTATGACCTTGAGGTACTTGAGAGCATACCCAACAATCTGTCTGGTTTAACACATTACCCACTAAGGAGTGATAGTCACTCAATGGATGCTGGTCCATGTGGATATTAAAACTGGATTGGCATTTCTTGATACACCCATCCTCAACCACATTGTCACAGAGCCTACAGATACAGTTTTCTTCAGCTAACAATCCTTCACAATTCCTTCTATGGTCTATGTCATGGGTCTTCAACCTGTGGCCCTCCAGCGGCTGCGGAACTACACATCCCACCATGCCCTGCCACAGTTTTGCTATTAAGGCATGGTAAAACTGAGGCAGGGCATGCTGGGATGTGTAGTTCCGCAGCAGCTGGAGGGCCACAGGTTGAAGACCTATGGTCTATGTTATCGGATCGTTTTCTGATACTCGCCTTTGCTTGTTGATTATGTTGTTCTTGGGAAACTACGCCTCCATCTCTGTCATCAGAACCCATTCCAGAACCTCTCTCGACCTCCATGGTACTCTCGCCGGAACAGACTGCTCTGGTCAACATCATGGTCAACAGGAAAATCCGGATCACAGTCTCTTGGGGCAAGTCCATCTTATAGGAGGAAACGAAGAAGAATGAGAAGGGGGAAAAATAATTTGAGGGAGAGGGGATGGGAAGTGGAGAAAAACAATAAAAAGGGAACAGGGGATCGACAACTGCTTTTGATCTTGTGATTTTCAATGCTCAGGTGCCGCCTCAGTCCTCCTGGAACAGACACTCCAGTGATACAACTTCCTCTACCGTCTGTTCCTTATCACGGGACCTCTCTGGATCAGCAACCTTCTTACAATGGGACGAATGAACCCAAGTCTCTCTCTCGGCAACTTTCAATGCTGTAGTGCTAGTCAATAAGACTTGGTATGGTCCTTCCCATCTGTCAATAAGGCAACCTGAGCGTAGAAAATTCCGTATCATTACATAATCCCCAGGTTCAATGTCATGACAATTACTATCTGGCAAATCAGGAATCACTAGCTTCAGATTGTCATTTTGATTCCTTAGCTGTTTACTCATATTAACCAGGTACTTTACAGTCACTTCATTGTTACACTTCAAATCATCCTGAGGGTTAATCATAACATGCGGTTGTCGACCAAACAAGATTTCAAAGGGAGACAGATTAAGAGGGGACCTGGGAGTGGTTCTGATGCTGTACAGTACAATGGGTAAAGCTTCTGGCCATGTCAATCCTGTTTCTGCCATAACTTTGCTCAGTTTATTTTTAATAGTGCTGTTCACTCTTTCCACCTTCGCACTCGCCTGTGGACGGTATGGAGTGTGCAGCTTGCTATCAATTCCCATCAACTTACACATTCCTTGAAAGACATCACCTGTAAAATGGGTACCCCTATCACTTTCGATTATTCTAGGGATACCATATCTACATACAAATTCCTGCACAATTTTCTTAGCAGTAAACATAGCGGTATTTGTGGCCGCAGGAAATGCTTCGACCCAATTTGAGAACACATCTATACAAACAAGTACATATTTCAAATTTCGACAAGGGGGTAATTGAATAAAGTCAATCTGTATTACCTGAAAAGGACCGCCTGTAGGTGGGATATGAGATGGTTCTGTTGGTATTGCCTTTCCGATATTCTTTCTCAAGCATGTAAGGCATGACATTGCTCTCTTACTTGCATGAGATGAAAATCCTGGGGCGCACCAATATGCTCTTACCAACTTGCACATTCCTTCCTTGCCCAGATGAGTCAGCCCGTGAGCTGCCTCAGCTAAACATGGAAGATATGCTCTGGGGGCCACTGGTTTACCTTGTCCATCCGTCCAGAGTCCTGAGGACTCCTGGCCATATCCCTTTGCCTTCCAGGCTGCCTTTTCCTGTGTGGAACACAAATTTTGCATCTCACACAACTTCTGTGTGTTGATGGTATTAAATACCATCAGTTGTGTGGTGTCTATCTGTCTGTGGGTTCCAGCTGCTAACTTAGCTGCTTCGTCTGCTCGGCTGTTACCAAGTGATACTGGGTCCTGGCTATATGTGTGTGCTTTACACTTGATAACAGCCACTCTGTCGGATTCCTGTATCGCTGTTAGAAGCCTTTTGATGTGAGCTGCATGTGCTACCGGTGTACCAGCTGCCGTCATGAAATTTCTGAGGCGCCATAGGGCTCCGAAATCATGGACTACCCCGAATGCGTATCTAGAGTCGGTGTAGATATTGGCTGATTTGCCCTTAGCCAATTCACATGCTCTAGTTAGGGCGACCAGTTCAGCAACCTGGGCTGAGTTAGGTGGGCCTAGCGGTTCCGCTTATCTACGACTGCGTATCCAGTACACAAGTCTCCCGAGTCTGACTGTCTGTGACAACTACCATCCGTGTAGAAGGTCAGATCTACATCTTCCAGTGGGTTGTCACTGATGTCAGGCCTTGCGGTGAAATTTTGGGTCAAATATTCCATACAATCATGTGTGTCCTCCTTTGTGTTAAATTCTCCTTCCCCACCACTCTCATCCTCCACCCTTTGTGCCTGTCCAGGCACACCTGGGAGATATGTTGCAGGATTTAATGCACTGCATCTCCTTATGGTGATGTTTACGGGGGCCATTAGTGCCAATTCCCATCTTGTAAACCGCGCTGATGAGACGTGCCTGGTTTGGGCAGAATTTAGCAAGGCTGACACTGCATGTGGTGTATGAATTGTGAGGTTGTGACCTAGCACTACATCTTCGCTTTTCGTTACTAGCAATGCTATCGCAGCAACGCTTCGCAAGCATGTGGGGAGGAATCGCGCTACCGTATCTAGCTGAGCGCTGTAGTATGCTACTGGCCTGCTGGCATCACCGTGCTTTTGAGTTAGGACGCCTGCCGCGCAACCAGCACTTTCTGTTCCGTACAGCTCAAAGGGTTTCCCATAGTCTGGCATACCTAATGCTGGTGCCTGCGTTAGGCACTGTTTAAGTCTCTCAAATGCCATCTCGGACTCGTCTGTGTGCGAAATCCGATCAGGCTTGTTTGAGGAAACCATCTCCTGCAAAGGTAATGCTAGAATGGAAAATCCTGGGATCCAGTTACGGCAATACCCACACATTCCTAAAAACGTTCTGATCTGTTGCTGGGTTTGTGGCAGTCATGTCTCTAATTGCTTGAATTCTATCAGCGGTCAGGTGTCTCAGTCCTTGTGTTAGACAGTGTCCCAAGTATTTTACTTTAGTTTGGCATAATTGTAACTTGTCTTTGGAAACCTTGTGTCCTGTGTCTGAAAGATGAAACAGGAGCTGTTTCGTATCCTTCAGGGATGCTTCCACTGAATCAGAACACAGTAGTAGATCATCCACGTACTGTATTAATACTGATCCACTCTCTGGTTGGAAAGACTGTAAACAATCATGCAAAGCCTGGGAAAATATACTTGGACTGTCTATGAAACCTTGTGGTAATCGAGTCCATGTGTATTGGACTCCTCTGTATGTAAATGCAAACAAATATTGGCTGTCAGGGTGCAGAGGTACCGAAAAGAAAGCGGAGCAGAGGTCAATAACAGTGAAAAATTTTGCAGTGGGAGGGATTTGCATAAGGATGACAGCTGGATTTGGCACTACGGGGAACTGACTCTCAACTATTTTGTTAATCCCCCTTAGATCCTGCACTAGCCGGTAACCCCTCCCCCCACTCTTTTTTACAGGGAAGATGGGACTATTGGCAGTGCTGGACGTTCTTACCAGAATGCCCTGTTGTAGCAAGCGCTCTATTACTGGGTAAACTCCTAACTCCACCTCTGGCTTCAGAGGGTATTGTGGGATTTTTGGAGCTATCCTACCATCTTTTACTTGCACAACTACTGGAGCTACGTTTACCATCAATCCAGTGTCTTGTCCGTCTTTAGTCCACAGTGACTCTGGTATCTGGGATGTCATTTCTTCTACTTGGGATGGAGTCCTATTTGTCATAATGGTATGTGACATTAATTTTGATGGGGAGTCTAACATGTCTCGCACTTCCTGAGCGTGATTCTCAGGTATGTCCAAGAATACACCTTCAGGAGTACAATAAATGACGCACCCCATTTTACACAATAAGTCTCTTCCCAGGAGATTAGTCGGTGCCGATGCAGCCAGCAAAAAGGAGTGCTTGGTATGTAAAGGCCCTACTGTAATCTCGGCTGGTTTGCTAACAGGGTAATGCTGGACTACTCCCGTTACTCCCATGGCTGGAATTGTCTTACCACTGGTTCTCATGCCCACTGTCGAATTTATCACTGATTTGGCCGCCCCCGTATCTACAAGGAAGTTTAATGTTTTACCAGCTACATTAATTGCAATTTCAGGTTCACTTCCAAGACTTGCAATCAATTTCACTGGCTGCAGATTACAGGTATGGCCACACCCCTATTGGGTATGGTGACCTCCCTGAATCCCGCTGGCAGCAACTACTTGTGAAGGGGTTAAATGGGAACTACCAGAGGCTTGCCAGTCTCTGTTCGGGGGGTATCTTTTTGTTTCCCCTGCATGTGGCTCATAACTCCGTTTCTGCGGACCCTGCTCCCAATGTCGTGAGTCGTGTCGTTGTCTAGGGGGTTGATATGAGTTTTGTGAATTTTTCACTCTACAGTCTCGTGCCATGTGTCCCTGTCTATGACAAGAAAAACAAGTTACCACATTTGACTTACCCACAGGGTTTGGTGATCTATACAAAGGCTGCCTTGTGGTCAGGGCCTGTATACTTACGGCCATTAATTTATCACCTTGTGATTCCCTGTGTCTGGTGATATTCCGATCGTGATCCACAGCTGCCTCTCTCAAAGTAGCCACCGACAGACCTCGCCAACATGGTTGCGTGGTCTGTACCCTTGTCTTTAATGTCTCTTTTAAACCATCCATTAGTACAGATACTGCTACTTCTCGATGGTTTATGTTTGTTTTAATGTCCTCTATACCTGTGTATTTTGCCATTTCTAGTAATGCCCTGTGAAAATATTCTGCAGCAGTTTGACTCTTTTTGTTTAATGGAGAAAATCTTGTTCCATTTAACTACCGCTGGAAAATACTCTTTTAATTGTAAACTTATTCTTTTTACATTATCTTTGTTGTACACATCTGTAAGAGGTACATCCTGATCCAATCCACAGTCAGCTAAAAATTGAGCTGCGTCGACATTGGAGGGTAAACATGCCCTCAGCAATATCTGCCAGTCTTTGTTATTGGGCTCTAAAGTGTTCCCTAGGTCTCTGATGTATTTCTGGCTGGCAACTAAGTCTTTCCTAGGGTCAGGGAATTCAGACACTATGGTTCTTAATTCCATTCGGGAAAACGGGCTGTACATGGCAATGTTCCTGATAGGAGTGACTCCTGTAGTGTCCGTTTTCCCATTTGGAACTGCTATTACCCTAACAGGATTTAGTCTACTAACATCATTCTGTGTAGATTCTACAGCCTGTGGTGAAATGGTTTCAGCATAGTGTATGGTGCCGTACTTACCCGTTGATACGACCTCACCTGTCCCTCCGCTAGGGGGCTTTGTTACTAATCTTATGGGTTGGGCCGTGCCTACTGTTGTTTCTGATATGGTGGCTGCTAGAGAGAGCGCCGATATTGTTGCCGATTCGTCCTCTTGATCACTCCTGGGGAAAGTTCAAAACAGGGTACAACTTGCACGGGTTAGTACTTGCATTGGTTAACTTATTAACATTTACACAGTTGCTAAGTGTTTGTTTGTTACACCCTAGTGCGTCATTCTCCGCAACCAATTTCTCCCCTGATATGTATGGTGGCGGCGGGGCCGTGGCTATCAATTTCTTGATAGGATTAGATCCCGCCGCCAGAGCCAGTCCTCTCTGTATTTCACCCTCCTGTTGCCATAACTGCAAATAATCATAATGTTGGATTCGTCTCTTTGTTGATTTAATGAGACATATCCTCCTCCTTAAATTTTGTAACACTTCTGGGCTAAAGCTACCTACTCTTGGGAATTTCTCCCCGTCATGTACAGTCATTCTCTCCCATTCATCACATAAAACCTCTGTGTGTGAACCATATTTTTCACACATTACGTACCTTGCCGACCCGACTGGTCGGTTTACTGAATCAACCCGAACCGAGGTTGATCGCCCCCTTCCTGAACAATTGGCCCCCATAACTTGCAGGCGTTGCTTTCACCACCTCTGACCTTCAGTCAGGGTCTTCAGCGAACCCTTACAAAAACCAAAATGTTCACGATAGGCTGACGGTGGCGGTTTACCGAGTACCCCACTCACTCGCCCACGCCGACCAATATGACCTACACACTGCCTTAGCGCTGGCGTACTCGACCCAGGGCCCCTATGAACCTTCGTTTACTGGAACATGTGAGTGTGTTCCGCAGAGCATTGACCCTTTCCAGTAACTGTTGGTTGTTGGACAATTCCTGAGTGACCAGCGAACTTCCCTTCAGAAAATAAAAAATTACACAAATCACGTCAGAATGTACAAATAGTTTTATGACCGGTTTCGTACACAAATGGTACTGGTCAGATTAACTAATGCACACAATTACGTGCGGTACAATCGTTCAGCACATAAGCAACTAATCTTATGTACTGAGCGACCAGTGGAATCGAAAATTTCAGCTGCGTATTCCTTCAGCCAGAGCTTTATTGGCCTATATGGGTTTTGCACCAACCCCCTGGGTTGTGCCCTTTTCTCTTATTTATAGCGGACTTCTTTGTCTGCTGTACCTGGACCTCCTGGTCTTGTTATGGACCTCCTGGTCTGCTGCTACAGTGTGACCTCCTGGTCTGCTATACTCTACTGCTCAAATTTTATATTTAACAAGGGATGCCTCCCTAGCCACCATGTACGACACTTACATGCATGTACTCCTGCGAGAACTCGACTTCTTGTGGTTCAACCTTGAAAATTGTATAAACTTATATATACAAAACACTCACTCACCACATATATACTTTTGTTTCTATTTCTATTTCTGCGCAGAAATTTTCTTTAAACCAGATGTGTTGTAAATTTGGAGAAGGATCTGTTAGTCTAAATTTCGGACACTAAAATAAACTTGCGCTATTTATCGCGTTGCCACCTTTTCGCCTGTTAAAATAACACTACCGTGTGATTTGAGTTACGTGGGCGTACCCGGATGCTCCGTTGCGTAATATACGCTGCATACGTCGGCCTTTGAGTTGCGTACGCGAGTCTCACCCTTTGTTAGAGACACGTGTACGCAAAGCAAATATCCACCGTAACACAACTAACACGTTTATCAATGTAGATGATCCTCGATCGTCTACCGCGCACCACACCAATCTCTCCTTGTACCTTTAGGTAGAGTTGCGTGTGTGCTTTTACACTTTATCCCTTAATATATTACTTTTACACTTTAACTATAAAATAGCGACAAATCTCTCTTAGCACGTTTTATCAATTATAAAATGGCAAACAGGAGAGTGATATGAAAATACACGAATGAAAAAGAAATGCAGATATGTGCGTGCGTGCGTACGCAAGACAGAAATAAAACAGTCTTAAAAGACACTAGCGTTTTGTTCTTACCTCCGGTTCCGGATTCCTTCAGCACCCTTTACTAAGTGAAGCAGACGCTTATCCAGACAGCACTACGAGGAATATGATCTCCCGCCCTTTGCTGATGGATAATGTCTGCTGAAATGACCTAGCAGAGATATGTGAAGGACGGACGAGCCGCCAATTGACAAAGCTGAATATTTATCTTACTTAAAACCCTTTAAGAGGTCTAAGAACACTGTACGCTATTGACGTATGGAGTACCGTAAGGGTACGCACGTTGCGTAACAATCGCTTAGCCGTAGTCGAGACGCTCAAGCGTCACGTTCGCTTACGGCCAAGAGATCACAGGCAGGCACGCTATTGGCTGCCGACTAACGTAATGATTCGCTACAGCGTAGCGGACGCTCGGGACCACGAGGAGATCACCAGCGGCGCAGACGCTCACAATGTTAAACCTTTATAACTATACCATAAAACAGTGTATTATGCAGTAAACCTTGGTGTAGAGATAGAGTGTGGATGCAACACAGTGTAACCTTAAAAGCGCTCTGAGAATACTTAACACTATAAGAAATACACAGATACCGTGTTTAGGGTCTAATGCCTTATATGATTGTTATACTTGAAAAAGAATAATACAATACAAGTCATACACTACAATATAACATAGACTAACTAACCGGATAACTACACAGTAAATACAATACAAGTACGTTTAAGGGAAAATGAGAGAAAGAGAAGAGAGAGAGAGAGAGAGATATGGCCCATAATAACTAGAAAGACAATATGATTGCGGAGAAAACTTACGCACAAAGGGAACGATCGCATGCGCCTCTGGACATCCAGCTCCCGATTATCAGCAATGAGAACCGTTGAAGAGTGAGAGCTGGATGTGATCGGCTTGTCTATTTATGCCCCACACACAATAAAATTCAATGGTCCCTACAATCTCATTGTTCATTGGACACAGGAATTCGTCTTCGCACTAAAACAAAAGGCCATAGGTTGGTTCATACAGGTGGGCTGTGACTACTTCCAACTGCTCAGGTGGGTGGGAAACTAGGTTTCCCGCCGCATGGATAAGTAAGTGCAAATAATAGTAAATGGACATAAACTTCTTATGTCCATAACTATTCGCACGAGCGATTAATCCGCTTCAAACCAACACCGGAATATTGCTAATTAAATACTCTTCCGATGGATACTAAACACCACTGTATAATCCTTATCTGACCCCCTGTATCAGAAAAAGAGGGATCCCTCTGTCCACGAACATGCTACATTAACTAAACGTTCAGAATCTATCAAAGGGACCATGATCTACAAAATACATTATATGGTTAAAATATATATCGATTGAGTCGCCCGCTAGACGCACACAAACTCTACCGTAAATGCGCATATCGTGCGCCTGCGGGTGCCCGCAACAGCGAGTATGCGCACGCACGGGAGAGCGCACGCATGCGCAGCAGGGACACATATGAGGTGCAAATATGGCAGTGTGCATCGTGATATTTTTCTGACTTTGACACGGGGAATTCTGAAATGATTGACCGCAGCTCATCTCTGGGCCACGGGCAATACATTGCATTATTCCTGGTGAGGATTACTCCCTGACTATCAGTTCCCCCCATTGGGAGTTACTAATTCCAAAACAGGGTGTAATTCTACCATTCCGTTCCTAATCTGTATACTGTGAGGTGTTGTTGTCTCTGTGTAATGAACTGTCTCACACTAACCGGTAGCTGTGACCTCACTAGTTCTTTCATTGGGGAATATTGTTACTGCTCTACCTGGTTGGACAGGCCCCACCTGAGTTTCTTGCAAAGTGATCGCTTGGAGGAGAGCTGCGATTTGGCTGGATCATTCATCTTCCTGTGACCTATAACCTTGAAAAGACTTCAAAACAGGATACAACTTGCAAAGGTTAGGGTTAATACATTGCTCTTGCATACTATTTTCATTTACAGATGTACCATTGATTGTAACCATCTTTTTTTCTTCGACCTGTGTCGGTAATGGTGTGTTTGTGTCTCCATTCCTGCTAGGTTTGGAACCTGCTTTACGAGTTTGTTCCCTTTGTACATCCCCCTCCTGTTGCCATAAATTTAAACAATCGTTATGTCTAATCCTTTGTTTTCTGGATTTAAGAAGACATATTTTACTGCTTAAGTTCTGCAATACCTCTGGTTCAAAGCTGCCCACCCTATTTATTTATTAGCAGTTTCTTATATAGCGCAGCATATTCCGTTGCGCTTTACAATTAGAACAATTATAGAACAAAACTGGGCAAAGACAGACAGACAGAGGTAGGAAGGCCCTGCTCGCAAGCTTACAATCTATAGGGAAATAGGCATTGATACACAAGGATAGATGCTACTTAGGGAATGGTTCCCTATCTTTGTCAGTCATACATTCCCATTCAGACAAAAAGTCTTCAATACTTTTTCCTTTAAACTTCGCTGACCCCTTGGGCCGCGGCTCTTCAACCTGAACCCTGGCTACAAAACATCCCTTACTTGAGCAACTGGCTCCCATAATTGTGGGCCTTTTCCCACAAACACCAAAATACTCAATATAAGGTGACGGTGAAAGTTCTCCGAGCGCTCTTTACCCGCTCACGCCCACGTTGGCCAGTACTACCATACACTGTCGATAGCGAAGGCAATGTACCCAACTTAGGGCCCCCATTGACCTATATTTACTGGAAATTTTTAGGAATAACTTACCCTTTCCAGTAAAGTATCTCTCTGAGATTTTCCTAAGACCAGCGAAAACTCCCTATGCACTTTATTATACACAAATCACGCTTGCGTATGCTCTATACAGCGCTAATGATACCGCGATTTTACGCAAAAGCTCGTAAAAAGGATATCACGTTGCGCTATATATCGCACCCACAAACGCGCAGTCCAATCGCACAGCATATAGGTACTTGTTACTTATCTGCCGTACGACCACTGGAATCGAATCACAAGCTGCGAAACCTCAGCCGGAGCGTATCAAAAACTATATGGGTCACAACACAATTCCCTACCATGCTCCTGTGTAAGTCTCCTCACGACTTACGTATTAAACCTTATACTAACGTGAGTCAGACGCCTCACGCCACCAAGCCTCCACTCACTCGGTGTACCACACGACGGGATCCCGAATTCCCTGGGTTCGAATATCCACTCACACCTACGTTCGCTCACTCAAATACACTTTGTTTTTCTGTACAGAAAATTTGGATTCATTCAGGTTGGCAGCTTTACCCAAGAGGCAATTTAATTTTTTTTTTTTTATAATCTGCTTTAGAAACCGGGCAGTTTTGTGCTATTGTAGCATGGCTACTGTCCCACCTTTAAACTAAACAAACTATCATGTGGTTTTATTATGTGCACACAACCCTACGCAAGCTTGCGTAATTACGCAACCGTGCGTACCTCTATGCCACGTGTGCGGCCTTGCGCCATGTGCACATTTTTGTACGCTGTACTCACATTCCATACCGTGTACCAATGTGCGTACGCAATAAAACAAGTCACACAATTTCTATAAATGTGAGCAATACTAACTATAATCGCTCACTTAACAGAACACAGTTTCTTTCTGTATAAACCTTTACAACCAGGCCAGACTGCGTTTGTGCTTTACACTTACTTCCTTAAACATTTATTTAAGTTTTAACTATATAGCAACAAAATGTAACCGGTTTCACACAGATCTAAATGAATCTAACAATTTGAGTCTTATGGCAACAATGTGAGAGGGTATACAAAGGGTATGGGTGCCTTTTGTTGTGTACGCTTTTGGCGCCAAAAAAAATTCACAGATTTTTAAATAGCTTTTTTCCTGTTTACTTTACGGGTTCTACCAGCATCTCTACAAACCATACAGAGCAGACGTCATCTAATCAGCACACAAGTAGGGTTTTTAGTGTATCCACCGACCAAGAAAAGGTTACGTAGGATACTTTCTGTCCGCCCTTTTGCTGATAGATTAAGTCTGCTGTGACCTGTTAGGCTGTGGGTATGTGGAATCCCTGACGGAGCCCCCAATTGAGAATGCTGATTTACATACAGGACTAATAGCAACACTTTAAAAAGACATCTTATACACTTTAAATGAAGCCGCTGCAGCCGCTAGACCTAATACACAACCTACGTACTTATAACACCATTAGCGTACAGAGTCCCGTACCGTGTACGGACTTTGCGTACAAACACCGCGCTGGCTGTACAAAGTACACACAGCACGTACACAGCCAAAGTTACACAGTAAACCCTTAACAGTTATACATGCGATAGTAATACACTTTAAACCTTAGCAGGGAAAGAATACACGACACCAGATTGTATTTAAACGGCTGGGTTCCGACACCACAGCCTATTATTACTGAAAGGGGGTTACAATCACAAAGCAATACAATAGAATAATGGCTACAGTCAATGTTACATACTTTTGGTTTCGCCTGCGCTTCCCGGTCCGGTCCTCAGTCATCACGGGTGATGATCTTCAGAGTCTGTGATAGTGACCTGGCCTGCAGCTGGCTCTTTATACAGTAGATCAAAACATAATACAATAGACACTGTGTGCTCTTCTTCCATTGGTTCGGGGGTGGGACATATCCTGTGCACCGGGGATCATTGGTCAGCTCAAGAAGTGGGCGATGGCTAGGACTTGAGATGTGGTTTCTGTTTGCATCTGAGTTTCCGCCCCATGACCAGTTAAACCCATCACATTAATCATGCATAAATCTGGTATTATTAATAACTTAATGTGGTAATATATAATATTCTTATTCCCATCAGATTAATGTTTACGTGACTCTGAACAATATGATCCCACACATGATATGATTATCTATTTCCATCCTCAAGATATACATATATCCACATACTCATATATATATATATATACACACACACACACACTCCTGCTATTACAATTTGTTAGGAATTATATATATATGTATATATATATATATCCACAGAATGTCCTGCACTCTCATCGATACATAAAGGTAAGTATGCGGGTGCTCCTAATGACCAAATATGGCCACCAATATACCGCAATTAACACCGAAGTGGAAGGTGCACTCTCGCTGAAATTAGTCTATGAATCCAATGGTTGAATCAACTCAGTTTAATCAGGTTCAAAAAGTGATGCCGTCAATCATCGACGTTTCGGTCCATATGTGGACCTTTATCAAGATAGGCACTTCACAACATCTAGACAATAGATATTAAAAAACAATTAAAATCAATGAAATATGAAAAACAAACCAAATCACCCACACCACCACCAGTGCCTCCCAGGCCCTAATGACAGTCAAACAAATGGCTGGACAATATTAAATGTGTTTAACATGTATCAAGTGCCCATATTTCAGTAATACAGGAAAACCTCCACCTACACCTCATGCCTCAATGAGGTACACATGTATCTAACTGGTGAGATTACCTGGACAAAACACCAATGCCAGTGTAACCTGATGTAAGGTTCCTTTTTATAGGGGACCTATGGTAATTAGAATGAGACATGTAACATGTCAAGCAACCAACCAAAAACAGCTTAAAATAAAGCACAAACAGCTTAGTATAAATCATACCTGGTGCATAATAAGACAACATTTAGCAGCTATTATTCAATCAGCTAGGGTCAGCAAGTCTTCTATAATCAAAAGAGAAGAAAGTACTTAAAGACTATTAAAAAAGCAAACACCACAGGTAGCAGCAGAGGTAGCATACTTACAGCTCAGGTGCCATGAGCCTACTGATAGCTGCATGCTGCATGGGACCAAATCAGGGCTATTTAAGGCACTTAGACAGGAAGTACCTAATAAAGCTACAATGAACAATACATGATTACTCTAAAGGAAACCAGCTGACCTGGTCAATAGCCCTGCTTACTAAAGTGGGTAATATAATGGCCAGATCAATTGCGGGACACAGGGAACACCATAAGTGTAACAAACACTAAACTCTCACTCATTACAGGGTCCCGCCCTGCCGGAAATGACATCAGGGCTCAGCAGGCTCTCATGGGTCGGTCAAGTTGTCAATCACAATAGACGTGTCAGTTTGTAAACACTGGTTCTACATAAGTGAATCAGATGTGGGCAGATGAAATTCTAAAGGGGGAAAGCGACCAATAATCTCACCAACCTCATATCAAAGATAACAGTATCCATCTGACCAACAAACACCACATATAGTGAAAAAAATATACAATAGACAAAATGTCAGATCTAGTTAAACATAAAAATGTCAGTCATGGTCTGGTGAGATAATAGGTCAAATCACCCCCTCATGATCTGTCAAGGACCTGGGATGGCTACGGGAATGAAGGACAACAAACATAAAATAAATAATGACATAAAACACATATTTGTACATAACAGATATATAGGAACATCAAACAGAATTCACAGTGTATATGGACATCCTAAATAGCACATAATTGTAAATTCAGGTTAATGTACCATACACATAATTAGATCAAAAAAAGAACAAAAACTGGACAATGATAGGTAACACCTACAAAAAGATGTTGAGTGGATTGGCCTTATTAAGGCCTCTCGAGGCTACCGTATTGAGTTTATGAATCCAAAAACTCTCCCTGTGCTTTAGGGTTAGTGTTCGATCCCCACCACATTGGGGGGGGGACCCAATCAATAAGTTGACATTTGAGGGTTGCTACTTGATGTCTAGCAGACACAAAGGGGGAAATTTACTAAGCTCCCGATTTTGACCGAGATGCCGTTTTTTCATCAAAGTGTCATCTCGGTAATTTACTAAGCACTAATCACGGCAGTGATGAGGGCATTCGTAATTTTTTGCAAGTTCAGGTAAAAAATTACGAATGAATACACCATCGGTCAAAACACGGCTGTTTAAGTATGAATCTCGGTCATTTACTAAGAAGTGCAAAGCAAAAAACAAACAAACACTGCCGTGAAAAATTACAACTCGTAAAAAAGTGCTAAAAAAAAACAGACCTTTTTTTTTTATTCGTGATTGGATAGGCATGCACGGATCCATGAGATCCGTGCATGTATATCAGTGGGAAGGGGTGGGAAAGTGCTTATTTGTTCAAAAAAAATTGCGTGGGGTCCCCCCTCCTAAGTATAACCAGCCTCGGGCTCTTTGAGCCGATCCTGGTTACAAAAATATGGGGAAAAAAATGACAGGGGTTCCCCATATTTAAGCAACCAGCATCGGGCTCTGCGCCTGGTCCTGGTCCCAAAAATACGGGGGACAAAAAGAGTAGGGGTCCCCCGTATTTTTAAAACCAGCACCGGGCTCCACTAGCTGGACAGATAATGCCACAGCCGGGGGTCACTTTTATATAGTGCCCTGCGGCCGTGGCATCAAAAATCCAACTAGTCACTCCTGGCCGGGGTACCCTGGGGGAGTGGGGACCCCTTCAATCAAGGGGTCGTCCCCCCCCAGCCACCCAAGGGCCAGGGGTGAAGCCCGAGGCTGTCCCCCCCCATCCAATGGGCTGCGGATGGGGAGGCTGATAGCCTTTGTTGTAAAAGAAAAGATATTGTTTTTAGTAGCAGTACTACAAGGCCCAGCAAGCCTCCCCCGCATGCTGGTACTTGGAGAACCACAAGTACCAGCATGCGACGGAAAAACGGGCCCGCTGGTACCTGTAGTACTACTACTAAAAAAATACCCAAAAAAAGACAAGACACACACACCGTGAAAGTATAATTTTATTACATACATACACACATACATACATACTTACCTTAAGTTCCCACGCAGGTCGGTCCTCTTCTCCAGTAGAATCCAAGGGGTACCTGTTGAAGAAATTATACTCACGAGATCCAGGGGTCCAGGCTCCTCGGGAAATCCAGGGGTAATCCACGTACTTGCATAAAATAAGAAAACGGAAAGGCGAGCCACGAACTGAAAGGGGCCCCATGTTTTCACATGGGACTCCACGAATGCCAGAAACCCACTCTGACTGATGTCTAAGTGGGTTTCTTCAGCCAATCAGGGAGTGCCACGTTGTAGCACTCTCCTGATCGGCTGTGTGCTCCTGTACTGAGTGACAGGCGGCACACGGCAGTGTTACAATGTAGCGCCTATGCGCTACATTGTAACCAATGATGGGAACTTTCTGCCCTGCGGTTGACCTAAAGTGACGTCACCGCTGAGCAGAAAGTTCCCAGCATTGGTTACAATGTAGCGCATAGGCGCTACATTGTAACACTGCCGTGTGCTGCCTGTCAGTGAGGACAGGACCACACAGCTGATCAGGAGAGTGCTACAACGTGGCACTCCCTGATTGGCTGAAGAAACCCACTTAGACATCAGTCAGAGTGGGTTTCTGGCATTCGTGGAAAGGAGTCCCATGTGAAAACATGGGGCCCCTTTCAGTTCGTGGCTCGGCTTTCCGTTTTCTTATTTTATGCAAGTACGTGGATTACCCCTGGATTTCCCGAGGAGCCTGGACCCCTGGATCTCGTGAGAATAATTTCTTCAACAGGTACCCCTTGGATTCTACTGGAGAAGAGGACCGACCTGCGTGGGAACTTAAGGTAAGTATGTATGTATGTGTGTATGTATGTAATAAAATTATACTTTCACGGTGTGTGTGTCTTGTCTTTTTTTGGGTATTTTTTTAGTAGTAGTACTACAGGTACCAGCGGGCCCGTTTTTCCGTCGCATGCTGGTACTTGTGGTTCTCCAAGTACCAGCATGCGGGGGAGGCTTGCTGGGCCTTGTAGTACTGCTACTAAAAACAATATCTTTTCTTTTACAACAAAGGCTATCAGCCTCCCCATCCGCAGCCCATTGGATGGGGGGGACAGCCTCGGGCTTCACCCCTGGCCCTTGGGTGGCTGGGGGGGGGGACCCCTTGATTGAAGGGGTCCCCACTCCCCCAGGGTACCCCGGCCAGGAGTGACTAGTTGGATTTTTGATGCCACGGCCGCAGGGCACTATATAAAAGTGACCCCCGGCTGTGGCATTATCTGTCCAGCTAGTGGAGCCCGGTGCTGGTTTTAAAAATACGGGGGACCCCTACTCTTTTTGTCCCCCGTATTTTTGGGACCAGGACCAGGCGCAGAGCCCGATGCTGGTTGCTTAAATATGGGGGAACCCCTGTCATTTTTTTGCCCATATTTTTGCAACCAGGATCGGCTCAAAGAGCCCGAGGCTGGTTATGCTTAGGAGGGGGGACCCCACGCATTTTTTTAAATTATTTTACAGTGTTTAATTAAAAAAAAAAAAAAACCCCAGCACGGATCACACAGATCCGGCCGAGATTGATTGTAGTGTTTTGCTAATCACTGCCGTAAAAATAGGTAAAAAACCACGAATGACATCGACATCGGAACAAAAGAAAAACCCGAATACGACAGCTTAGTAAATCCATCGTAATCAATTCAAAAAGTTGCAATTTTACACACTCGATGTCATTCGTGATTGAACTTGGACATGAATTTGGTAAATACGAATCTTAGTAAATGTACCCCAGAGTGTCGTGCCACTGGTTTATCAGAGGTGCCTGAAAGCAGGGCCGTGTGAATAGACGAACGGTGGTTGGCCATTCGATCACGAAAGGGGCGTGTCGTCAGTCCGACGTAACAAAGGCCGCAGGGGCATTTCAGGAGGTATACGACATAATCGAGTCGACAATGGAGATGATACTTAATAAAGATCTTTTTCCCTGTATGGGGATGATAAAAAACAGGGCCAGTTATCATTGATCTACATGTGGTACATCCCCCACATGAGAAACAGCCCGGTTTGGCCTGCATGAGACGAGTGTTAGACTTGTCTTGTTCAGGGAAGGTCGTCAGCCTCATCAGTAACTGTTTTAAATTGGCACCCCGCCTATAGGCCACCATGGGTGCTGGGGCCCTAGTAAAGGGCAAATGATTGTCAGAAGTTAATATGGGCCAATGTCTCCGTAATGCTTTTCTAGTAACATTTGAAGTGCTGTCGAATTGAGTAGAAAAAATCAAACGGTTCTCATTTATCGTGCTTTTAACCTGTTGACCATTAAAGATATTGTTTGCTTTCTTTAGACATCTGGTAAGTACTGCTATAGAATACCCTCGTTCCACAAAGCGGGTAGTAATTTCAGCACATTGTTGGTCTTTGAGTATAGGGGTGGAATTGATCCTCATGGCTCGGAGATATTGTGATACGGGTAAACCCTCTTTTAAAGCAGGAGGGTGATGACTATTCGCATGTAAGGTTAAATTACGATCCGGAGGTTTACGGAACATGGTGGTCTCAAGAAGATTCCCATTTTTGGTAATATTAACGTCCAGGAAGTTAATGGTCGTAGCAGACACTGAAAACGTAAATTTTATGGGACTATCCAGTGCATTAAATTGACTCATCATATTGGTGAATTCAAGTTCAGAACCTTCCCAGAGCAAAAAGATGTCATCAATAAATCTTTTAAAGAAGGGTATATGATGCCCATATCTCGGTAACAAATGAGTGTTCTCATAATGAGTCATGAAGAGGTTAGCGTACGACGGGGCCAAATTAGACCCCATCGCCGTCCCAGCGATTTGTAGAAAATAGTCGTTTTTATACATGAAATGACTACAAGTCAAGACTAATGAGGTCAATTCCAGCACTAACTCAGTGGGGTACTCTTTACAGGGAAAGTTGGAAAGAAATGTCTGTATTACCTCCAAACCCTGTTGGTGGGGTATGACCGTGTATAAAGAACACACGTCCATAGTGACCAACAGAGTACGATCACTAAGCTTGTCAAAGTTCCTAAGATGGAACAAAAAGTCCTCAGTGTCCCTAAGGTAACTCCTGGTTTTGGATACTACAGGCTGTAAAATGCTATCAACAAAAATGGCAATATGCTGCAAAAGGGAACCTTCTGCAGCAATAATAGGTCTGCCTGGGGGGCATACAAGCGTTTTATGAATCTTAGGTAGTGTACAAAATGGGACACTTGGGTGAATCTATAGTAAGATATTTAAATAGATCCTCACAGATGTATCCCTGCTCGTAACCTAGCTTCAAACACTGGTCAATTTTAGATTTGATTTTAGGCATAGGGTTAACACTCAACTTACGGTAAGTCGTAGTGTCTGCTAGTTGTCGGTTAATTTCTGCATCATAATCAGTCCAGTTTTGAACAACAATGGCGCCGCCCTTATCTGCAGGGCGGATCACTATGTTGGACTTGAGATGTGGTTTCTGTTGTTTGCATCTGAGTTTCCGCCCCATGACCAGTTAAACCCATCACATTAATCATACATAAATCTGGTATTATTAATAACTTAATGTGGTAATACATAATATTCTTATTCCCATCAGATTAATGTTTACGTGACTCTGAACAATATGATCCCACACATGATATGATTATCTATTTCCATCCTCAAGATATACATATATCCACATACTCATATATATATATATATATATACATACACACACACACTCCTGCTATTACAATTTGTTAGGAATTATATATATATATATATATACACAAACACATACTTCTCCAAGAGTTTAGACTATGAATGTTAATATCTTAGATTTCTAAATGTCTGGTTTGTGTTTTAGTTAGCTATTGTGAATTGAGTTTCTAACAGCTTCGGTTCCTGGGTATTGTCTCTTCGTTTTTGTCTTCAGGTGAGGCAATGACAATCCAGTACCGATTGTTTTAAATAGAAACTCGGCTATCCTAGTAAACAAAGGTGTTTGCCTTCTTCATAGAATTTCAAAGCTTAGTGTAAATAAGGCCATTGTATTTTAGTCTCTGGGAGTTTTAATTTATGTGTGACCGATCTTCATGCTATTTAGAAGAAAAAGCAGACAGTGTGGGATTTATACAATATATAGATTAGATTTATGATATGTCTTTGTGGCTTTTCCATGAGTACAAATTCCACTGTAATTACTCATATCACGCTCTAATGCGCAGGACCGCGGGAGCGACCATACGCAATTTGCGAATATGTGCACGCACAGCCGAACACGTAAGCACACGGAGGCCATCTATGTGGTGTTTGTATGTAATGTGTGTTCTGTAATATTTTCTGACTTCGACAGGGCCAAGGTACGTTTCTGCGGACAAATGGTAGAGGACTGAAACACTGGTCTGAGTCCTTTTTCATAAACTCATCCATAGACTGCCTTAAGTATTGCTTCTTTTTCTCATTACGAGATAATTTTGTAGAAATGGTGGAAATCATTCCTCTAATGGAGTCCAGCCATGCTGGATCTGCCGCACTAGCCTGGGAAGGGATACTACACTGAGTACACACTAGTGAACCCCCTGGAGAAGAGGAACACTGTGCCTTACATGAAACACACTCTTTGGCTGACATACTGCAGTAGTGGCAGCACACACACAGGAAAAAGGTTAAAAGCACAATTAACCTGCAAAGAGCCCTTCCAGAGAGACACAGAGAGAGTATGGAACCAGCACATGGCGCCCTTATCGCTAATGCAAAGCTTAGCTGAGTCGCAGACTAAGTTCCTAGATTAGGGACTTAGTACACTAGTAAATCACTCCCTCCTGCTATAATCCCCTTTAAAAATAAATGCAGAAAACTCTTCAGGAGCTTCCAGAGATGTGACCAGCTCCTCCGGGTACTTTTTCTAAGCTGAGTCTGGTAGGAGGGGCATAGAGGGAGGAGCCAGCACACACAATCAAACTTCTATAGTGCCCATGGCTCCTAGTGGACTCATCTATACCCCATGGTACTAAATGGATTCCCAGTATCCCCTAGGACGTAAGAGAAAATAGTAATTTAATAACTACCGGTAATTTCTTTTCTCATAGTCCGTAGTGGATACTGGGGATCTGTACTTTAGTACCATGGGAATATAGATCGGGTCCACTGGAGCCTGGCACTTTAAAACCTTTAGTGTGTACATGTGTGCTGGCTTCTCCCTCTATGCCCCTCCTACCAGATTCAGTCTAGGAAAACTGTGCCAGAGGAGACAGACATACCACGAGAGAAGGAATAAATACAACAGCGGTGAGTCAACAAGCCAACACACCATAACCAAAAGGAGGTCGCTAACCAGAACAGAGGATAGCAACACCAACCCAACCAGTACAACACAACTATCCCAACAACAGAAAGGGACCACAACGGTGGGCCAACCAAAAACTTACTCAGGTGAGCAGGAATCAAAGCACTGAGGCGGGCGCCCAGTATCCACTACGGACTACGAGAAAAGGAATTACCAGTAGGTATTAAATTCCTATTATCTCTAACGTCCTAGCGGATACTGGGGATCTGTACTTCAGTACCATGGGGAAGTCCCAAAGCTCCCAAACGGGTGGGAGAGTGCTGAGACCCCTGTAAAACCGCCTGACAAAACTGAAGGTCATCCTTGGCCAAGGTGTCGAACCGACAGAATTTCACAAGTGTTCGAACCAGACCAAGTAGCAGCTCGGCACAACTGTAAGGCCGAGATACTCTGGACAGCCGCACAGTAAGAGCCCACAGACCTCGTTGAATATGCCTGAATAGACGTCGGCAAAGGCAGAGCCGGCGAAGTATAGGCCTGTTGAATGGTGAACCTGAGCCAACGAGCAATGGATTGCTTGGAAGCTGGACGACCAATCTTGGGGGCATCATAAAGGACAAACAGCGAATCAGATTTCCGATGATGAGCCATCCTCTTGACATAAATCTTCGGAGCCCTCACTACATCCAGGGTCTCTGGCCCAACGCAAGCGTCCGACAACACCGGAACCACAATGGGTTGATTGACATGAAAAGCTGAAACCACTTTTGGCAAAAACAGTCCTGAGTTCCGCCCTGTCTTCATGAAAAACTAAATAAGGGCTCTTACAGGATAAGGCCCCCAATTCAGAGACATGTCTTGCAGACGCCAATGCTAAAAGCATCACCTTATGTAAGGGTTCAAACCAATCTGACTGAAAAAGGACAGAACCACATTGAGATCCCACGGAGCTATGGGAGGCACGAAGAGCGGTTGCATATTAAACACTCCTTTTAGGAAAGTTTGTACTTCCGGCAACATGGCAAGTTGTTTCTGGAAGAAAATAGAGAGCGCAGAAATCTGGACTTTGATGGAGCATAAACGTAGGCCCATATCCACTCCTGCTTGCAGGAAAAGTAAAAAACGACAGATTTTAAAATCCACGGGAGACATCTTTCTACTTTCACACCAGGAAATACTTTTTCCAGATATGATGATAATGTTTTGACGTCACCATCTTCCTAGCTTGGACCATGGTGGAAATAACCCGAGAGGGAAGATCTTTTCTTGCTAGAATCTCCCTCTCAACTTCCAAGCCGTCAAACGTAGCCGCTGTAAGTCTGGATAGACGAACGGACCTTGTTGAAGATCCTTTTGAAGCGGTAGAGGCCAGGGATCCTCCAGAGCCATGGTTAGGACGTCAGAGTACCACGCCCGTCGAGGCCAATCCTGGACAATTAGAATTGCTTGAACCGCTTTCCCTTCTTAGTATTTTTAGAACCCTTGGGATTAGCGGTAGAGGGGGGAACAGGTACAGTAACTGGTACTTCCAAGGCTTCATCAGCGCGTCCACCACTATGGCCTGTGGATCCCTCGTTCTGGAACAGTGACGGCATAGCTTCTTGTTGAGACGAGAAGCCATCAGGTCTTTCTGTGGACAGCCCCACCGGTGAATTAACTGTTGAAACACCTGGGGATGTAGGCCCTACTCTCCCGGATGGAGGTCGTGTTTTCTGAGGAAGTCCGCTTCCCATTTGTCCACTGCTGGAATGAATATGGCTGAGATGGCACTTGCGTTGGCCTCTGCCCAGAGGAGGATTTTTGACACTTCTCGCATCGCAGCTCTGCTTCTTGTTCACCCTTGTCGGTTTATGTACGCTACCGCCTTGGCGTTGTCCGATTGAACCTGGGTCGCCCGATCCCTCAGGAGATGGGAAGCTTGCAGAAGGGCATTGTAAATTGCCCTGAGATCCAGGACATTTATCAGCATTGCAGATTCCTGACAACCATATCCCCTGGAACTGGGCCCCTTGGGTCCCAGCCCTCCCAACCCTGGAAGTTGGCATCCGTTGTCAGTAGAATCCATGATTGGATATTGAAAATTCCTGCCTTCTACCAGGTGAGGAACTTGCAGCCACCATAATAGGGAAATCCGGGCTTTCGGAGACAAGGTCACTTCCTGATGCATGTGAAGGTGAGATCCCGACCATTTGTCCAGTAGATCCAGCTGAAATGGCTGGGCACGAAATCTGCCGTATTGGATTGCCTCGTAAGCAGCAACCATCTTGCCCAGCAAACGTATGCAAAGATGTGTGGACACCTTGCGAGGACGGAGCACTGAGCGAACTTAAGCCTGTATAGCCAAGGCCTTGTCCATCTGGAGAAATACCTTTTGAGACACTGTATCCAGTATCATTCCCAGGAATTGGAGACGTTGGGTCGGTTCCAGGTGAGATTTGTGGAAGTTTAAAATCCACCCATGATCCGTAAGCTGGCGAGTCGTCAGATCGATGCTGTGCAACACACGCTCCCTGGACATAGCTTTATCAGATCGTCCAAGTAGGGGAATATGTTGACTCCCATCCTGTGCAGTTGCAGCATCATCTCCGCCATGACTTTGGTGTCAAAGCCTGAAACAGGAAGTGGTCATCCAAGATGGTGAACTTTAGGTAAGCTTGATGACGGGGCCACATGGGAATGTGTAGGTAAGTATTCTTGACATCTAGGGATAATAAGAATTTACTCACCGGTAATTCTATTTCTCGTAGTCCGTAGTGGATGCTGGGAACTCCGTAAGGACCATGGGGAATAGCGGGCCCTGAAGGAGGCTGGGCACTCTAGAAAGATTTCAGACTACCTGGTGTGCACTGGCTCCTCCCACTATGACCCTCCTCCAAGCCTCAGTTAGGATACTGTGCCCGGACGAGCGTACACAATAAGGAAGGATTTTGAATCCCGGGTAAGACTCCTACCAGCCACACCAATCACACCGTACAACTCGTGATATGAAACCCAGTTAACAGTATGAAACAACTGAGCCTCTCAACAGATGGCTCAACAATAACCCGATTTAGTTAACAATAACTATGTACAAGTATTGCAGATAAACCGCACTTGGGATGGGCGCCCAGCATCCACTACGGACTACGAGAAATAGAATTACCGGTGAGTAAATTCTTATTTTCTCTGACGTCCTAGTGGATGCTGGGAACTCCGTAAGGACCATGGGGATTATACCAAAGCTCCCAAACGGGCGGGAGAGTGCGGATGACTCTGCAACACCGAATGAGAGAACTCCAGGTCCTCCTCAGCCAGGGTATCAAATTTATAGAATTTTGCAAACGTGTTTGCCCCTGACCAAGTAGCAGCTCGGCAAAGTTGTAAAGCCGAGACCCCTCGGGCAGCCGCCCAAGATGAGCCCACCTTCCTTGTGGAATGGGCATTGACAGATTTTGGCTGTGGCAGGCCTGCCACAGAATGTGCAAGTTGAATTGTACTACAATTCCAACGAGCAATAGTCTGCTTAGAAGCAGGAGCACCCAGCTTGTTGGGTGCATATAGGATAAACAGCGAGTCAGATTTTCTGACTCCAGCCGTCCTGGAAACATATATTTTCAGGGCCCTGACCACGTCTAACAACTTGGAGTCCCCCAAGTCCCTAGTGGCCGCAGGCACCACAATAGGCTGGTTCAAATGAAACGCTGACACCACCTTAGGGAGAAACTGGGGACGAGTCCTCAATTCTGCCCTATCCATATGGAAAATCAGATAAGGGCTTTTATAAGACAAAGCCGCCAATTCTGATACTCGCCTGGCAGAAGCCAAGGCCAATAACATGACCACCTTCCACGTGAGATATTTCAGATCCACGGTTTTTAGTGGTTCAAACCAATGTGATTTTAAGAAACTCAACACCACGTTGAGATCCCAAGGTGCCACAGGAGGCACAAACGGGGGGCTGAATATGCAGCACTCCCTTTACAAATGTCTGAACTTCAGGTACTGAAGCTAGTTCTTTCTGAAAGAAAATCGATAGAGCCGAGATCTGTACCTAAATGGAACCCAGTTTTAGGCCCATATTCACTCCTGCTTGCAGGAAATGCAGAAATCGACCTAGTTGAAATTCCTCAGTTGGGGCCTTTTCGGCCTCACACCATGCAACATATTTCCGCCATATGCGGTGATAATGATTTGCTGTAACCTCATTCCTGGCTTTAATAAGCGTAGGAATGACTTCCTCCGGAATGCCCTTTTCTTTCAGGATCCGGCGTTCAACCGCCATGCCGTCAAACGCAGCCGCGGTAAGTCTTGGAACAGACAGGGCCCCTGCTGTAGCAGGTCTTGTCTTAGCGGCAGAGGCCACGGGTCCTCTGAGATCATCTCTTGAAGTTCCGGGTACCATGTTCTTCTTGGCCAATCCGGAACCACGAGTATCGTTCTTACTCCTCGCCTTCTTATTATTATTCTCAATACCTTTGGTATGAGGGGCAGAGGAGGGAACACATAAAACGACTGGTACACCCACGGTGTTACCAGAGCGTCCACAACTATCGCCTGAGGGTCCCTTGACCTGGCGCAATATCTTTTATAGCTTTTTGTTGAGGCGGGACGCCATCATGTCCACCTGTGGCCTTTCCCAAAGGTGTACAATCCTTTGGAAGACTTCTGGATGAAGTCCCCACTCTCCCGGGTGGAGGTCGTGTCTGCTGAGAAGATCAGCTTCCCAGTTGTCCACTCCGGGAATGAACACTGTTGACAGTGCTAACACATGATTTTCCGTCCATCGGAGAATCCTTGTGGTTTTTGCCATCGCCATCCTGCTTCTTGTGTCGCCTTGTCGGTTTACATGTGCGACCGCCGTGATGTTGTCTGATTGGATCAGTACCGGCTGGTTTTGAAGCAGAGGCCTTGCCTGTGTAGAGAAGTCACCTGACTTGACCAAAGTCCTTGGAATTTTCTTCCCTGTGTGACTGCCCCCAGCCTCAAAGGCTGGCCTCCATGGTCACTAGGACCTAGTCCAGTATGTCGAACCTGCGGCCCTCCTTAAGATGGGCACTCTGCAGCCACCATTTTAGAGATACCCTGGTCCTTGGAGACAGGGTTATCAGCCGATGCATTTGAAGATGCGATCCGGACCACTTGTCCAACAGGTCCCACTGAAAAGTTCTTGCATGGAACCTGCCGAATGGGATTGCTTCGTAGGAAGCTACCCTTTTTCCCAGGATTCGCGTGCAATGATGCACCGATACCTGTTTTGGCTTCAGGAGGTCTCTGACTAGAGATGACAGCTCCTTGGCTTTCTCCTCCCGGAGAAACACTTATTTCTGGTCTGTGTCCAGAACCATCCCCAGGAACAGTAGACGTGTCATAGGAACCAGCTGTGACTTTGGACTGTTTAGAATCCAACTCTGCTGTTGTAGCACTTTCCAAAATAGTGCTACCCCGACTAGCAACTGCTCCTTGGACCTCGCCCTTATAAGGAGATTGTCCAAGTACGGGATAATTAAAACTCCCTTTTTTCGAAGGAGTATCATCATTTCGGCCATTTCCCCGGTAAACACCCTCGGTGCCTTGTACAGTCCTGTCTGGACTTGGTAATGGTAATCCTGTACCACAAATCTGAGGTACTTCTGGCGAGGATGGTAAATGGGGACATGCAGGTAAGCATCCTTGATGTCCTGGGATACCATGTAATCCCCCTCGTCCAGGCTTGCAATAACCGCCCCGAGCGATTCCATCTTGAACTTGAATTTTTTTATGTATGTGTTCAAGGATTTTAATATAAATGGGTCACACCGAACCATGCGGTTTCGGTACCCCAACCCGTGTAGAATAGTAACCCCGTCCTTGTTGAAGTAGGGGCACTTGAGTATTACCTGTTGGGAATACTGCTTATTAATTGCCTTTAGTACAGCCTCCCTGCCTGAGGGAGTTGTCGGCAAGCCATAATCTAGGAAACGGCTGGGGGGAGATATCTCGAATTCCAGCTTGTACCCCTGACATACTTCTTGAAAGAAACAGGGATCCACCTGTGAGCGAGCCCACTTATCGCTGAAATTTTTTTTTTTTTTAGACGGCCCCCCACCGTACCTGGCTACACCTGTGGAGCCCCCGCGTCATGCTGTGGGCTCAGAGGAAGCGAGAGAAGAATTTTGAATCTGGGAGCAGGCTGACTGGTGCAGCTTTTTCCCTCTTCCCTTGTCTCTGTACAGAAGGGAAACGCCTTTGACCCGCTTGCTTTTCTGAAGCCGAAAGGACTGTACCTGATACAGTGCTTTCTTAGTCTGTGAGGAAACCTGAGGTAAAAATATTTCTTCCCAGCTGTGGCTGTGGATACGAGGTCCCAGAGACCATCCCCAAATAATTCCTCACCCTTATAAGGCAGAATCTTTTTAAAGTCAGCATCACCTTCTGTCAGGTCTCTAATACCCTCCTGACAGAATGGACATTACATTCATTTTGGATGCCAGCCGGCAAAATATCCCTCTGTGCATCCCTCATATATAAGACGACGTCTTTAATATGTTCTCATGTTTGACAGGGTCACCGACCACACTGCAGCAGCACGATCTGCAGGTCTCCGTCTAGTACCTGAGTGTGTAAATACAGACTTCAGGATATCCTCCTGTCTTTTATCAACAGGTACCTTCAAAGTGGCAGTTCCTAAAACGGCAGTGCCACCTTTTTTGACAACCGTGTGAGCGCCTTATCCACCCTAGGGGATATCTCCCAGCGTAACTTATCCTCCTGGCGGGAAAGGGTACGCCATCAGTAACTTTTTAGAAATTACCAGTTTCTAAACGGGGGAACCCACGCTTTTCACACACTTCATTTATTCATCTGATGGGGGAACAAAACACTGCCTGTTTTTCCTCCCCAAACCTAAAAACCCATTTTTAGAGGTGCTTGGGTTAATGTCAGAAATGTGTAACACATTTTTTATTGCCGGGATCAAGTCACGGATGTTCCTAGTGGATTGTGTATATGTCTCAACCTTGTCGACACTGGAGTCAGACTCCGTGTCGACATCTGTGTCTGCCATCTGAGAGAGCGGGCGTTTTTGAGCCCCTGATGGCCTTTGAGACGCCTGGGCAGGCGCGGGCTGAGAAGCCGGCTGTCCCACAGCTGTTACGTCATCCACCCTTTTATGTAAGGAGTTGACACTGTCGGTTAATACCTTTCACCTATCCATCCACTCTGGTGTCGGCCCCACAGGGGGCTACATCACCTATATCGGCCTCTGCTCCGTCACCATATAAGCCTCCTCATTCAACATGTCGACACAGCCGTACCGACACACCGCAGACACACAGGGAATGCTCTAAACGAGGACAGGACCCACAAAAGCCCTTTGGGGGGACAGAGTGAGAGTATGCCAGCACACACCAGAGCGCTATATATATATATACAGGGACTAACTGAGTTATGTCCCTAATAGCTGCTTTTCATATAATATATGTATATATACTGCCAAATTTAATGCCCCCCCTCTCTTTTCCCTCTTACTGTTACTGTATATTGCAGGGAAGAGCCAGGGAGCTTCCCTCCAGCCGAGCTGTGAGGGAAAAATGGCGCCAGTGTGCTGAGGAGATAGGCTCCGCCCCTTTTTCGCAGCCTATTCTCCCGCTTTTTATGGAATTCTGGCAGGGGTATTTACCTCATATATAGCCTCTGGGGCTATATATTGAGGTATTTTAGCCAGCCAAGGTGTTATTATTGCTGCCTCAGGGCGCCCCCCCCCCAGCGCCCTGCACCCTCAGTGACCGGAGTGTGAAGTGTGAGAGGAGCAATGGCGCACAGCTGCAGTGCTGTGCGCTACCTTGGTGAAGACAGAGTCTTCATGCCGCCGATTTTCCGGACCATCTTCTTGCTTCTGGCTCTGTAAGGGGGACGGCGGCGCGGCTCCGGGACCGAACACCAAGGACTGGGCCTGCGGTCGATCCCTCTGGAGCTAATGGTGTCCAGTAGCCTAAGAAGCCCAATCCGGCTGCAAGCAGGCGAGTTCGCTTCTTCTCCCCTTAGTCCCTCGCTGCAGTGAGCCTGTTGCCAGCAGGTCTCACTGAAAATAAAAAACCTAAGTCTATTCTTTCTAAGAGCTCAGGAGAGCCCCTAGTGTGCATCCAACCTCGGCCGGGCACGAATTCTAACTGAGGCTTGGAGGAGGGTCATAGTGGGAGGAGCCAGTGCACACCAGGTAGTCTGAAATCTTTCTAGAGTGCCCAGCCTCCTTCGGAGCCCGCTATTCCCCATGGTCCTTACGGAGTTCCCAGCATCCACTAGGATGTCAGAGAAAACAAGAATCCCCCCTCCTCCAGACCGGGCACCACTGAGCGCAGGGATTCCATCTTGAATTTCAACAGCCGCCGATACAAGTTTAGAGACTTCAGGTTTATGATGGGTCGCACCGAACTGTCCTGTTTTAGAACAAAAAGACTGGTGTAAAAACTCCTTTATTGTAATGGAGGAGGTACTGGAACAACCACCCCCGTCTGCAAGTTTTTGAATTGCCTCTTGCAAGCTAACTTTTGCAGCGGGCAAAACTGGTAAGCCCGATTTGAAAAATCTGGGAGGAATTGTTTGAAATTCCAGCCGGTATCCCTGGGAAAGGAGATCCTTCACCCAAGTATCCCGGCAGGACTTCGCCCAAACGTGAAACCAACAGAGGGGGCTGACAAGCCTTTCTGGTATCTGCTACTTTTGCCATACAATCAATATATGACAATAGACTGTTTTAACACGTCTCTTTTTTTGCTGCAGCTAATTCTGAATTAACAGTCTGAATCATGCTTTTAAATTTTTCCAGCCAGTCAGGTGCCTGTGAACTGTGTCCCTGATGAGACAAGGAGCACTGTTCACACATGAGAGATCCAGCGGATAAAGGGGTAAAGTTACAAGCAGCACACATAATCATGTCCACAAACATTTTGAAACAATTGAAATATAACGTAGCTCACTGTAAAACAGCCCCACACAGACCCTAGAGAGCCCCTGGAGTGACACTGAGGAGCGGAGAACAGAACACAGCAGCAGTGTGTGAAATAATGTGTGTAACCTGATAAAAGTGAAGCGGCGCTACTGCTGTAGTGCTCCCCCCCCCTGCTATGACCCCCTGGTACCAGTACACAGTCTGTAACAGCGTGAGTCTGTGGAGGGGCAGCATGCATGCAGCCTTGATGATCTGCAGCAGCAGGAAATGGCGCCTTCCTGTCTCTGGTCCTGCTCTGGGAAGCCCCGCCCCTTGCAATGTCACGCGGTCCCTCACAGTATTATACTGGCCATGAGTCAATTTCACACAATATAACAGCACAGACAAGCCCTAAGGGGCAGTGAGCACTGCGGGGCATGAGCCCTGAGCCAGTTATGTCCGCGGTTGCATAGCAGCTTGTGGTCCGTGACCACTGCGCGACCTGCCACCAAACAGAACTGGGGACCCGCTAACAGAGACCCCGGTGTAACACTCACCGCACCGCGATCTTCAGCAACTGTTAGAGGGTGGCGGCTAGTTGCTGGCATGTGCACACATACTAACGATGTGTGATCAGCACCTCAGTGTCCTGTCAGCTGGCATTACGAACCATTAACCCTCAGGAGGTTGGTTCGGTCCCCTCTCTAAGTCCCACGAAGCAGGTAGCCTGGTTGCCTACCAGGACTACCTGAAAACAATAAACTAAAATAAAAATAAAGGAAACTCTCTGGAGCTCCAGAGAAATGCACCCGGCTCCATGGGCACATTTTTCTAAACTGAGTTTGGTAGGAGGGGCATGGAGGGGAGGAGCCAGCATACACATACACTAAAGGTTTTAAAGTGCCAGGCTCCAGTGGACCCGATCTATACCCCCATGGTACTAAAGTACAGATTCCCAGTATCCACTAGGACGTTAGAGAAAAAAGAAATAAATATTGACTTTTGCTGTGGAACTACAGATCCCAGCAAGACTCCCCACATGCTGGTACTTGAAAAATCACAAGAACCAGCATACTGGGCATCAAAGGGCCTGCTGGTACCTGTAGTTCCACAACAAAAGAAATAATAAGAATTTACTCACCGGTAATTCTATTTCTCGTAGTCCGTAGTGGATGCTGGGAACTCCGTAAGGACCATGGCGAATAGACGGGCTCCGCAGGAGACTGGGCACTCTAAAGAAAAGATTAGGTACTATCTAATGTGCACTGGCTCCTCCCTCTATGCCCCTCCTCCAGACCTCAGTTAAGGAAACTGTGCCCGGAAGAGCTGACACAACAAGGAAAATTTGGAATCCAGGGTAAGACTCATACCAGCCACACCAATCACACCGTACAACTCGTGATAACCATACCCAGTTAACAGTATGAACAACAACTGAGCCTCAGTAACAGACGGCTCATAACAATAACCCTTTAGTTAAGCAATAACTATATACATGTATTGCAGAGAGTCCGCACTTGGGACGGGCGCCCAGCATCCACTACGGACTACGAGAAATAGAATTACCGGTGAGTAAATTCTTATTTTCTCTGACGTCCTAGTGGATGCTGGGAACTCCGTAAGGACCATGGGGATTATACCAAAGCTCCCAAACGGGCGGGAGAGTGCGGATGACTCTGCAGCACCGAATGAGCAAAGGCAAGGTCCTCCTCAGCCAGGGTATCAAACTTGTAGAACTTAGCAAATGTGTTTGAACCCGACCAAGTAGCAGCTCGGCAAAGCTGTAAAGCCGAGACCCCTCGGGCAGCCGCCCAAGAAGAGCCCACCTTCCTTGTGGAATGGGCTTTTACTGATTTAGGATGCGGCAATCCTGCCGCAGAATGAGCTTGCTGAATCGTGTTACAGATCCAGCGCGCAATAGTTTGCTTTGAAGCAGGAGCACCCAGCTTGTTGGGTGCATGCAGGATAAACAGCGAGTCAGTTTTCCTGACTCCAGCCGTCCTGGCAACATAGATTTTCAAAGCCCTGACTACATCTAGTAACTTGGAGTCCTCCAAGTCCCGAGTAGCCGCAGGCACCACAATAGGTTGGTTCAAATGAAACGCTGATACCACCTTAGGGAGAAATTGGGGACGAGTCCTCAATTCTGCCCTGTCCATATGGAAGATCAGATAAGGGCTTTTACACGACAAAGCCGCCAATTCTGACACACGCCTAGCCAAAGCTAAGGCCAATAGCATGACCACTTATTTAAGCTCCACGGTCTTAAGTGGCTAAAACCAGTGGGATTTCAGGAAATCCAACACAACGTTAAGATCCCAAGGTGCCACTGGAGGCACAAAAGGGCCAGGGTGGTCAACCGATGCATCTGAAGATGCGATCCGGACCATTTGTATTTCAGATCCCACTGAAAGATCCTTGCATGGAACCTGCCGACGGGAATTGCTTCGTAAGAAGCCACCATCTTTCCCAGGACTCGCGTGCAGTGATGCACCGACACCTGTTTTGGTTTCAGGAGGTCCCTGACCAGAGATGACAATTCCTGGGCCTTCTCCACCGGGAGAAACACCTTCTTCTGTTCTGTGTCCAGAATCATGCCCAGGAAGAGCAGACGCGTCGCAGGAATCAGCTGCGACTTTGGGATATTCAGAATCCAGCCGTGCTGTTGCAACACTTCCCAAGAAAGTGCTACGCTGACTAACAACTGCTCTCTGGACCTCGCCTTTATAAGGAGATCGTCCAAGTACGGGATAATTATAACTCCCTTCTTCCGAAGGAGTATCATAATTTCGGCCATTACTTTGGTAAATACTCTCGGTGCCGTGGACAGACCAAACGGCAACGTCTGGAATTGGTAATGACAATCCTGTACCACAAACCTGAGGTACTCCTGGTGAGGTGGGTAAACGGGGACATGCAAGTAAGCATCCTTGATGTCCAGCGACACCATAAAATCCCCCTCTTCCAGGCTTGCAATAACCGCCCTGAGCGATTCCATTTTGAACTTGAACTTCCTTATATAAGTGTTCAAGGATTTTAAATTCAGAATGGGCCTCACCGAACCGTCTGGTTTCGGTACCACAAACATTGTGGAATAGTAACCCCGTCCCTGTTGAAGGAGGGGAACCTTGATTATCACCTGCTGGAGGTACAGCTTGTGAATTGCCGCCAGTACTACCTCCCTTTCCCTGGGAGCAGCTGGTAAGGCTGATTTGAGGTAACGGCGAGGGGGAGTCGCCTCGAACTCCAGCTTGTATCCCTGAGATACAATTTGTACAGCCCAGAGATCCACTTGTGAGCGAACACACTGGTTGCTGAAGTTTCGGAGACGCGCCCCCACCGCACCTGGCTCCGCCTGTGGAGCCCCAGCGTCATGCGGTGGACTTAGAGGAAGCGGGGGAGGATTTTTGTTCCTGGGAACTGGCTGCCTGGTGCAGCTTCTTTCCTCTACCCCTGCCTCTGGGCAGAAAGGATGCGCCTCTGATCCGCTTGCCTTTCTGAGGCCGAAAGGACTGTACATGATAATACGGTGCTTTCTTAGGCTGTGAGGGAACCTGAGGTAAAAAAGTTGACTTCCCGGCTGTTGCCGTGGATACGAGGTCCGAGAGACCGTCCCCAAACAATTCCTCACCCTTATAAGGCAACACCTCCATGTGTCTTTTAGAATCAGCATCTCCTGTCCATTGCCGAGTCCATAAGACCCTCCTGGCAGAAATGGACATTGCATTAATTCTAGATGCCAGCAGGCAAATGTCCCTCTGTGCATCCCGCATATATAAGACGACGTCTTTTATATGTTCTATGGTTAGCAAAATAGTATCCCTGTCGAGGGAATCAATGTTGTCTGACAGGGAATCAGACCATGCGGCTGCAGCACTACACATCCATGCTGAAGCAATAGCAGGTCTCAGTATAGTACCTGAGTGTGTATACACAGACTTCAGGATAGCTTCCTGCTTTCTATCCGCAGGCTCCTTTAAGGCGGCCGTATCCTGAGACGGCAGTGCCACCTTTTTTGATAAGCGTGTGAGCGCCTTGTCCACCCTAGGGGATGTTTCCCAACGTAACCTGTCCGTTGGCGGGAAAGGGTACGCCATCAGTAACCTCTTAGAAATCACTAGTTTCTTATCGGGGGAACTCCACGCTTCCTCACACAATTCATTTAATTTATCAGATGGGGGAAAAGTCACTGGCTGCTTTTTCTCCCCAAACATAATACCCTTCTTGGTAGTAACCGGGTTAATATCAGAAATGTGCAATACATTTTTCATTGAGTAATCATGCATCGGATGGCTTTTGTAGACTGTGCATTTGTCTCATCCTCATCTACACTGGAGTCAGACTCCGTGTCGACATCTGTGTCTACCATCTGAGCTAGCGGGCGTTTATGAGCCCCTGATGGCCTCTGAGACGCCTGGGCA
Organism: Pseudophryne corroboree; assembly: GCF_028390025.1. Taxonomy (NCBI): domain Eukaryota; kingdom Metazoa; phylum Chordata; class Amphibia; order Anura; family Myobatrachidae; genus Pseudophryne; species Pseudophryne corroboree. The sequence continues at coordinate 594,247,978 of NC_086444.1, forward strand.
GGCGCGGGCTGAGATCCCGGCTGTACCAAGGCTGCTGCGTCATCGTACCTTTTATGTAAGGAGTTGACACTGTCGGTTAAAACCTTCCACATATCCATCCAATCAGGTGTCGGCCCCGTCGGGGGCGACACCACACTTATCTGCCCTTGCTCCACCTCCAGGTAACCCTCATCAAACATGTCGACACAGCCGTACCGGCACACCGCACACACACAGGGAATGCTCTGACTGAGGACAGGACCCCACAAAGTCCTTTGGGGAGACAGAGAGAGAGTATACCAGCACACACCACAGCGCTATATAACACAGGGATTTACACTAAAAAGAGTGATTTTTCCCAATAGCTGCTTATTATCACAATTGCGCCTACATTTATGTGCCCCCCCTCTCTTTTTACCCTTGTTGTAATGGATACTGCAGGGGAGAGCCTGGGGAGCGTCCTTCCAGTGGAGCTGTGAAGAGAAAATGGCGCTGGTGTGCTGAGGAAGAAGGCCCCGCCCCCTCAGCGGCGGGCTTCTCCCGCATTTTGTATAATATTAATGGCGTTTTTTTTTTGCACATATACAGTTTTATAAACTGTATTATGTGCATTTTGTGCCAAAAGGTAATCTAATTGCTGCCCAGGGCGCCCCCCCCCCCTGCACCCAACAGTGACCGGAGTGTGTGGTGTGCAGTGGGAGCAATGGCGCACAGCTGCAGTGCTGTGCGCTACCTTAATGAAGACAGGAGTCTTCAGCCGCCGATTTCGTCGCTTCTTCTGTCTTCTGTCTCTGCAAGGGGGACGGCGGCGCGGCTCCGGACGATCGAGGTCGGGCCCTGTGTTCGATCCCTCTGGAGCTAATGGGTGTCCAGTAGCCTTAGAAGCACAAGCTAGCTGCAAGCAGGTAGGTTTGCTTCTCTCCCCTCAGTCCCTCGTAGCAGTGAGTCTGTTGCCAGCAGATCTCACTGAAAATAAAAAACCTAACAAATACTTTCTTTCTAGCAAGCTCAGGAGAGCCCACTAGGAGCACCCAGCTCTGGCCGGGCACAGATTCTAACTGAGGTCTGGAGGAGGGGCATAGAGGGAGGAGCCAGTGCACACCAGATAGTACCTAATCTTTTCTTTAGAGTGCCCAGTCTCCTGCGGGGCCCGTCTATTCCCCATGGTCCTTACGGAGTTCCCAGCATCCACTAGGACGTCAGAGAAAATCAAATAAAGACACCGTGACAGTATAATTTTATTAAAACACACCTACACATACTTACCTACATCCCACGCCGCCATTCACATCCACTTGTCCTGTAACGCTCTTAACACATAGTGTTACACAAGAAGCAGAAGCTAACACTTTAACCTCTCACTAGTGTGATGCCATGGAGCGGTTGGCCTGTGCTGAATTGGGGGGTCCAGTGCCCCAGACTTGAACCTTAGTGCTAGGGACCCACCTGGTCGTGGTTGGTGGGCCCATATATTTTTAACCAGAAATTATGCTACGCACCTTTATTTTATTCTGCGTTAGATTGCAGAGTTTATTATAATTCTTCTGATTAGCAGTGCTTAGTGTGCATCTGCATTTTCTTACCCAACCACTTATACGTTTATCCATATGCAAATTGGCAATGGCTCCTCTGTGACGCTGGATAGCCAGAAAACAAAGTACTTTGCCATTATTCTACCAAACTGCTTCCCAAAAAGCCATTGATAAAAGTGTATTCCACAGTCTGAATGACAAAACAGCAGCCAAATTACAGTATTATAGAAAGGGAGTTGGGGGTCGGTGGCCAATTATAGTCTTAGGACATAACAAACACTTAAAGTGTCCCAGTCTTGAGGGAGGTGTTTCATAAAAGGACAAGATTGATGCACAATATGTCCATTGCTGCTACACACTTTTTTGAAAGACCAAATCAGTTTTATTGTCAACTATACAAATACAACTATTTGCATATAAAGCATGAAAGGATCATGGAGATTGTTGCTGTCAGAGTGACAAAGAACCACATAGGGCAGATGTCCATATGCTGTAACATGAGTACGCAAAAAGTTACCTTCTCACACACTATAAAATCTAGGAATTAAAAGCAACCAAACAGATCAACTTATTTAATAACAAACGTGTGAAATGTAAAACGTGGTGAAGCCTGTAAATCTTCAAGGTCATAAAAAAGTGCTTCAGTTTATCCCAGCTCGTCATGGATCCCTCTAATCTGCTGTGCAAGCTGAATATCACCGACGTGTAGAGTGGTCCTCTTGGCGTGGAAAGCCCACAGGCAGGCATCTTGGAACAGATGGACCAGGTAGGACTCAGCTGCCTATGAAAGATGTTACACTGAAACATGAGATATACACAGGAACATGACTAATCCCTAATATTTTACAGTTAATAACTAAGAAAAATTGAAAAACACAGAAACTGAAAGGCAATGGCAATACATGGCCAAAAAGAACAAATATATCTGATTCACCTTATAAATTTGACAACCCCCCATTATTCATTCATACAGATGTGTTCCAATATGGTGCAAGTGCTGCATCTTGTGTCAATAGATGTTTCCTGCCGGCTCATGTGATATACTGCTGCATTGGATCACTATGCGTAAATATCAGCCATATGAGCGAGTCTGAGGCTCTCACAGCAATTTGTGTCTGAAGATGTAGACCTTGACTTCAACAGTCACAGAAAGCAATCCAGTTTCCGGGAACTGGCCATCCCCACCCCTGGCTTGCCCCCCAAAAGGAAGCAGGGAACTGCAAGAGATCTCACAGTAGAAGACTGACGCATGCACCGATCTTCTAACATCGGAGTAGTAGGCAAACCATCGGCTTACTAAGATGAATCAGGCCTTAAGCTGGGTACACACTAGACAGTAAAGTGGACAATGTGGCCGATACATCGTCAATGATGCATGCATGTCCGAAGGGTGATATCGCCAGCGAGGGCCATGCTGCCGAATGTAGCTCTCCGCCCGCCGTTGCTGGCAGCATCGGTTTGCAAATAGTGTAGTAAATACTTAGGGTTATTTTTTCGCACTGAGGAATTGGTATAAAGTCGAAGAACGATGCATGGCGAGGGTCACTCGTATCGGATCTGTTTTTTGCATGTTTCACAGTCTTATTTTGATTACAGAGTACTAGGTACTTAAATTACCACGTTAAAAAAATATTTGGAAAATGATATGATTCCTAAAGGTCTCAGAATGCAGAAAAATGCCACCTTTGACCCATTACAAACCGATTTTTATAAGCAATGGAATCAAATACTGGACACCTGTTCCCAAAATGTTATGAAATTAATAGTGAAGGACCGAGAACTGTCATTGAATAAAATCAATGAAAATATACACATCTATGAAAAAAGGTTTGAACCTCTGTCTAAAATGAAGGATTTCGGTAAATTAATGAAGATGACTAATGAAAAAATAAGTAAATTGGAAGGAAACATAATAAATCAAAAACAAAAAAAGTTTAAGAGACTTGGATGAACAACACACATATAAGAAATCCCAAAATGAAAAAAGAACTATTCAGACAATAAAACCTTTACAGAATCGTGGGAAAAAATTCACATATACAGACACCAAACATGAAAGAAAACCTTCCATCTACGAACCTCAACAATTCAAAAAAATAGAAGAAAAAAGACCACTCATCAATCAAAGACCCACATATAGAGGACAAAGAGAACACAAACCCTACAATCACAGAAATTTTACATACCGGAATAGACTCATTCAAAACTCATTCAATCAAGGACACAGAACAGCAATAAAAGACGAAGAACAATTCTCTATATTGATTCAAGAAATTCAAAGAAAAAATCAAGAAAAAGAGTCTAATCAAGGTACATCACAACAAAGTGGAAGCAGAAAACAATCAGTAAAAAGGAACCATTGTGATGACACCGATGAATATTCCTCAGATGAAGATTTGGATGTTTTTTTAGTGAACAGCCACATCACAAAGAAACCACCAAATTACACCATTTCACCACTGAACAAAAGAGTAAAAAAAATAAGATTTTAAACCTACCGGTAAATCTTTCTCCTAGTCCGTAGAGGATGCTGGGACCATGGGGTATAGACGGGCTCCGCAGGAGACATGGGCACTATAAAGAACTTTTAGTATGAGTGTGCACTGACTCCTCCCTCTATGCCCCTCCTCCAGACCTCAGTTAGAGAAACTGTGCCCAGAGGAGATGGACAATATGAGGAAAGGATTTTGTTAATCTAAGGGCAAGATTCATACTAGCCCACACCAACCACACCGTATCACCTGGAATATACGCAACCAGTTAACAGTATGAACAAAAAACAGTATCAGTCAAAGACCGATCCCAACTGTAACATAACCCTTATATAAGCAACAACTATATACAAGTCTTGCAGATTGAGTCCGCACGGGGACGGGCGCCCAGCATCCTCTACGGACTAGGAGAAAAAGATTTACCGGTAGGTTTAAAATCTTATTTTCTCTTACGTCCTAGAGGATGCTGGGGACTCCGTAAGGACCATTGGGTTTATACAAAAGCTCCAAACCGGGCTGGAGTGCGGATGACTCTGCAGCACCGATTGAGCAAACACGAGGTCCTCATCGGCCAGGGTATCAAACTTGTAGAATTTTGCAAAGTGTTTGAACCCGACCAAGTAGCTGCTCGGCAAAGCTGTAACGCCGAGGGCAGCCACCCAAGAAGAGCCCAACTTCCTAGTGGAATGGGCCTTTACCGAATCTGGTAACGGCAATCCAGCCGTAGAATGAGCCTGCTGAATCGTGTTACAGATCCAGCGAGCAATAGTCTGCTTAGACGCAGGAACGCCAACCTTGTTGGCTGCATACAGGACAAACAGAGCCTCTGTTTTCCTAACCCTAGCCGTCCTGGCTACATACATTTTTAAGGCCCTGACTACATCCAGGGACTTGGGAGTCCTCCAAGTCACCTGTAGCCACAGGCACCACAATAGGTTAGTTCATATGAAGTGAAGAAACCACCTTAGGCAAAAATTGAGGACGAGTCCTCAACTCAGCTCTATCCACATGGAAAATCAAATAGGGACTCTTGTGAGACAAGGCCGCCAATTCGGACACCCGCCTTGCAGATGCCAGGGCCAATAACATGACCCATAGATTATATTAAACAAGGGAGCGCTGAAACAGGGTCAATTTATATCACACATTTATTACAATCCACATATATACAGAAAATAAAATCAGGAATAATATCCGGATATTAAAACAATATTGTGCACTTTTTGTTCAATCCCATGCCCTGAGCTCAAATTTATAAATGTCTATTCACGTAGACAGATCCGTTCAACCTCCGCTGGTTCACATTAATTGTGTCTAACTGTGGCTATGTTGCTTTGAAAATCGGGTTGGTTTAGATAAAGCAATCTTTTTTATTATTTGTATCCAGCCAAGTTGTAACAGTCACTAGAGAAGCTCTCGGCTTCCCTTGGGGTGCGGACCGATTCTCTGACGAAACCGCCGGCCCCGTGGGCGGAGAAACGTGTAAGAGGGGCTTTCACTACTTGGATTCCGGTGCCCGGAGCTGCTTCACATACTGATCCCGCTGCCGCATAGAGTGCTGTGGAGACTTGATTGGGGACAAAGCAACAGCAGGACCGAGCGAAAGGCGGTCCGCACCCCAAGGGAAGCCGAGGCGGCTGTGAGTATCCCTTCAAGGACGCGCTGCGGCTCGGACGTAGGGGTCGTAGCATACCGCTGTGCATACACTCACTACACAGCGCTCTCCCCCTACTGTTACACACTAAAGAGCTTCTCTAGTGACTGTTACAACTTGGCTGGATACAAATAATAAAAAAGATTGCTTTATCTAAACCAACCTGATTTTCAAAGCAACATAGCCATAGTTAGACACAATTAATGTGAACCAGCGGAGGTTGAACGGATCTGTCTACGTGAATAGACATTTATAAATTTGAGCTCAGGGCATGGGATTGAACAAAAAGTGCACTATATTGTTTTAATATCCGGATATTATTCCTGATTTTATTTGCTGTATATATGTGGATTGTAATAAATGTGTGATATAAATTGACCCTGTTTCAGCGCTCCCTTGTTTAATATAATCTATGCTTCTTGGTAATTGGTGGAACAGTACCACCGGTGGGAGCAGCAGAGATTAGGTGTTTTTAATTATTGTTAGTAATTAACAGATTTCTTGGTGGTATAATCATAGAGCGCTGTGTTTTTTAGATTTATTCAATACCATGACCACCTTCCAAGTGAGAAATTTTAATTCCACCATTTGAAGAGGTTCAAACCAGTGAGATTTTAGGAACCTTTAACACCACGTTAAGGTCCCAAGGTGCCACAAAAGGAGGCTGGATGTGCAGCACTCCCTTCACAAAAGTCTGGACTTCTGGGAAAGAAGCTAATTCCTTCTGAAAGAATATAGATAGGGCCGAAATCTGTACCTTAATGGAGCCTAACTTCAGGCCCATATCCACTCCTGGCTGTAGAAAGTGGAGAAAACGGCCCAGATGGAAATCTTCCGTAGGAGCATTCTTGGCTTCACACCAAGATACATACTTCCTCCAAATACGGTGATAATGTTTCGCCGTCACCTCCTTCCTAGCCTTTATCAGAGTAGGGATGACTTCCTCCGGAATACCTCTCCCAGCTAGGATCCGGTGTTCAACCGCCATGCCGTCAAACGTAGCCGCGGTAAGTCTTGGAATACGCAGGGCCCCTGCTGCAACAGGTCCTCCCTGAGAGGAAGAGGCCACGGATCTTCTGTGATCATTTCCTGAAGATCCGAATACCAGGCCCTTCGAGGCCAATCTGGAACAATGAGCATTATCTGTACTCTTTTTCGTCTTATGATTCTCAATATTTTTGAGATGAGAGGCAGAGGAGGGAACACATAGACCGACTGAAACACCCATGGTGTCACTAGGGCGTCTACCGCTACTGCCTGAGGGTCCCTTGACCTGGCAATATACCTCCGAAGCTTTTTGTTGAGGTGTGACGCCATCATGTCTATTTGAGGAAGTCCCCAACGACTTGTTATTTCTGCAAAGACTTCTTGATGAAGACCCCAATCTCCTGGATGGAGATCGTGTTTGCTGAGGAAGTCTGCTTCCCAGTTGTCCACTCCCGGTATGAAGACCGCTGACAGAACACTTACGTAATTTTCTGCCCAGCGAAGAATCCTGGTGGCTTCCGCCATTGCCACTCTGCTCCTTGTCCCGCCTTGGCGGTTTATATGAGCCACGGCTGTGACGTTGTCTGATTGAATCAGCACCGGTAAGTCGCGAAAAAGATTCTCCGCTTGTCGTAGGCAGTTGTATATGGCCCTCGATTCCAGCACGTTGATGTGTAGACAAGCCTCCTGGCTTGACCACAGTCCCTGAAAATTTCTTCCATGTGTGACTGCTCCCCAGCCCGAGGCTCGCGTCCGTGGTTAACAGAACCCAGTCCTGAATGCCGAACCTGCGACCCTCTAGAAGGTGAGCACTCTGCAGCCACCACAGGAGAGACACCCTGGCCCTGGGGGACAGGCTTATCTTCTGATGTAGTTGTAGATGAGACCCTGACCACTTGTCCAGAAGGTCCCACTGATATATATCCTTGCATGGAGCCTGCCGAAGGGGATGTCCTCGTAGGCTGCTACCATTTTCCCCAGAACTCGAGTGCATTGATGAACAGACACTCTTTTTGGTTTTAGCAGGTCTCTGACCATGTTCTGGAGGTCCTGGGCTTTTTCCATTGGGAGAAAAACCCTCTTCTGTTCCGTGTCCAGAATCATGCCTAGGAATGATAGTCGAGTCGTTGGAACCAATTGTGACTTTGGCAGATTGAGAATCCAACCGTGCTGTTGTAGCACTCTCAGGGAGAGTGACACGCTCTTTAGCAATTGATCTCTCGATCTCGCTTTTATCAGGAGATCGTCCAAGTACGGGATAATTGTGACTCCTCGCCTGCGCAGGAGCACCATCATCTCCGTCATCACCTTGGTGAAAATCCTCGGTGCCGTGGAAAGTCCAAACGGCAACGTCTGAAACTGGTAATGACAGTCCTGTACAGCGAATCTCAGGTACTCCTGATGAGGAGGATATATGGGGACATGAAGGTAGGCATCCTTCACGTCCAGTGATACCATAAAATCCCCCCCTTCTGTCAAAGTCGAAAAATATCATAATGCATATGCCTTGTACTAACCCCATGCACATGCCCGCTGCTCGTGCACTCAGTCCGCCGTGTGTGCACATATCCGCAAGTTGCGTAAGATCGCTCCGGCGATCATGCGCATGATATGGGTATTTACGGCGGAGTTTGTGAGCGTGTAGTGTGTTATTAGAACATTGCATATTTAACCCATATAGCGTATATTTTAAATATAGTTCCCCTAGACCATGACAGCGAGTATTATTAGTTTAAACAGTTCCTGGACAGAGAGATTCCTCTTTGCATGATAGGAAGGGACAGATAAAGGTTGGAAGGTGATGTCTAGTATCCAGCTGTAGGGAATTTTGAGGGTAACATTCCGGTGTTAGTTAGAGAAAGATCGCTTGTTCCTGCGTATAGTTATGTACAAAAGTAGATTATGAACATTAACTGTATTTACTGTAAATTACATATGCGGCGGGAATCCAGAGGATACCACCCACAAGAGCAGTTGGGAAAGACAGCGCCCACCTTTTCAAATCCACCTATGACCTTTGCTGTAATGTGGAGACATATCTCTGTGTCCAATGAACAATGAGATTACAGTGACCATTGTATTGTGTATGCATGTTGTGTATATAAGGACCGTTGTTGCCTGGCCGGTCAGAAGACTCTAAACGCTATCTGTATGACCAGCGGAGGACCGAGTTCGGGTTGCGCTTGCGAATATTCTCACGTACGTACATTCTCTGTAGCCATTATTTCTGTTTAGATTTACTTGTTAGCCTGTAGTGTATAAACTGTATTGTTTTACCTTTTTGGAATCAATCCACGGAGGCCTTAGAACCCTGTGGTTTCAACTACAAACAGTGTTGTGTTTTCACTTTCCTGCATGGGCTTTAAAGTAGATTTATCTGTTTAAGGTGTATAAGCATTGTTAAGGTGTACGCACTGCGGATACTTTGTATCGCCAGCGCTACTTAAGGTTTAAAGGTATAACATCTTTGCAGTACTTTGCTGCCAAAGGTTTAAAGTATAAGCATATCATTACATTGTATCATTAACAAGGTTTAAAGGTTATCCATTGTGTGAGCGCTCGCTGTGTGTACTCCGTACACTCAGCGCAGCGTGCGTACGCCAAGTGCGTACCACGTGCAGGACTCTGTACGCAAATAGCGTACAAAGTGCGTAGCACGTGCACGTAGTCTAGCGGCCATAGCGGCTCAACGGTAATAGTGTACAAAGGGGTATAACTTTGCGGTCTAAGATAATACCGACATTATCAATTGCTCGTCCGGTTCCTTCTCATACCCGCAGCCTAGCAGAGTTTTCGCAGACTTTATCTATCAGCAAAGGGCGGAGTATCCCCTGTAGCCTTCTCTTGGTTGGTGGATACACTAGTGCTGATTAGATAAGCGTCTGCCCCGCATGGTTTGAAGGGATGCTGGAGGGATCCGTAAGGTAAGAACGCAAAAGCTATTTTTCTTTTTAAAATCTGTAAATTTGTTTTGGCGCCAAATGCGCATGCATCACATGCACACACCTGTATTTTGTACTTTGCATATCTGCTCACACCGTTGCCATAATCACTGATTACTAGGTTTATTTTGATCTGTACTGGAAAATTTGTTGCTATTTAGTTAACATATAGTTAATATTTAAGGGAGTAAGTGTAAAACGCACACGCAGCCTGGCCTAGTTGTAAAGGTTGATACAGTGGAAACTGTGTGTAGTGTTAAGTAAGTGATTATAGTTAAATATCGCTTACATTTATAGAAGTGTGGGATTTGTAGTACTGCGGAACGTACGGCCTTTGTACACGTGTCTCGGACAGCGTTCGGGACTGCGTATGCAACGTAAAGGCGTACACGTGGCGTGTTTACGCAACGTGCGTACAGGTACGCCCACTTAATACAAATCACACAATAGCATTGTTTTAGTTTAGGCGATACGGTAGCCACGCGATAATAGCACAAATTTGTTCAGTTTCCAATATTTAGTTTAAAAGAACCTTCTCTTACTGTGTCACCTCTGGGACTAGGCTGTTTTATCTGAATGAAAGTTAATTTTCTGTACAGAAAAACCAAAGTGTATATGAGTGAACGAGCGTGAGTGTGCAAATAAAGGTTTTGTGAACCCAGAATTCGGGATCCCGTAGGAGACCACATCAGGTGAGTGGACACTTGGTGGCGTGGGAGTGGCTTTCTCACGTTAACATTGTTTAAGGTATAAAGGAGCAATTAGTATAACAGCAGACCAAGAGGTCAGCGAAGTCAGAAATCCGCTGACTAAGTCAAGCGAAGCTCTGAATACCGTGGCCTGAAAAAGGTCAGCGGTGAGAGCGCAGCCCCGGGGGTTTGCGTAGTACCCATATAGGCCCGTTCAGATACGCTCCGGCTGAGGTTTCGCAGACTGAAAAACGATTCCATTGGTCGTATAGCGGATAAGTAACAGTTACTTATACGCCGTGCGATTGTACCGCGTGTTAGTGTGTGCAATAGTTAGTTCAACTTGATACCCATTACACCATTTGCGTAAAATCGCGGGATCATAGACGCTAATTGTACACGCAACGTGATTTGTGTAAGTTTTTTTATTTTAAGGGAGTTTCGCTGGTCACTCAGGAAATCTCCAGCGACTGATATTTACTGGGAAGGGTAAGTCACTCCCACACACTCTCCGTAAATAGAGGTTACGTAGGGCCGTAGGTTGGGTACGACCAGCGCTGAGGACAGTGTGTAGGTGTTTTGGCCAACGTGGGCGTGAGTGGGTGAGAGCGCTCTGAGAACTTTCACCGTCGCCTTACCTCTGAGTAATTTGGTTTTTGTAGGGATTAGCTGAGAAGGCAATACCTGCAAAGAATGGGGGCCAGTTGCTCAAGTAAGGGACGATCAACCAGGGTTCAGGTTGATATTCCGCGGCCCAAAGGGTCGGCGAGGTACATAATGTGTGAGAAATATGGCTCACACGCAGAGGTCTTATGCAATGAATGGGAACGTATGACTGCGGAAGAAAGGGAACCGTTCCCTAGGGTAGGCAGTTTTAGTCCTGAGGTGTTGCAAAATTTAAGGAGAAGGATATGTCTAATAAAATCCAGAAAACAAAGGATTAGACATTATGATTGTTTACATTTATGGCAACAGGAGGGTGCAAAGGGGATTAGCTCAAGCGGCTGGTTCCAACCCTAGCAGGAAACTGATAGCAACTGCACCACCACCACCGTACATTACAGGAGAGAAAGTGGCTACAGAGAATGGCATACTAATATATGATAAGAGTGAACTTAATAAATGTATTAATACTAACCCGTGCAAGTTGTATCCCATCTTAAACTTCCCTCAGGACTGCGACCAAGAAGATGAACCCACCACGATATCGGCACTCTCTCTAGCAGCCACCATACAAGACACCCAAGTGGGCACGGCCCAACCAGTAAGAGCAGTAGCAAAGGCCCCTAGCGGAGGGACAGGTGAGGTCGTGTCCACAGGTAAGTATGGTACAGTACATTATGCAGAGACAATTGCACCTCACATTGTAGAAGCAACCCAGAATGATGTAATTGAACTGAATCCTGTCAGGGTGATCGCAGTCCCCAATGGGAAGACCGACGCTCTGGGAATCACTCCCGTCAGGAACATTGCTATGCATTGCCCCTGGTCCCGGACAGAATTAAGGACAATTATGTCTGAATTTCCCGATCCCAGGAAAGATCTAGCCGCATGTCAGAGGTTTATTAGAGAACTAGGTAACGCCACCGAACCCAATAACAAAGATTGGCGGACAGTGCTACGGGCATGTTTGCCCTCTAATATTGACCCTGTGAAATTAATTGCTAACTGTAAATTAGATGCAGAGGTACCTCTCACTGATGAATACAATCAGAAGAACGTAAAACAGATCAATCGGCAGTTAGGAGTATATTTCCCAACTGTTGTCAAGTGGAATAAAATCCTCTCCATTAGACAAAAAGAAGGTCAAACGGCTTCTGACTATTTCCATCGAGCACTGCAGGAAATGGCTAGATACACTGGGGTCGCGGACATTAAGGAAAATGTGCATCATAGGGAGGTAGCAGTGTACGTATTAATGGACGGCTTAAAGGAAATGTTGAGAACAAGGGTACAAACCACTCAACCAAGTTGGAGAGGTATCTCGGTGGCTGCATTAAGAGAGTCCGCTATTGAGCATGATCGGAACATCATTAGGCACAGGGAGTCACAGGAGGATAAGCTGATGACAGTAAGTATAAAAGCCCTGACAACGAAGCCACATCAGCCTAAACCCCAGACCCCTGATGGTAAGTTGTATGTGGTAACATGTTATAAATGTCAGAGGGAAGGACATTACGCACGGAACTGTAATTTTAAAGATCCACATAAGGTATATCGACCCCCTAGACCAGAACATGACACACAGTATGACACACGTAATTGGGATCAGGGACCGCATAGGAGGAATTACGAGCCACATGCAGGGGAAACAAGGAGGTACCCACCTAGGAAGGACTGGCAGACCTCTGGAAATTTTCAGTTACCCCCTCACATATTGTAGCTGCCACCGCGCTGCGGGAGGGTCACAACATACAATAGGGGTTGGGCCACACCTGTAGTTTGCAGCCAGTGAAGTTGATTGCTAGCCTTGGAAATGAACCCGAGGTTACAGTTGATGTAGCTGGTAGATCACTACCTTTCCTTGTAGATACAGGGGCGGCCAGGTCAGTGTTAAATTCAACGGTAGGTATGAAAACAACGGGTAAAACAATTTCAGCAATGGGGTAACAGGAGTAGTGCAACACTATCCTTTAAGTAAACCAGCAGAGATTACGATAGGGCATTTACAGACTAAGCACTCCTTTTTGCTGGCTGCATCGGCTCCGACTAATCTACTCGGGAGAGATTTATTATGCAAGATGTGGTGTGTCATATATTGTACTCCTGAGGGTGTCTTCTTAGACTTACCTGAGAATCACGTTCAGGAAGTGCAGGATATGTTAGACACTCCACAAAGGTTAATGTCACACTCTGCTGTTATAGACAGGTGTCCATCCAAGGTAGAGGAAATGATCTCCCAGATACCGGAGTCCCTCTGGACCAAAGATGGACAAGACACTGGATTGATGGCAAATGTAGCTCCTGTAGTGGTGCAAGTAAAAGATGGTAGGATAGCTCCAAAAATCCCACAGTATACTCTGAAGCCAGAGGTGGAATTAGGAGTGTACCCAGTAATAGAGCGCTTGCTGCAACAGGGCATCCTAGTTAGGACGTCCAGCACTGCCAATAGTCCCATCTTCCCTGTGAAAAAGAGTGGGAGGAGGGGTTACAGGCTAGTGCAGGATCTAAGGGGATAAACAAGATAGTTGAGAGCCAATTCCCCGGAGTGCCAAATCCAGCTGTCATCCTCATGCAAATTCCTCCTACTGCAAAGTTTTTCACTGTCATTGACCTCTGTTCTGCTTTCTTTTCGGCCCCTCTGCACCCTGACAGCAAATACTTGTTTGCATTCACATACAGAGGAGTACAGTACACCTGGACTCGCTTACCCCAAGGTTTCATTGACAGCCCAAGTATTTTCTCCCAGGCTTTGCATGACTGTTTACAATCTTTTCAACAAGAGAGCGGATCAGTATTAATACAGTATGTAGATGACTTACTGCTGTGTTCTGATTCACTCGAATCATCCTTGAAAGACACGAAACAGCTTCTGTTTCACCTTTCTAATACGGGACACAAGGTTTCAAAGGATAAGTTACAGTTGTGCCAGACCAAAGTGAAATACTTGGGACATTGCTTAACACAAGGACTGAGATACCTCACCGCTGACAGAATACAGGCGATTCGCGACATGACTCTGCCACAAACCCAGCAACAGATCCGCACTTTCCTAGGAATGTGTGGGTACTGCCGAAACTGGATCCCAGGGTTCTCCATACTAGCCCTACCTTTGCAAGAGATGGTCTCGTCAAACAAACCAGATCGGATTTCGCACACAGATGAGTCCGAACTGGCATTTGAGAGACTCAAACAGTGCCTATCACAGGCACCTGCATTAGGTATGCCAGATTATGGGAAACCCTTTGAATTATACGGTACGGAGAGTGCAGGGTGTGCGGCAGGTGTTTTAACCCAGAAACATGGTGATGCCAGCAGGCCGGTAGCTTACTACAGTGCACAATTGGACACCGTAGCACGGTCTCTCCCCACATGCTTGCGAAGTGTTGCAGCATTAGCATTGCTAGTGAATCTAAGCGAAGATGTAGTGTTAGGACACAACCTGACCATCCATACACCTCATGCAGTGTCAGCCTTACTGAATTCTGCCCAAACCAGACACGTCTCATCAGCACGGTTTACAAGGTGGGAATTAGCACTAATGGCCCCTGTAAACATCACCATAAGGAGATGCAGCGCACTAAATCCTGCAACGTATCTCCCAGGTGTGCCTGGACAGGCACAAAGGGTGGGGGATGAGAGTGATGGTGAAGGAGGATTTAGTACAGACACTGACACACATGATTGTATGGAATATTTGAACCAAACTTTCACTGCAAGGCCCGACATCAGTGACAACCCACTGGAAGGCGTAGATTTTACTTTTTACACTGACGGTAGTTGCCACAGACAGACGGACTCGGGAGACTTGTGTACTGGATACGCAGTCGTAGATGACAAAGGTATCATAGAAGCGGAACCCCTGGGACCACCGCACTCAGCACAAGTTGCTGAGCTGGTCGCCCTAACCAGAGCGTGTGAATTGGCTAAGGGTAAGTCAGCCAATATCTACACGGATTCTAGGTATGCCTTTGGAATAGTGCATGATTTCGGGGCCCTATGGCGCCTCAGAAATTTCATGACGGCAGCTGGCACACCCGTGGTGCATGCGACCCACATCAAAAGACTTCTAGCAGCGATACAGGAACCTGACAGAGTGGCTGTTATCAAGTGCAAAGCCCACACTTACAGCCAAGACCCAGTGTCACTTGGTAACAGCCGGGCAGACGAAGCTGCTAAATCAGCAGCCAGCACCCCCATACAGACAGACATCACACAACTGATGGTATTCAATACCGTCAACACACAAAAATTAAGTGAAATGCAAAATGTGTGTTCTCCACAGGAAAAGGCAGTCTGGAGGTCAAAAGGATATGGCCAGGAGTCCTCAGGACAGGGTAAGCCAGTAGCTCCCAGACCATACCTTCCAAGTTTAGCTTAGGCGGCACATGGTCTGACTCATCTGGGCAAAGAGGGTATGTGTAAATTGGTAAGAGCCTACTGGTGCGCGCCAGGATTCTCTTCTCATGCGGGTAAGAGAGCAATGACATGCCTTACCTGCTTGAGGAAGAATATTGGAAAGTCAATACCAACAGAACCATCCCATATCCCGCCAACAGACGGCCCTTTTCAAGTAATACAAATTGATTTCATACAGTTGCCACCCTGCAGAAATTTAAAGTATGTGTTGGTTTGTATTGACGTGTTTTCAAATTGGGTAGAAGCATTCCCCGCTGCCACAAATACTGCTTTGTTCACTGCAAAGAAGATCGTGCAGGAATTTGTGTGCAGATATGGTATCCCTAGGATAATTGAAAGTGATAGGGGTACCCACTTTACAGGTGAAGTCTTTCAGGTTATGTGCAAATTAATGGGAATTAATAGTAAGCTGCATACTCCGTACCGCCCACAGGCAAGTGCGAAAGTGGAAAGCGTAAACAGCACTATTAAGAACAAGTTGAGCAAAGTGATGGCTGAAACTGTATTGTTGTGGCCAGTAACTTAGCCACTTGTATTGTACAGCATCAGAACCACTCCCAGGTCCCCCCTTAACCTATCACCCTTTGAGATTCTTTTTGGTCGACAACCCCATGTAATGATTGACCCCCAGGATGATTTGAAATGCAATAATGAAGTAACTGTAAAATATTTGGTTAAGATGAGCAAGCAGTTGAGGAATCAAAACAGCAATCTAAAGCTGGTGATTCCTGACCTGCCAGACAGTAATTATCATGACATTGAACCTGGGGATTATGTAATTATTCGAAATTTTCTACGCTCAGGTTGCCTTATTAACCGGAGGGAAGGACCGTACCAAGTCGCACGACAGCATTGAAGGTCGCCGAGAGAGAGACTTGGGTCCACTCGTCCCACTGTAAGAAGGTCGCTGACCCAGAGAAAGCCCGTGACAAAGAGCAGAGTGTGGAGGAAATCGTATCACTGGAGTGCTTGTTCCGGGAAGGTTGAGAGGCAGGACTGTTGTCACGGCACCTGAGCACAGAGAACTACAAGACCAGAGGCGGTTGTTGCATCAAATTTCTTTTTCCTTTTTACTATTTTCTCCATCTCCCATTACCCTCTTTTCCCCCCTTCCTTGCTCCTTTTTCCCCCCTTTTGCAAGTTGGACTTACCCCAAGAGACTGCATTCCGGGTTTTCCTGTTGACCCTGTTGTTGACCAGAGCAGTCTGTTTCGGTGAGAGTACCAGAGAGGTCGAGAAAGGATCTGGAATGGGTTCTGATGACAAGGACGGATTTGTAGAATTCCAAGAGCAACACATCCAACGAGCAAAGGCGAGTATCAGAAAACGATCTGGTAGTCAAGAAACTAGGAGGCACTGTGAAGGGTTGTTGGCTGAGGAAAATTGTATTTGTAGAAACTGTGAAAACATAGTTGAGGACGGGTGCATCCAGAGATGTCAGTCCAGCCTTAATATCAACATGGACCGTCATCCATTGAGTGACTATCACTCATTAGTGGGTAAGGTTTTAAACCAAACAGAATGCTGGGTGTGCTCACAAGTACCTCAAGGTCAGAGCAAGTCAGGACTAGTACCGTATCCCTTAACAATAGATGAGGTACTTGAATTAAGGGGTGGAAGACCGGTGGACAAGAAATTTAATATTTCTAGGCCCCCTAATTTGAAGCTCCACCAATATGTGGATAGATCCTTAGTATGTTTCAACATTTCCAATCCCCGAAAGCCGGGAAATTGGGAAGTAACATGGAATAACCAAACCATGACATTTTCACACAGAGCCGATAGAATGCCCGTAGACTCAGAACTTATACGCCAAATAGCCGACGCTGGAAGATATTTTCGGTACAGGTATACTCTAGGTAGTAGGACCATGCGGGTTGGAGAAGTATCTCCAGGGTACTGTGCGCATATCATACAGCCTGATACGTGTACTGAACAGATGAGAGAGTTAGGGGTAGGATTTTTCACTTGGAAGGTTTGCAATATGGTAATGTCATATTCTGTCCCATATGTTCTCCCCGATGATGCATATTTCATATGTGGGAGGAAGGCGTATAAGTGGCTTGCCCCAAACTCAGAGGGATTGTGTTACATTGGAAGAGTGTTGCCAGAAGTAATGACCATAACCCATAAGATGAAAGACGTTCACCGCAATGCTCAAGCTCCTTACACTCACGCTCATTATGAACACATCGTTAAGAGACACCTTATAGATAGGACAGAGCACGCAGCCTCTGATTTGATCCACGAATCCACCGGGATTCAATTCCTACTCGCGTTAGATATCACCCGTACCGCCAAAGGAATTATAAATTTTAGGTATATTCATGCGCTAGCGAACCTGATAGATAATATCACCGAGATGTATGATGACACCTTCAGGTATACTGGGAGGGAATTGCAAGCTTACAAAACGGAACTGATCCAGCACAGGATGGTTCTCAATTACATCACAGCGGTGATAGGCGGGTACTGTGTCACCCTAGCACCTCAGTATGGTGTGAAGTGCTGCACGTATATTACAAACAGCACTGATGACCCAACCGAGGTCATAGATCAAAAGATGGACGATATCTTGCAGTTGAAATGGGAGTTCCGAAGGAGACACAACCTTACCCTTACTGCTGTGAGTAATGAACTGACCGGCTGGGTCTCATGGTTGAACCCACGCAATTGGTTCTCTGGTTTAGGAGAATGGGCGCAAAATGTTATCGTGAGTGTAGGAAAGTTTCTCCTTTGTATCCTGGGAGTCGTCGTAATGATTGGTTTGATATTTAGATGTGTTCGGATTTTAATGCAGTACCAAAGTGATGAGTTTGAGGAGCGGGGGCATTGTTACACAAACTGATTTAATTTATGACCCATCAATTGAGACAATGTTGTGATAAGACGTGATTCCACGGTCCGTTTCTTTCACCCGTTTCTCCTTTGTTTTACTCCCAAGCAAAAATACATCCATTCGGAAGAAGACTTTGATGGACATTCTACAGACTTTGATGGACATTCTAAAGACTTTTTAGACACTGTAAAGACTTTTAAAGACTTTTATGGACACTTGAAAGACTTTGATTACCACCCACAGCAAGGATACACCCATCCGGACAAGACTTCAACCAACACCCAAGGATGATTGCACAATTGTTGTATGATTGTATTTGTGATACGTGTCTTATCTTCATCTCTACAACCTTCAGGTAGTGACACATATAGTCGACAGGTGATATATATATACACACATATTAGCACTCACATGTTTTTCCCCCTCCATGTATCATCAACTAAATGTGCACCCCATTTGTTGGAACAAGAAGCCGAAAAGAGCTCGGTAGTGTTTGTTGGCCCACTTACAGACCCTTAATACGGGATAAGAAGGATTTAATGTATACTTCGCAATATCTCGAAGCTTATCTAGAACATGTACGGCACGATGATACATGCCCCTCAGACATGGATTTCATACATACATGCTTTTACTATCCCACTAGGTCATACATTTCCCGTCTACTCCTCTCCTCCTACCACCCAATCATTTATAGGTATTGTAGTGTATATTTTTCTGTTTAATGTTTAGATAGTGGCAGTTATTGTTGACTGCCAAAGGGTGGACTGTCAAAGTCGAAAAATATCATAATGCATATGCCTTGTACTAACCCCATGCACATACCCGCTGCTTGTGCACTCAGTCCGCCGTGCGTGCACATATCCGCAAGTTGCGTAAGATCGCTCCGGCGATCATGCGCATGATATGGGTATTTACGGCGGAGTTTGTGAGCGTGTAGCGTGTTATTAGAACATTGCATATTTAACCCATATAGCGTATATTTTAGATTTAGTTCCCCTAGACCATGACAGCGAGTATTATTAGTTTAAACAGTTCCTGGACAGAGAAATTCCTCTTTGCATGATAGGAAGGGTCAGATAAAGGTTGGAAGGTGATGTCTAGTATCCAGCTGTAGGGTATTTTGAGGGTAACATTCCGGTGTTAGTGTTATGCACACCAGTGCCTGCAGGAATGTACTGGTGTCTGAACGGATAGGTATGCAAAACAAATGGACTCACAGACAGACTGGGGAATATGACATAACGTACACAGAAGGTGATAGGGTAACAAAATACACACAAAGTGAACAGAGAAGCCCAGAGGCTAAGGAACTGGGTATCTCCCTTGTATTAGAAATGCTCAGATGGGAAAAGCAAGATGTTGTGTTTTAATACGTAGAGAACCCGAAATGCTGTTGCTAAGGGCAACAGCAAAACCCTTAAGGGTTACCAACGGGTGTGGCAGTAAACTCCTTGGTCAGAGATGGAATGATAGACACAAGGAGAGTCTCCACAATCCTAATTCTCACTTGCAGTGCACAGGTTCAGCTTACTGCCACTAAACTGACCCCTGACACCTAGCACAGTGAGACAGGATTAGACAGGCAAGTCTTAGAATACAGCCGCAAACTTGCTAAGTTCACAGAGTAGTAACAGAACCCCAGCAAGCTAAACGACTGACTCCAGTCTTACTGCTAGGTCTGGATTGGCAGAGTATAATACCAAATCCCCAGGCCTATTTGCAGTAAGCAACAAACAAATACAAAGCTACACAGTACTGGCTAACTTTCAGGAACTGACTAACCAACAAAGATTCAGCAGCATCTGCTTAAACTGCGAAGAGGCCTTATAAAGCAGGTGCTGTCCACGCCCCACTCAGACCTCACAGACTGTGAGCACAAAAACCAGCACCGGATCCCCTGCCGTGCACAAAGCCTATAACCACTGCACAGCAAAAGACCCGAACCGGAGTATCAGCTGCGCTCAGGTTACTCCGCTAGCACTTGTCTCCCGGTTGCCATGACGACGTGGCAGCACAGGGCAGGAGACCCTAACAGTACCCCCCCTCTGACGAGGGGTCAAAGAACCCCTACCACCAGGTTTATCGGGGAACTGCGAGAAGAAAGAGCGTATCAGTCTGGGGGCATGAAGATCACAACTGCGCACCCACGACCGCTCCTCCGGGCCATACCCCTTCCAGTGCACCAAAAATGACAGCCGACCCCGAACCACCCTGGAGTCAAGAATCCTTTCAACAACAAACTCCCTCTGGCCATGTATCAGAAGAGGGGAAGGTCTTCCACTGGAAGAAGGATTGCTAATCGCCCGTTTTAAAAGGGAACAATGAAATGTTTTATTGATACCCAAAGAACGGGGCAGATCTAACTGAAATGCCACCGGATTGATAACCCTGGTGATCTTATAAGGGCCGATGAACCGGGGGCCTAACTTATGAGATGGCTGTCTCAACTTCAAATTCTTGGTAGACAACCAGACGAAGTCTCCTAATTTGAAGCTGCAGGGTCTTTTCCGCTTATCAAAAACCATTTTGGTCACTAATGACAGACACAAGGGCTTTCTTCACTTTCCGCCAAATACCTCTAAGGACCGAAACCACAGAGGAACCACCAGGCGTGGAGTCCAGGGGGTCAAAAGAATTGGCCTTAGGATGATGCCCATACACACAAAGGAAGGGAGAGATCCCTGTAGCAGAGTGAGCCGCGTTGTTATAGGCAAACTCCGCCATGGACAGATGAGCAACCCAGTCAGTCTGACACTTGGAGACATAACACCTGAGGAACTGCTCCAAGGACTGGTTCACCCTTTCAGTCTGCCCATTAGACTGCGGATGGTAGCCTGACGACAAGCTGACAGAAATCTGGAGATCGGAACAAAAAGCCCTCCAGAATTTGGCCACAAACTGGGATCCGCGGTCAGAGACCACATCAAGTGGCAACCCGTGGAGACGCACAACATGCAGCATAAATAATTCAGACAGGCGTCTGGCCGATGGCAGCCCAACCAGTGGAACGAAGTGCGCCATCTTCGAAAACCTGTCAACGACAACCCAGATGGCTGTCATCCCCGAGGATTTGGGCAAGTCCACCACAAAATCCATTGAAATGTGGGTCCATGGCTTAGATGGGATAGAGAGTGGATGTAATGGGCCAACGGGAACCCCTCTAGGAGTCTTATTTCGGGCACAGATGTCACATTCCCGAACCCACTGATCCACATCCTTAGCCACCGAGGGCCACCACACCGCCCTAGATAGCAACTCCCGAGTTCTGGCAATACCCGGGTGACCTGCCGACTTCTTGGCATGGAATTCCAGGAACACTCGCTGTCTTAACCTAGGAGGCACAAACAAAAGACCTACCGGAAGGTCTGGAGGAGCCTGCTCCTGTGCTCTAAGGACTAATGATAAGAGGTCCTGGGTAATGCCCACTTTAATACATGATGGGGAAACAATGGGCAACGGCTCCTCGGTGGTCTCCTGGATTGGAGCAAAACTCAGCGAGAGCGCATCAGCCTTGATGTTTTTTGACCCAGGGCGATATGTTTTCAAAAAATTAAAGCGAGCAAAAAACAAAGCCCATCGTGCCTGCCTGGCATTGAGACGCTTCGCTGACTCTAAATATGCCAGATTCTTATGGTCGGTGAGAATTGAGACCACAAACTTAGCCCCCTCAAGCCAGTGTCTCCACTCCTCGAGTGCATCCTTAATAGCCAACAATTCCCGGTTACCCACGTCATAATTCATCTCGGCAGGCGAAAATTTACGGGAAAAGTAAGCACAGGGATGAAGGCGATTATCAGACACTCCCATCTGAGAAAGCACTGCCCCAATACCCATCTCAGAGGCATCCACCTCCACCACAAAAGGACGCTCTGGATCTGGGTGTCGCAGCACCTTGGCCGAAACAAATGCCCTTTTGAGACGGGCAAAAGCCGCTTTAGCCTCACAAGACCAGTGAGCAACATCCGCCCCTTTCTTAGTGAGTGCCACCAAGGGCGCCACTATAGACGAAAATCCAGCGATAAATCGTCTATAAAAATTCGCAAAGCCCAGGAAACGCTGAAGCGCCTTCAAACTAGTGGGCTGCACCCAATCCAGGACTGCCTGTACCTTGGAACCCTCCATTTGGAAACCTTCTGGGGAGATAATATATCCTAGAAATGCGATTTGCTGAACTTCAAATTCGCACTTCTCCAGCTTCGCCCCAAGCCGGTGGTCTCTGAGTTTCTGGAGGACTAAGCGTACATGCTTCCGATGTTCCTCCAGGGAATGGGAGAAGATTAGGATGTCATCTAAGTATACAACTAAGAATCTATCCAAATATTCCCTGAGCACATCATTCATGAAATCCTGGAAGACTGCCGGGGCATTACAGAGCCCAAAAGGCATCACCAAATATTCATAATGCCCTGAGTGGGTATTAAAGGCAGTCTTCCATTCATCCCCCTCTCTTATTCGGATTAGATTGTACGCACCGCGTAGGTCAATCTTAGAAAAAATGGTGGCAGTACGAAGCTGGTCAAACAAGACCGAAATGAGAGGCAGTGGGTATGAGTTTTTAATCGTGATACGGTTCAATTCCCTGAAGTCGATGCAGGGTCGCAATGAACCGTCCTTTTTACCCACGAAGAAGAACCCCGACCCAACTGGAGACTGTGAAGGTCTGATAAATCCCTTAGCCAAGTTCTCCTGAATGTACTCTGCCATAGCCTGAGTCTCAGGACGTGACAGGGAGTACAACCTGCTCTTGGGAAGCTTAGCATTTGGCAACAAATCAATGGCACAGTCATAGGGGCGATGGGGAGGTAGTACCTCTGCAATTTTTTTGGAGAACACTTCCGCAAAATCTGCATAACACCCTGGCAATCCTGGCAAACTTAGCTGCGAGAGCCTGACTGGAAGGCTCAAGCAACTCCTGAAACAATCAGTACCCCAACTAAGAATCTCCCCAGAGACCCAGTCAAATTGAGGATTATGGGCCCTTAACCAGGGTAACCCCAACACCAATGGGGCAAAAGTACAGACAGTCACATAAAAGGACAATTTTTCAGAGTGTGTGGCTCCAATAAACAAAGAAATCTGGCTAGTGCAAGAGGTAATTTTACCTTGGGATAATGGTTCCCCGTTTAACCCACAAATCTCAATTTCTAATGCCAAGGGTACTAAGGGAACAGAGTGTTTCAGGGCGAATTGGCGGTCCATAAAAACCCCGTCGGCCCCACTGTCCACAAAGGCCTCAGTCTTGACAGGTTGACCGAGGATCTTCAAGGTCACCGGAATGATAAAAGTCTTTTTGGGAAATTCTGACTTCTGGCCTGACAGGATATTTCCCATCACCCTCAGGCCCTGAAGTTTTCCGGCTTTTCTGGGCATGATACTACCACATGACCTTTATTCCCACAGTACAAACACAACCCCTGCTGTCTCCTCCGCGTCTTCTCACGCGAGGAGAGGCGGGTAGCCCCAATCTGCATAGGCTCCTCGGAAAATTCCTCAGAGTCTGAGGTTCCCTTGGGAAGGAAGGAAATCTCAGTCTCCCTTTCAAGCCTACGCTCTCTCAGCCGTCTATCCACCCGGATGGATAACTGCATGAGCTGATCCAAGCTATCAGGCAAGGGATATTGTACCAGTTGGTCCTTTATCTGGTTAGAAAGACCTCTTCGGTACTGGTGTCTCAGGGCTGGGTCATTCCACTGGGTATCATGGGCCAACCTCCGAAACTCCGTACAGTAAACCTCAACTGGCCTTCGCCCTTGCTTAAGGATCGAAATCTGAGCCTCGGCTGAGGCCGTCTTGTCAGGGTCATCATATAACATGCCCAGTGCCGTAAAAAAAGCATCAACACTTTTAAGCGACGGACAGTCAGGCTGCAACCCATATGCCCAGACCTGTGGGTCTCCTTGTAGCAAGGAAATCACTATGCCCACCCGCTGAATCTCCGACCCAGAAGACTGAGGCCTAAGCCGGAAGTATAGCTTGCAGCTCTCCTTGAAACAAAAGAACTGCGAGCGATCTCCAGAAAAACGATCCGGGAGATTTACTTTCGGCTCCTTAACCCCTGCAGGTGCTGCTGCTGCGGGAGCTCCGCCAGCAGCCTGGGAGGTGTGCATTTTAATGGACAAATCATTAAATTGTCGAGTCAGGACCTGCACCTGATCGACCACCTGTTGCAACGTATTTTGAGGGGTATGCTCCATATTCCCACAAAATTTCAACAGGAGTATTAGGCTGCTGAATATGTTATGCACACCAGTGCCTGCAGGAATGTACTGGTGTCTGAACGGATAGGTATGCAAAACAAATGGACTCACAGACAGACTGGGGAATATGACATAACGTACACAGAAGGTGATAGGGTAACAAAATACACACAAAGTGAACAGAGAAGCCCAGAGGCTAAGGAACTGGGTATCTCCCTTGTATTAGAAATGCTCAGATGGGAAAAGCAAGATGTTGTGTTTTAATACGTAGAGAACCCGAAATGCTGTTGCTAAGGGCAACAGCAAAACCCTAAAGGGTTACCAACGGGTGTGGCAGTAAACTCCTTGGTCAGAGATGGAATGATAGACACAAGGAGAGTCTCCACAATCCTAATTCTCACTTGCAGTGCACAGGTTCAGCTTACTGCCACTAAACTGACCCCTGACACCTAGCACAGTGAGACAGGATTAGACAGGCAAGTCTTAGAATACAGCCGCAAACTTGCTAAGTTCACAGAGTAGTAACAGAACCCCAGCAAGCTAAACGACTGACTCCAGTCTTACTGCTAGGTCTGGATTGGCAGAGTGTAATACCAAATCCCCAGGCCTATTTGCAGTAAGCAACAAACAAATACAAAGCTACACAGTACTGGCTAACTTTCAGGAACTGACTAACCAACAAAGATTCAGCAGCATCTGCTTAAACTGAGAAGAGGCCTTATAAAGCAGGTGCTGTCCACGCCCCACTCAGACCTCACAGACTGTGAGCACAAAAACCAGCACCGGATCCCCTGCCGTGCACAAAGCCTATAACCACTGCACAGCAAAAGACCCGAACCGGAGTATCAGCTGCGCTCAGGTTACTCCGCTAGCACTTGTCTCCCGGTTGCCATGACGACGTGGCAGCACAGGGCAGGAGACCCTAACAGTTAGATAGAGAAAGATCGCTTGTTCCTGCGTATAGTTATGTACAAAAGTAGATTATGAACATTAACTGTATTTACTGTAAATTACATATGCGGCGGGAATCCAGAGGATACCACCCACAAGAGCAGTTGGGAAAGACAGCGCCCACCTTTTCAAATCCACCTATGACCTTTGCTGTAATGTGGAGACATATCTCTGTGTCCAATGAACAATGAGATTACAGTGACCATTGTATTGTGTATGCATGTTGTGTATATAAGGACCGTTGTTGCCTGGCCAGTCAGAAGACTCTAAACGCTATCTGTATGACCAGCGGAGGACCGAGTTCGGGTTGCACTTACGTACATTCTCTGTAGCCATTATTTCTGTTTAGATTTACTTGTTAGCCTGTAGTGTATAAACTGTATTGTTTTACCTTTTTGGAATCAATCAACGGAGGCCTTAGAACCCTGTGGTTTCAACTACAAACAGTGTTGTGTTTTCACTTTCCTGCATGAGCTTTAAAGTAGATTTATCTGTTTAAGGTGTATAAGCATTGTTAAGGTGTACGCACTGCGGATACTTTGTATCGCCAGCGCTACTTAAGGTTTAAAGGTATAACATCGTTGCAGTACTTTACTGCCAAAGGTTTAAAGTATAAGCATATCATTACATTGTATCATTAACAAGGTTTAAAGGTTATCCATTGTGTGAGCACTCGCTGTGTGTACTCCGTACACTCAGCACAGCGTGCGTACGCCAAGTGCATATCACGTGCAGGACTCCGTACGCAAATAGCGTACAAAGTGCGTAGCACGTGCACGTAGTCTAGTGGCCATAGCGGCTCAACGGTAATAGTGTACAAAGGGGTATAGCTTTGCGGTCTAAGATAATACCGACATTATCACTTCCAGGCTGGAGATCACTGCCCGGAGCGATTCCATCTTGAATTTGAACTTTTTCAAGTACAGGTTTAGGGATTTTAGATTCAAAATGGGTCTGACCGTACCATCTGGCTTCGGGACCACGAACAGGGTTGAATAGTACCCTTTCCCCTGTTGGACCAGGGGAACCTTGACAATCACTTGCTGTTGACACAGCTTTTGAATTGAAGCCAATACTACTTCCCTCTCCGGGGGAGAAGCTGGCAAGGCCGGCTTGAAAAATCGGCGAGGGGGCACCTCTTCGAATTCCAGTTTGTAGCCTTGGGATACAATTTCCATCGCCCAAGGATCCACGTCTGAAAGAACCCAGACCTGGCTGAAGAGTCGAAGACGTGCCCCTACCGGTGCGAACTCCCTCAGTGGATCCCCAGCGTCATGCGGTGGATTTAGCAGAACCCGGGGAGGACTTATGCTCTTGGGAACTAGCCAAAGCAGGCGTTCTCTTTCCTCTACCCTTACCTCTGGCGAGGAAGGATGAGCACCGACCTCTTCTGGACTTATGCGACCGAAAGAACTGCATCTGATATTGTGGAGTTTTCTTTTGCTGTGGGGGAACAAAAGGCAAAAAAGTAGATTTACCCGCGGTAGCTGTGGAAACCAGGTCCGCGAGACCATCCCCAAATAAAACTTCACCTTTGTAAGGTAAAACCTCCATATGCTTCTTTGAGTCAGCATCACCCGTCCATTGTCGGGTCCACAGGGCTCGTCTAGCAGAAATCACCATGGCGTTGGCTCTTGAACCTAGCAGCCCAACGTCTCTCTGAGCGTCTCTCATATATAAGACTGCGTCTTTAATGTGACCTAAGATCAATAAAATGGTATCCCTGTCTAGGGTATCCAGGTCAGCTGACAAGGTATCTGTCCAAGCTGCTACTGCTCTACATACCCACGCCGATGCAATTGCCGGTCTGAGTAAAGCACCTGTATGCGTATAGATAGATTTTAAGGTAGTCTCCTGTCTGCGATCAGCAGGATCCTTGAGGGCTGCCGTGTCTGGAGACGGCAGCGCTACTTTCTTGGACAGACGCGTTAAAGCCTTGTCCACCCTGGGCGAAGATTCCCACCGTACCCTGTCCTGTGCAGGGAAAGGGTACGCCATAAGAATCCTCTTGGGAATCTGCAGTTTTTTGTCTGGAGTTTCCCAAGCTTTTTCAAATAATTTGTTCAGCTCATGAGATGGGGGAAAGGTTACCTCAGGTTTCTTTTCCTTATACATGCATACCCTCGTGTCAGGGACAGAGGGGTCCTCAGTGATATGCAAAACATCTTTTATTGCAATAATCATATAATGAATACTTTTGGCCACCCTTGGGTGTAACCCGCCTCATCATAGTCGACACTGGAGTCAGAATCCGTGTCGGTATCAGTGTCTGCTATTTGGGATATGGGACGTTTTTGAGACCCAGAAGGGCCCGGTGACCCAGTCGAAGCCGTGGATTGACTCCCTGCTTTTTCCCTGAACTCTGCTTTGTCCAATCTCTTATGTAACAAGGTCACATTTGCATTTAAAACATTCCACATGTCCATCCAATCATGAGTCGGCGTTGCCGACGGAGACACCACAATCATCTGCTCCACCTCCTCCTTAGATGAGCCTTCCGCTTCAGACATGCCGACACACGCGTACCGACACCCCCACAGGGATATATCTATAAGGGGACAGTTCCCCAACAAGGCCCTTTGGAGAGACAGAGAGAGAGTATGCCAGCACACACCCAGCGCCAACTGACACTGGAAACAAATTCCCAGATATAGCGCTTTTATATATAATAACCGTGTAATACACTCACTGCGCCATACAAGTGCCCCCCCCCCACTTTTTCTGCCCTGTGTCACCGTGTTCAGCAGGGGAGAGTCCGGGGAGCCAGCATCTCTGCAGTGCTCTGTGGAGAAAATGGCGCTGGTTAGTACTGAGGGACCAAGCTCCGCCCCCTCCAGCGGCGGGCTTCGCTCCCGCTCAATTTTATAAAAACTGGCGGGGGATTTATCCACTAACTGCCTCCGCAGCCTATATCAATATAAATGCCAGCCTAGAGGTTTATATTGCTGCCCAGGGTGCCCCCCCCCCTGCACCCAACAGTGCCTGCAGGTGTGTGTAGTGTGTGGGAGCAATGCTGCGCGCCTACCTCAGGGAAGATCTGAAGTCTTCAGCCGCCTTGAAGTCTTCTTTTCTTCTTATACTCACCCGGCTTCTGTCTTCCAGCTCTGTGAGAAGGACGGCGGCGCGGCTCTGGGACGAACGGCGGGGAAAGACCTGCGTTCCGACTCCCTCTGGAGCTAATGGTGTCCAGTAGCCTAAAAAACAGAGCCTATCACTTAAGTAGGTCTGCTTCTCTCTCCTCAGTCCCACGATGCAGGGAGCCTGTTGCCAGCAGTGCTCCCTGAAAATAAGAAACCTAACAAAATTCTTATTTTAGGGAAACTCAGGAGAGCTCCCCCGTACTGCACCCAATCTCCTCTGGGCACAGGATCTGAGGTCTGGAGGAGGGGCATAGAGGGAGGAGCCAGTGCACACCCATACTAAAAGTTCTTTATAGTGCCCATGTCTCCTGCGGAGCCCATCTATACCCCATGGTCCTTACGGAGTCCCCAGCATCCTCTAGGACGTAAGAGAAATACAAAGAACAAGGAAACGGGGAACTAGAGGAGGAATACGTAATAAGAAAATAAATAAACCCATTGAATCAAGAACCACTATATTTAATTTAAGCAAAAAGGAATTAACAGTGCCTCAAATGCAGTTGCTAAAAAAAGGACTCAAATTTGCCCCACACTCAAAAATAGATAACTTCAAATTATACAGACCTTCAAAAATTCATAAGAAAATCGAGTATAAAAAAGTTTTTCCAGAATTCAGAAACGATAATAGAACACCCCATTGAACAGTATCAACACACACAATATAAACCAACAGCTGTCTTCAATCCGGTACATTGCAAAGGTCCATTTATTAACACTTTTCAAAAGTTAATGGAAGAAGAAATTGAAAAAATTCCACAAAAACAGAAAATAAAACATAATCTAACAAAAGAAGAATGCCTCGCATTGAAAGAACTCAAAAATAATGAAACAATAGTAATCAAGCCCGCCGACAAAGGCAGAGGAATCGTGATCATGCAAAAAGAACAGTACAAATGTAGCCACCTTTATCTTGACTGGCTGAGGCGTTTGTCCCGATCGAGCATACGCAGCGTACTGGGGCGTAGGGAGGCGCACCTAGTCACAGAGAGGCGTACCTAATCGCACAGAGGCAGACAGACGTGTAATACCTGCGATCATCCACCAGATGTCGCTTTTTACAATCACCACTGCGCATGCGTGTGGTCTCCTGTAAAATACAATACTGAAACATATTATAGGACTACTTTACAAAGGCGTCTCATTACGCTGCATACAGTAAATACTCATTACGCTGCATTATTTAATACAGTAAATACTCATTACGCTGCATTATTTAATACAGTATATACGGTACAGACGCAAATAGTACAGCATACAGTATATGATCCATCTACAGTACTTTATGAATATATGAGCGTCCAAGTTCCGCAGACAAAACAACATAAAACCAGTAGTGTACACTGTCGCAAATGGAAGTGTTAGAAGTTCACTATTGCCTCTTGAGATTAGGAATTTTGTACAGTATGTTAGCGTCCTAATCCCATAGCCATTACAGCATAATCAAAACCAATGGATTTATTCATCTATCTGCGGCGAAGTGGTGAAGTGTTCCGCTTCCTATACTCAGAGTCCCTGGTTCGATTCCTAAAGTACGAATGCATGTTAGTTTTTTCCAGAAACTTTATTTTTTTTTTATTCACATAAACCAGGGCAAAGCTGCAGGAGCGGTACTACTGTTAAGGTTCTATGCACCGTACAGTACACATACAATTCTGTAGCAGGGCAGACTCAATAGAAATGGCTACCACCTATGACTCCTTGCCCCACGGAGGCCCTAGGCTACGGAGCAAGTAACAGTCCAGATTTTGCAGGCTATGGGGCAATGCTAAAGGAGCGTCACAATCCCCTAGCTAAAATACACAGGGGCGATAGGAGTAAGCGAGGTCTATGCACATTACGGTACACCAGACTCGATAGCATAGCACACTGGCAAAATGGCCGCCGCCCCTGAACCCCCACCATGTGGCAGGCAGCGCTCGGATATGGGGTGAGAGATGGCATAAGTTTTGTAGGCTACGGGGCAATGCTGAAGGAGCGTCACAATCCCCTAGCTAAAATACACAGGGGAGATAGAGATAAGCGAGGTCTATGCACATTCCGTTACACCGGGCTCGATCGCACAGCAAACTGACAAAACACAAGTTTTACATAAAGCAGGGCAAAGCTGCAGGAGAGTTTCTACTGTCAAGGTTCTTTGCACCGTACGGTACACATACAATTCTATAGCAGGGCAGACTCAATTGAAATGGCTACCGCCTGTGACTCCTAGCTCCATGGAGGCACTCGGCTATGGAGTAAGTAACAGCACAGATTTTGCAGGCTACGGGGCAATGCTGAAGGAGCGTCAGAATACCCTAGCTAAAATACACAGGGGCGATAGGGATAAGCGAGGTCTATGCACATAACAATACACCGGACCCCATCGCATCGCAAAGTGACAAAATGTCCGAGGCACGTGAACCCCTGCCTTGTGGCAGCACTCAGCTATGGAGCGAGCAATGGCATAGGTTTTGCTGGCTACGGGGTAATGCTGAAGGAGCGTCAGAATCCCCTAGCTAAAATACACAGGGGTGATAGGGATAAGCGAGGTCTATGCACATAACAATACACCGCAAAGTTCCCCATGGTTTTGATTATGCCTTTTCTTTGAACACGGTATTTTCCACTGCCTCGCCCTACCCCCATCCCACTTTCCCCTTCCCCCCTGGGAGCCTGCATGCAGTAGACAGGGAGGGAGTTCCAATCAGATTACAAGACATGTGCAACAGTATGCCACTGTATGTAGGAAAATCCCCTGCCCACTCTGATTTATGTGAAACCTGTGTGCACCCTTCCATTGAATGTATAACAAAGAAAAAAAAATAATAAAGTGAATGTCACGGGAAGAAATATATATAGAGAAGGAAAACACTAAAAAGTGTTTCTACTCTCAGGCGCTTGATGCGAGGTTCACCACAGCAGCTATATATAAACACGGGTTGGTCAGACCCCAAATAGGATATACAATAAAGAAAGATATTAGCGCTTAGGTCACAAATGAAAAAGTGTATCACATAAAAATCACAATTTATTAAGAAGATAAAATGCAATGCATAATGGTTATTAATCACCACATAAGAAGCTAAATGAATGGGTGTAGCTCCCAATGCTGATTAGGCCTATTGGAATATGGTAGAAGGCATGGACCTGTTCCTATATTAGTCCCCTTTGAAAGAAAGAAAGTTCAAAGTCCCATAGTGGATTCAATAGTTACCACCGGCTGTCACGAGGCAATTAAGCGAATCTGCGTCCGCAAGATGCTGTTCCTCGGTGGGTGATGCAGAGTAGAATTTCCACAGTAGTTGGAGAGAACTTTGTATCCAAAAGTATTCAACGGAGACTTGGTTCAGGTCCAAAGATTCCAAAGGTGTGGGAGAATACACAGGTAGGCAGGTTACACCGACGCGTTTCGTTGCATCAAAGCAACTTTTTCAAGGTGCTGGAAGTCCTGCTGATGGTGGTTTATATACTACCAATATGGTTGCTCATTAGCATATGTGATTGACATGTGACCACTTTTAAACATAAAATGACCAAAAAATGACAGACATAGGGGATAAGGTATACCATTAGTTAATAATAATATAATTCATATAATTTGTGTATCACTATATTAAAAATGCAAAGAAATTCATTTAGTGAAAACCAGTCACATGATCGCTGTTTCATATATACTACTGGGTTTCTACAAATACCTGGAAGGGGGAATGCTAGTTAATGTATTTTGACAAACAGTATATTAAGTGGGATTTATCCCATAGTTTCCGTATCACAGTGCGGTTAAGGGACACCCCCCCCCCCCCCCCCCCCCCCCTCTTCCGGCTTGAAGTCCCGCGGGAATAGGGCCGGTGGCATAGTAATACGTAAATGCGGCCCCAACCAATAAGCTGCCGGTGGGCGAAGTCTTACGTCACTCACCTACATCTGTGAGGACGTTGTGTAGCTGTGTTGTCATGGTTACTGTAACGTCAATAGCGTATTGACGTAGGTTAATGCCGCGCTATCTAGCTCCCGTGTTATTTCCGGAAGTCACGTGACTAATGTAAATAGGATGTAGCCGGTTTCCATGGCGACGCTTATCAACACGTAACGTCATGGCAACCGGCTTCTATTCTGTAGATACGGTGAACTTAAAACAGTAGAAGTTTCAGTTAAAAACGGGTATTAAGTTAATGATGAAGTTATAAGGATATTTACTATTACCTTAAGTGCTATTTGGGCAGAGAGTAATAATTATTATTAGCCCCACAATGAGGACATATTCGTCTCGACAATAGACGCCCATATATAGCTGGATTCATTCCTATCAAACATATACCGTTGTATATTATAAATAAATTGAATCAATCTCAAAGGGTTTGTAATAATAATGATAATAATATTAATAATATTAATGACTGGTTTAAACTAAAAAGCCTCTATCTATATCATAAAGAACATATACTGTTGGTATCATAACAATAAATATAAATAATAAATAAAGATGAAAATAAAAATACAGCAACAATAAAAATAAAAATGATTATAAAAAGTTTTAAGTGTATGTCTACATATACACAGATCTCTCTAAACGGTATTTTTTTTCTTATCTAATAGACTTCTTATAGATTTGTCTCTAAGTTCACAGTATCTGTATATAATTTAGTAACATAATCATATCAAAAATTAACAATATATAAATTGCAATAATTATTAAATAAACAATTGGAGAAAAATATAAACATATCAGTATCATCATCCTGTGGAGTTGTATATGATCATAATAATACTCTCTATGGGAATATCTCAACAGATCGAATTGCGAAACCCAAAGGGGTATAATAAATCGTTATTTTAATTTGAGAACATAGTTCATATACAAAACATATATATAAAATATCAAGAGTTAATAATCAAAAAAATATATATATATATAGTGAATTGAGAGGCTACGGAGGGGGGGGGGGGGGGGGGGGGGGGGAGGAGGGAGGAGGGGGGCCAGGGGTAGGGGGATGAAAAATTGAAATGTATATATATCACAGTATGGAGTTAAGCTCCACCGCTTCATTCAATCCAGATGGATGGATGGTATCTAACCTGTACATCCAATAAAGTTCTTGTTTGCAAAGTGTTTTGTAACGATCTCCTCCTCTTTTAGTCATTGCTATATGTTCTATAGCTATTAGGTTAAGGGAAAGGGGATCACCACCATGATTGTCCCTGAAATGGCGAGAGACACTGTGAGTGGACACCTTGTTGATAATATTGCGGCGATGTTCCATGAAACGGATCTTGATGCTGCGAGTGGTGCGACCCACATATTTCTGCTTGCAGCCACATGTAAGGAGATAAATTATATAATTGGTGTCACAATTCATAAAGCTGGTTAAATTGTATCTCTCTCCATTCTCGACGACAATGCTGGTGGTTTTTTTAGGAATGTGTTTACATGTGGTACACTTGGCAGCTCCACAGCGGTGGAAACCTTTGGGTCTGGATGGTAACCAGGTGTCTTGTATTGCACCTCCTGATGTAGAGATGGATATATCCCTCAAAAGACTCGGTGCTAGAATGTTCTTAAAAGAGCGGTTTTTCTTAAAAATAAACCGGGGTCTTGGAGGTAAATGTGCCCTAAGTATGTTGTCTTGATTCAATATACCAAAATTCTTTGAGATTATTTTCTTAATTTGCATACTATCCCTATTGAATGTGGATATATAAGCTAGGTTATCCAATTGATCATCAGGAAGATCTGGTCTAGTTTTATTCACATTATTATTTTTATTTTTATCCCTAATATTGCCAAAGATATTTTCAGCACGTGATTCCCTCGGGAGAAGTAAATTATCTCTATCCAGATCAGCCACTTCTTTCATAGTTCTCTCTAAGGGGGGTCGTGGGTAGCCTCTTAGGGAGAATGCTTCTACCATAGATTCTGCTTGTTCCATATATTTTGCTCTGTCTGTACAATTCCTCCGCAGACGTAGGAACTGTCCTCTAGGAATGTTCCTCTTCCACGGGGGATAGTGGGCACTACGGTAATGTAGGTAGGAGTTGGTAGAAACTTCCTTAATAAAGTTGGATGTATAGATTCTGCCTTCCCTGGCTTCAAGAGTTAAATCCAAAAAATTAATGGAAGTGGGGTGATAGGTGTGAGTAAACTGTAAATTAAACTGATTGGAATTGAGACTGGAGACAAATTGAAGTGCTGAAGTGTAATCCCCATCCCAAATTATAAAAAGATCATCTATATATCGGCCATAGAGGACCAGATTCGCGCTCCAGTCCCCGCCCCACACATGGATGTCCTCGACCACACCCATGTACAGGTTGGCGTAACTGGGCGCAAACCTGGTCCCCATGGCCGTCCCCATCACCTGTAAGTAATAAGTGTCCATGAAAATAAAATAATTGTGCTGTAAGATAAAAGAAATAGCATCCAACAGAAAAGTCCCGTGTCTCGCTGTGAGGTCACCATCAGTTAATAATCTGGTTGCTATGGCATCACGACCCAAATCGTGTGGAATGTTCGTATACAGGCTTTGTACATCTAAAGTCATGAAAGCATATGTATCTTTCCATACAAAGTCCTGTATCAGTTGGAGAAAATGTGTAGTGTCCTTGATGTGTGACCTCAGAGTCGAGACACGGGGCTGTAAGTAAGAGTCAACATAAAAAGATAAATTAGAAGACAGTGAACCTATACCAGAAATAATGGGACGCCCTGGTGGTGAAGTGAGTGATTTATGTATTTTGGGGAGGTGATAATATATGGGTACTGTGGGGTATTTGGTGAACAGAAAGAAATATTCATCTTTGGAGATAACTCCATCCGCCTGGGCATCATCTAGGAGATGTTTTAATTCTATGAGATAATTGGGCGTGGGATCTTTAGTTAGCTTCTTATAAAAGTCCTCATTATTTAGTTGTCTGTTAGCTTCAGTGATATAATCACTCCTATCCTGCACAACACTACACATTTTCTCCAACTGATACAGGACTTTGTATGGAAAGATACATATGCTTTCATGACTTTAGATGTACAAAGCCTGTATACGAACATTCCACACGATTTGGGTCGTGATGCCATAGCAACCAGATTATTAACTGATGGTGACCTCACAGCGAGACACGGGACTTTTCTGTTGGATGCTATTTCTTTTATCTTACAGCACAATTATTTTATTTTCATGGACACTTATTACTTACAGGTGATGGGGACGGCCATGGGGACCAGGTTTGCGCCCAGTTACGCCAACCTGTACATGGGTGTGGTCGAGGACATCCATGTGTGGGGCGGGGACTGGAGCGCGAATCTGGTCCTCTATGGCCGATATATAGATGATCTTTTTATAATTTGGGATGGGGATTACACTTCAGCACTTCAATTTGTCTCCAGTCTCAATTCCAATCAGTTTAATTTACAGTTTACTCACACCTATCACCCCACTTCCATTAATTTTTTGGATTTAACTCTTGAAGCCAGGGAAGGCAGAATCTATACATCCAACTTTATTAAGGAAGTTTCTACCAACTCCTACCTACATTACCGTAGTGCCCACTATCCCCCGTGGAAGAGGAACATTCCTAGAGGACAGTTCCTACGTCTGCGGAGGAATTGTACAGACAGAGCAAAATATATGGAACAAGCAGAATCTATGGTAGAAGCATTCTCCCTAAGAGGCTACCCACGACCCCCCTTAGAGAGAACTATGAAAGAAGTGGCTGATCTGGATAGAGATAATTTACTTCTCCCGAGGGAATCACGTGCTGAAAATATCTTTGGGCAATATTAGGGATAAAAATAAAAATAATAATGTGAATAAAACTAGACCAGATCTTCCTGATGATCAATTGGATAACCTAGCTTATATATCCACATTCAATAGGGATAGTATGCAAATTAAGAAAATAATCTCAAAGAATTTTGGTATATTGAATCAAGACAACATACTTAGGGCACATTTACCTCCAAGACCCCGGTTTATTTTTAAGAAAAAACCGCTCTTTTAAGAACATTCTAGCACCGAGTCTTTTGAGGGATATATCCATCTCTACATCAGGAGGTGCAATACAAGACACCTGGTTACCATCCAGACCCAAAGGTTTCCACCGCTGTGGAGCTGCCAAGTGTACCACATGTAAACACATTCCTAAAAAAACCACCAGCATTGTCGTCGAGAATGGAGAGAGATACAATTTAACCAGCTTTATGAATTGTGACACCAATTATATAATTTATCTCCTTACATGTGGCTGCAAGCAGAAATATGTGGGTCGCACCACTCGCAGCATCAAGATCCGTTTCATGGAACATCGCCGCAATATTATCAACAAGGTGTCCACTCACAGTGTCTCTCGCCATTTCAGGGACAATCATGGTGGTGATCCCCTTTCCCTTAACCTAATAGCTATAGAACATATAGCAATGACTAAAAGAGGAGGAGATCGTTACAAAACACTTTGCAAACAAGAACTTTATTGGATGTACAGGTTAGATACCATCCATCCATCTGGATTGAATGAAGCGGTGGAGCTTAACTCCATACTGTGATATATATACATTTCAACTTTTCATCCCCCTACCCCTGGCCCCCCCTCCTCCCTCCTCCCCCCCCCCCCCCCCCCTCCGTAGCCTCTCAATTCACTATATATATATATATTTTTTTGATTATTAACTCTTGATATTTTATATATATGTTTTGTATATGAACTATGTTCTCAAATTAAAATAACGATTTATTATACCCCTTTGGGTTTCGCAATTCGATCTGTTGAGATATTCCCATAGAGAGTATTATTATGATCATATACAACTCCACAGGATGATGATACTGATATGTTTATATTTTTCTCCAATTGTTTATTTAATAATTATTGCAATTTATATATTGTTAATTTTTGATATGATTATGTTACTAAATTATATACAGATACTGTGAACTTAGAGACAAATCTATAAGAAGTCTATTAGATAAGGAAAAAAAATACCGTTTAGAGAGATCTGTGTATATGTAGACATACACTTAAAACTTTTTATAATCATTTTTATTTTTATTGTTGCTGTATTTTTATTTTCATCTTTATTTATTATTTATATTTATTGTTATGATACCAACAGTATATGTTCTTTATGATATAGATAGAGGCTTTTAGTTTAAACCAGTCATTAATATTATTAATATTATTATCATTATTATTACAAACCCTTTGAGATTGATTCAATTTATTTATAATATACAACGGTATATGTTTGATAGGAATGAATCCAGCTATATATGGGCGTCTATTGTCGAGACGAATATGTCCTCATTGTGGGGCTAATAATAATTATTACTCTCTGCCCAAATAGCACTTAAGGTAATAGTAAATATCCTTATAACTTCATCATTAACTTAATACCCGTTTTTAACTGAAACTTCTA
This sequence comes from Pseudophryne corroboree, assembly GCF_028390025.1. NCBI lineage: Eukaryota > Metazoa > Chordata > Amphibia > Anura > Myobatrachidae > Pseudophryne > Pseudophryne corroboree. The sequence continues at coordinate 594,285,844 of NC_086444.1, forward strand.
CTGTTTTAAGTTCACCGTATCTACAGAATAGAAGCCGGTTGCCATGACGTTACGTGTTGATAAGCGTCGCCATGGGAAACCGGCTACATCCTATTTACATTAGTCACGTGACTTCCGGAAATAACACGGGAGCTAGATAGCGCGGCATTAACCTACGTCAATACGCTATTGACGTTACAGTAACCATGACAACACAGCTACACAACGTCCTCACAGATGTAGGTGAGTGACGTAAGACTTCGCCCACCGGCAGCTTATTGGTTGGGGCCGCATTTACGTATTACTATGCCACCGGCCCTATTCCCGCGGGACTTCAAGCCGGAAGAGGGGGGGGGGGGGGGGTGTCCCTTAACCCGCACTGTGATACGGAAACTATGGGATAAATCCCACTTAATATACTGTTTGTCAAAATACATTAACTAGCATTCCCCCTTCCAGGTATTTGTAGAAACCCAGTAGTATATATGAAACAGCGATCATGTGACTGGTTTTCACTAAATGAATTTCTTTGCATTTTTAATATAGTGATACACAAATTATATGAATTATATTATTATTAACTAATGGTATACCTTATCCCCTATGTCTGTCATTTTTTGGTCATTTTATGTTTAAAAGTGGTCACATGTCAATCACATATGCTAATGAGCAACCATATTGGTAGTATATAAACCACCATCAGCAGGACTTCCAGCACCTTGAAAAAGTTGCTTTGATGCAACGAAACGCGTCGGTGTAACCTGCCTACCTGTGTATTCTCCCACACCTTTGGAATCTTTGGACCTGAACCAAGTCTCCGTTGAATACTTTTGGATACAAAGTTCTCTCCAACTACTGTGGAAATTCTACTCTGCATCACCCACCGAGGAACAGCATCTTGCGGACGCAGATTCGCTTAATTGCCTCGTGACAGCCGGTGGTAACTATTGAATCCACTATGGGACTTTGAACTTTCTTTCTTTCAAAGGGGGACTAATATAGGAACAGGTCCATGCCTTCTACCATATTCCAATAGGCCTAATCAGCATTGGGAGCTACACCCATTCATTTAGCTTCTTATGTGGTGATTAATAACCATTATGCATTGCATTTTATCTTCTTAATAAATTGTGATTTTTATGTGATACACTTTTTCATTTGTGACCTAAGCGCTAATATCTTTCTTTATTGAATGTCACGGGAGCCTATTAAAAAAAAAAAAAGGGTTGGCACTAGGTTGGTATGGAAGGGGAGACAATTAGCTACCGGAGGGGTACCAACCCCAAATTTCTGTGACCCCCACAAGGCTCATGGCAAGCGTCGAAACCCATGGTGGGTCTGAATTAACGGGCCCATTATAGTCTATGGGAAAATGGGTCCACTTTGCGTACTGATATCTCTGGTTCTGGGTGTCCGAGACTCAGGACTGGTACCATACAAAAGAGGAGACTCTTGGCTTTCGGGGCAGACCAACCACTAGTTTATGTGACACTGGAAAGGGAAACAGGAAGCAACTGTGTATCGGGTCCCCTCCAGTTGTCTGCCTAGCTTGCACAGGATGCAGGGTTTCTGGCTAGATAGGAAATACTGTACAGAAATGCTAAGCATGGTAATTTGACATCCAGGAACATAGGGAGGAGTTTTTATCTCTCTCCATTATACTTAGAAAAATGACACTTGCCACTGTACGTTACAAGCTGTTCGTGCTAATTAGTACACTAGTAGAACATACTGTACAGAGATACTAAGTACAGTGATTTGGCATCCACGAACTTAGGGAGGAGCTTTAATCTCTCTCCATTGTAATCTTTCTAAGTATAATGGAGAGATAAAAGCTCCTCCCTAAATTCCTGGGTGCCAAATTACCTTCCTTAGTATCTCTGTACTCTATGTTCGACTAGTGTACTAATTAGCACGAACAGCTTGTAACGTACAGTGGCAAGTTTAATCTTTCTATGTATAATGGAGAGATAAAAGCTCCTCCCTAAGTTCCTAGATGCCAAATCATTGTCCTTAGTATCTCTGTACAGTATGTTCTACTAGTGTACTAATTAGCACAAACACAGATGTACAGTATGTTCTATTAGGGTACTAATTAGCACGAACAGCTTGTAACGTACAGCGGCAAGTTTAATCTTTCTATGTATAATGGAGAGAGATAAATGCTCCTCAGTAAATTCCTGGATGCCAAATCACCGTACTTAGTATCTCTGTACAGTATGTTCTACTAGTGTACTAATTAGCACGAACAGCTTGTAACGTACAGTGGCAAGTTTAATCATTCTATGTATAATATAGAGAGATAAAAGCTCCTCCCTAAGTTCCTGGTTGCCAAATCACCGTCCTTAGTAGACGGGATCCGCAGGAGACATGGGCACACTAAAAGACTTTTACTGGGTGTGAACTGGCTCCTCCCTCTATGCCCCTCCTCCAGACCTCAGTTAGAAAACTGTGCCGAGGGAGACGGACATTTCGAGGAAAGAATTTATTGTGTAAACACGGTGAGTGTCATACCAGCTCACACCACAAACACACCGTAGAACGTGGCATTCAATAGAATACCAGCCAACGGCATGAACAATACACAGCCCCATGCTGAAAGAATATATAACACAACCAGTGTGTCAACACAACCAATAAGACACCGCATGCCCTGGCATGCACAACGTCAGCAACAGCCTGACAGAAAAGAAACACCACAAGAGTGTAACCATTACCAATAACTGCAGATACAGTACGCACTGGGACGGGCGCCCAGCATCCTCTACGGACTAAGAGAAAATAAGAATTTACTTACCGATAATTCTATTTCTCGTAGTCCGTAGTGGATGCTGGGAACTCCGTAAGGACCATGGGGAATAGCGGCTCCGCAGGAGACTGGGCACAAAAGTAAAGCTTTAGGACTACCTGGTGTGCACTGGCTCCTCCCCCTATGACCCTCCTCCAAGCCTCAGTTAGGATACTGTGCCCGGACGAGCGTACACAATAAGGAAGGATTTTGAATCCCGGGTAAGACTCATACCAGCCACACCAATCACACCGTACAACTTGTGATCTGAACCCAGTTAACAGCATGATAACAGAGGAGCCTCTGGAAAGATGGCTCACAACAACAATAACCCGATTTAGTTAACAATAACTATGTACAAGTATTGCAGACAATCCGCACTTGGGATGGGCGCCCAGCATCCACTACGGACTACGAGAAATAGAATTATCGGTAAGTAAATTCTTATTTTCTCTGACGTCCTAGTGGATGCTGGGAACTCCGTAAGGACCATGGGGATTATACCAAAGCTCCCAAACGGGCGGGAGAGTGCAGATGACTCTGCAGCACCGAATGAGAGAACTCCAGGTCCTCCTCAGCCAGAGTATCAAATTTGTAGAATTTAGCAAACGTGTTTGCCCCTGACCAAGTAGCTGCTCGGCAAAGTTGTAAAGCCGAGACCCCTCGGGCAGCCGCCCAAGATGAGCCCCCTTCCTTGTGGAATGGGCTTTTACAGATTTTGGCTGTGGCAGGCCTGCCACAGAATGTGCAAGCTGAATTGTACCACAAATCCAACGAGCAATAGTCTGCTTAGAAGCAGGAGCACCCAGCTTGTTGGGTGCATACAGGATAAACAGGGAGTCAGATTTTCTGACTCCAGCCGTCCTGGAAACATATATTTTCAGGGCCCTGACAACGTCCAGCAACTTGGAGTCCTCCAAGTCCCAAGTAGCCGCAGGTACCACAATAGGCTAGTTCAGGTGAAACGCTGAAACCACCTTAGGGAGAAATTGTGGACGAGTCCTCAATTCTGCCCTGTCCGTATGAAAAATCAGGTAAGGGCTTTTATAAGATAAAGCCGCCAATTCTGACACGCGCCTGGCCGAAGCCAGGGCCAACAGCATGACCACTTTCCATGTGAGATATTTCAAATCCACAGATTTAAGCGGTTCAAACCAATGTGATTTTAGGAACCCCAAAACTACATTGAGATCCCAAGGTGCCACTGGAGGCACAAAAGGAGGCTGTATATGCAGCACCCCCTTGACAACGTCTGAACTTCAGGAACTGAAGCCAGTTCTTTCTGGAAGAAAATCGACAGGGACGAAATCTGAACGTTAATGGATCCTAATTTTAAGGCCCATAGACACTCCTGTTTGCAGGAAATGCAGGAATCGACCCAGTTGAAATTCCTCCGTTGGGGCCTTCCTGGCCTCGCACCACGCAACATATTTCCGCCAAATGCGGTGATAATGCTTTGCGGTCACATCCTTCCTGGCTTTGATCAGGGTAGGAATGACTTCTTCCGGAATGCCTTTTTCCTTCAGGATCCGGCGTTCAACCGCCATGCCGTCAAACGCAGCCGCGGTAAGTCTTGGAACAGACAGGGTCCTTGCTGGAGCAGGTCCCTTCTTAGAGGTAGAGGCCACGGGTCCTCTGTGAGCATCTCTTGAAGTTCCGGGTACCAAGTCCTTCTTGGCCAATCCGGAGCCACGAGTATAGTTCTTACTCCTCTCCGTCTTATAATTCTCAGTACCTTGGGTATGAGAGGCAGAGGAGGGAAACACATACACTGACTGGTACACCCATGGTGTTACCAGAGCGTCCACAGCTATTGCCTGAGGGTCCCTTGACCTGGCGCAATACCTGTCCAATTTTTTGTTGAGGCGGGACGCCATCATGTCCACCTTTGGTTTTTTCCAACGGTTTACAATCATGTGGAAGACTTCTGGGTGAAGTCCCCACTCTCCCGGGTGGAGGTCGTGCCTGCTGAGGAAGTCTGCTTCCCAGTTGTCCACTCCCGGAATGAACACTGCTGACAGTGCTATCACATGATTTTCCGCCCAGCGAAGAATCCTTGCAGCTTCTGCCATTGCCCTCCTGCTTCTTGTGCCGCCCTGTCTGTTCACGTGGGCGACTGCCGTGATGTTGTCCGACTGGATCAGCACCGGCTGACCTTGAAGCAGAGGTCTTGCTTGGCTTAGGGCATTGTAAATGGCCCTCAGCTCCAGGATATTTATGTGAAGGGATGTCTCCAGGCTTGACCACAAGCCCTGGAAATTTCTTCCCTGTGTGACTGCTCCCCAGCCTCGCAGGCTGGCATCCGTGGTCACCAGGACCCAGTCCTGAATGCCGAATCTGCGGCCCTCTAGAAGATGAGCACTCTGCAACCACCACAGGAGAGACACCCTTGTCTTTGGTGACAGGGTTATCCGCTGATGCATCTGAAGATGCGATCCGTACCATTTGTCCAGCAGGTCCCACTGGAAAGTTCTTGCGTGGAATCTGCCGAAAGGGATTGCTTCGTAGGAAGCCACCATTTTTCCCAGGACCCTTGTGTATTGATGCACTGACACTTGGCCTGGTTTTAGGAGGTTTCTGACTAGTTCGGATAACTCCCTGGCTTTCTCCTCCGGGAGAAACACCTTTTTCTGGACTGTGTCCAGGATCATCCCTAGGAATAGAAGACGTGTCGTCGGGATCAGCTGCGATTTTGGAATATTGAGAATCCAACCGTGCTGCCGCAACACTACTTGAGATAGTGCTACCCCGACTACCAATTGTTCCCTGGATCTTGCCCTTATCAGGAGATCGTCCAAGTACGGGATAACTAAAACTCCCTTCCTTCGAAGGAGTATCATCATTTCGGCCATTACCTTGGTAAAGACCCGGGGTGCCGTGGACAAACCAAACGGCAGCGTCTGAAACTGATAGTGACAGTTCTGTACCACAAACCTGAGGTATCCTTGGTGAGAAGGGTAAATTGGGACATGGAGGTAAGCCTCCTTGATGTCCAAAGACCCCATGTAATCCCCTTCTTCCAAGTTCGCAATCACCGCTCTGAGTGACTCCATCTTGAATTTGAACCTGTGTATGTAAGTGTTCAAGGATTTCAGATTTAAAATAGGTCTCGCCGAGCCGTCCGGCTTCGGTACCACAAACAGCGTGGAATAATACCCCTGTCCCTGTTGCAGGAGGGGTATCTTGATTATCACCTGCTGGGAATACAGCTTGTGAATGGCTTCCAATACCGCCTCCCTGTCGGAGGGAGACGTCGGTAAAGCAGACTTTAGGGGAGTGCCTGAGTCCGCTTGTAAAGCCCCAGCGTCATGCTGAGGACTTGGCAGAAACGGGAGAGGGCTTCTGTTCCTGGGAACTGGCTGTTTGCTGCAGCCTTTTTCCTCTCCCTCTGACACGGGGCAGAAATGAGGAGCCTTTTGCCCGCTTGCCCTTATGGGGCCGAAAGGACTGCTCCTGATAATACGGCGTCTTCTTATGTTGAGAGGCTACCTGGGGTAAAAATGTGGATTTCACAGCAGTTGCCGTGGCCACCAGGTCTGATAGACCTACCCCAAATAACGCCTCCCCTTTGTAAGGCAATACTTCCATATGCCTTTTGGAATCAGCATCACCTGACCACTGCCACGTCCATAACCCTCTTCTGGCAGAAATGGACAGCGCACTTACTCTTGATGCCAGTCGGCAAATATCCCTCTGTGCATCCCGCATATATAGAAATGCATCTTTCAAATGCTCTATAGTCAGTAATATACTGTCCCTATCCAGGGTATCAATATTGTCAGTCAGGGAATCCGACCAAGCCACCCCAGCACTGCACATCCAGGCTGAGGCGATTGCTGGTCGCAGTATAACACCCGTGTGAGTGTATATACATTTTAGGATATTCTCCTGCTTTCTGTCAGCAGGTTCCTTAAGGGCGGCCCTATCAGGAGACGGTAGTGCCACCTGTTTTGACACACGTGTGAGCGCTTTATCCACCTTAGGGGGTGTTTCCCAACGTGCCCTATCCTCTGGCGGGAAGGGGTATGATGCTAATAACCTTTTAGGAATTATCAGTTTTTTATCGGGGGAACCCCACGCTTCATCACACACTTCATTTAATTCCTCAGATGCAGGAAAAACTACAGGCAGTTTTTTTTACCAAACATAATACCCTTTTTAGTGGTACTTGTATTATCAGAAATATGTAAAACATTTTTCATAGCATCAATCATGTAACGTGTGGCCCTACTGGAAGTCACATTCGTCTCTTCATTGTCGACACTGGAGTCAGTATCCGTGTCGGCGTCTGTATCTGCCATCTGAGGTAACGGGCGTTTTAGAGCCCCTGATGGCTTTTGAGACGCCTAGACAGGCACGAGCTGAGTAGCCGGCTGTCTCATGTCATCAACCGTCTTTTGTAAAGAGCTGACACTGTCACGTAATTCCTTCCATAAGCTCAGCCACTCAGGTGTCGACTCCCTAGGGGGTGACATCTCCATTACAGGCAATTGCTCCGCCTCCACACCATTTTCCTCCTCATACATGTCGACACAATCGTACCGACACACAGCATACACACAGGGAATGCTCTGATAGAGGACAGGACCCCACTAGCCCTTTGGGGAGACAGAGGGAGAGTATGCCAGCACACACCAGAGCGCTATATATATACAGGGATAACCTTATAGAAGTGTTTTTCCCCTTATAGCTGCTGTTTTATTTATACTGCGCCTAATTAGTGCCCCCCTCTCTTGTTTTACCCTTTTCTGTAGTGCAGGACTGCAGGGGAGAGTCAGGGAGACGTCCTTCCAGCGAAGCTGTGAGGGAAAATGGCGCCCGTGTGCTGAGGAGATAGGCTCCGCCCCCTTCTCGGCGGACTTTTCTCCCGCTTTTTGCTGTATTCTGGCAGGGGTTAAAATACATCCATATAGCCCTGGGGGTTATATGTGATGTATTTTCGCCAGCCAAGGTGTTTCTATTGCTGCTCAGGGCGCCCCCCCCCCAGCGCCCTGCACCCTCAGTGACCGAAGTGTGAAGTGTGCCTGAGGAGCAATGGCGCACAGCTGCAGTGCTGTGCGCTACCTTGGTGAAGACTGATGTCTTCTGCCGTCGATTTTCCGGACCTCTTCTTGCTTCTGGCTCTGTAAGGGGGCCGGCGGCGCGGCTCTGGGACCGGACTCCGAGGCTGGGCCTGTGTTCGGTCCCTCTGGAGCTAATGGTGTCCAGTAGCCAAGAAGCCCAAGCTGGCTGCAAGCAGGCAGGTTCGCTTCTTCTCCCCTTAGTCCCTCGATGCAGTGAGCCTGTTGCCAGCAGGTCTCACTGAAAATAAAAAACCTAAAACTAAACGTTTACTAAGAAACTCAGGAGAGCCTCCTAGAATGCACCCTTCTCGGCCGGGCACAAAAATCTAACTGAGGCTTGGAGGAGGGTCATAGGGGGAGGAGCCAGTGCACACCAGGTAGTCCTAAAGCTTTACTTTTGTGCCCAGTCTCCTGCGGAGCCGCTATTCCCCATGGTCCTTACGGAGTTCCCAGCATCCACTAGGACGTCAGAGAAAAGGATTTACCGGTAGGTATTAAAATCCTATTTTCTCAGACGTCCTAGAGGATGCTGGGGACTCCGTAAGGACCATGGGGTTTATACCAAAGCTCCAGACCGGGCGGGAGAGTGCGGACGACTCTGCAGCACCGTTTGAGCAACCATAAGACCTCCATCAGCCAGGGTATCAAACTTGTAGAGCTTAGCAAAAGTGTTTGAACCCGACCAAGTAACCGCTCTGCAAATTTGAACCGCCGAGACTCCTCGGGCATCCGCCCACGAAGAGCCCATCTTCCTAGCAGAATGGGTCTCCACCGACGTCGGCAACGGCAATCCAGCCGTAGAACGAGCACGCTGAATCGTATCACAGATCCAGCGTATATAACAGACTGCATAGACGCAGGCGCCCCAATCACGCTGGGGCATATCGGACAAACAGAGCCTCTGTTTCCCCAATCTGAGCCAAATTGGCGACATAAATATTCAAAGCCCTGACTACATCGAGAGACCTTGAATCAGCCAATGCTTAAGCAACCACAGGCATCAAATAAGCAGGTTTCTGCGAAACACCGAAATCACTTTTGGCAGAACTATTATCCGAGTTCTCAAATCTGCTCTATCCACTTGGATGATCAAACAGGGACTCTTGTGAGACCCAGCCACTACTTCCGACATCCGCCCTGCGGATGCCAAAGCCAAAAGCATGACCACTCTCCAAAAGAGAAGTCTTAACACAACCTTTCATAAATGTTCCAACAGTTTGACACAGGAAAACGCAACACCACGTCAAGGTCCCACGGCGCCAATGGGGGCACAAATGGAGGTTGGATGTGCAGTACTCCTTCCACGAAGGACCGAACTTCCGGAAAGGTTGCCAATTCTTTGTCGAAAGAAAATTTATAAGGCCAAAACCGCACTGAAATGGAGTTTAACTTTAGGCCTGCACTCACACCAGCTTGCAAAGCATGGAGAAGAACGACCCAGCTGAAACCTTCCATAGTAGTCTTCTTGCATTCACACCAAGACACACATTTTCTCCAAACACGGTGGTAAGGCTTTGCCGTTACTTCTTATCTAGCCCGAAGAAGTGTGGAAACGACTTCACTGGGAATATCCTTTTCTGGGTAGGATATGGCGTTCAACCGCCACGCCGTCAAACGCAGCCGCGGTAAGTCTTGTTGATCTTGTTGTAACAGTTCCTCACGTAGAGGAAGAGGCCAGAGATCTTCTGTGAGTAAATCCTGAAGAACTGGATACCAAGCCCTCCTCGTTTAGACCGGAACAATGAGGATCACCTGAACCTTTGTTCTTCTTACGTTTATCACCTTCAGAAGAGTGAAAACTGAGGGGACACATAGACCAACTGAAAACACACAAGGGGGTATATTTACTAAGGTCCCGATTTTGACCGAGATGCCGTTTTTTCTTCAAAGTGTCATCTCGGGAATTTACTAAGCAAAAATCACGGCAGTGATGAGGGCATTCGTAATATTTTGGAAGTCCTAGGAAAAAATCACGAATCAATACACCATCGGTCAAATACGCCTGCAATTTGGTAGAAATCGGTCATTTACTAAAAAGTGCAAAACACAAACACTGCCGACAATAGCCAAACACTGCCGTGCTAAAATACAAATGGTGAAAAAGTGCTAAAAAAAAACAGACCTGCTTTTTTATCCCGTGTTTGTATAGGCATGCACGGATCCATGAGATCCGTGCATGTTTTTCAGTGGGAAGGGGGGGGGGGGGGGAAATGTTATAAATTTTCAAAAAAAAAATTGCGTGGGGTCCCCCCTCCTAAGGCAAACCAGCCTCGGGGTCTTTGAGCCGTACCTGGTTGCAGAAATATGGGGGAAAAATGGACAGGGGTTCCCCCATATTTAAGCAACCAGCATCGGGCTCTGCGCCTGGTCCTGGTTCCAAAAATACGGGGGACAAAAAGAGTAGGGGTCCCCCGTATTTTTGAAACCAGCACCGGGCTCCACTAGCTGGACAGATAATGCCACAGCCGGGGGTCACTTTTATACAGTGCCTTGCGGCCGTGGCATCAAATATCCAACTAGTCACCCCTGGCCGGGGTACCCTGAGGGAGTGGGGACCCCTTCAATCAAAGGGTCTCCCCCCCCAGCCACCCAAGGGCCAGGGGTGAAGCCCGAGGCTGTCCCCCCCATCCAATGGGCTGCGGATGGGGGGCTGATAGCCTTTGTTCAAAGTGAATGATATTGTTTTTAGTAGCAGTACTACAAGGCCCAGCAAGCCTCCCCCGCAAGCTGGTACTTGGAGAACCACAAGTACCAGCATGCGGCGGAAAAATGGGCCCGCTGGTACCTGTAGTACTACTACTAAAAAAATACCCCAATAAAGACAACACACACACACCTTGAAAGTATTACTTTAATACATCCATCCACACCGCCATATACACATACTTACCTTATGTTCCCACGCAGGTCGGTCCTCTTCTCCAGTAGAATCCATGGTGTACCTGTAGAAAAAATTCTACTCACATAATCCATGGTTGAAGGCTCCTCTGCTTGTAATCCTTTTGTAATCCACGTACTTGAAAAAATAAAAAAACGGATACCCGACCACGAACTGAAAGGGGACCCATGTTTTCACATGGGTCCCCTTTCCCCGAATGCCAGAAACCCACTCTGACTGATGTCTAAGTGGGTTTCTTCAGCCAATCAGGGAGCGCCACGTTGTGGCACCCTCCTGATCGGCTGTGTGCTCCTGTACTGTCTGACAGGCGGCACACGGCAGTGTTACAATGTAGCGCCTATGCGCTCCATTGTAACCAATGGTGGGAACTCTCAGGTCAGCGGTGAGGTCACTTTCGGTCAACCGCTGACCTGAAAGTTCCCACCATTGGTTACAATGGAGCGCATAGGCGCTACATTGTAACACTGCCGTGTGCCGCCTGTCAGACAGTACAGGAGCACACAGCCGATCAGGAGGGTGCCACAACGTGGCGCTCCCTGATTGGCTGAAGAAACCCACTTAGACATCAGTCAGAGTGGGTTTCTGGCATTCGGGGAAAGGGGACCCATGTGAAAACATGGGTCCCCTTTCAGCTCGTGGTCGGGTATCCGTTTTTTAATTTTTTCAAGTACGTGGATTACAAAAGGATTACAAGCAGAGGAGCCTTCAACCATGGATTATGTGAGTATAATTTTTTCTACAGGTACACCATGGATTCTACTGGAGAAGAGGACCGACCTGCGTGGGAACATAAGGTAAGTATGTGTATATGGAGGTGTGGATGGATGTTTTAAAGTTATACTTTCAAGGTGTGTGTGTGTTGTCTTTATTGGCGTATTTTTTTAGTAGTAGTACTACAGGTACCAGCGGGCCCATTTTTCCGCCGCATGCTGGTACTTGTGGTTCTCCAAGTACCAGCTTGCGGGGGAGGCTTGCTGGGCCTTGTAGTACTGCTACTAAAAACAATATCATTCACTTTGAACAAAGGCTATCAGCCCCCCATCCGCAGCCCATTGGATGGGGGGGACAGCCTCGGGCTTCACCCCTGGCCCTTGGGTGGCTGGGGGGGGGGGGGGACGACCCTTTGATTGAAGGGGTCCCCACTCCCCCAGGGTACCCCGGCCAGGGGTGACTGGTTGGATATTTGATGCCACGGCCGCAAGGCACTGTATAAAAGTAACCCCCGGCTGTGGCATTATCTGTCCAGCTAGTGGAGCCCGGTGCTGGTTTCAAAAATACGGGGGACCCCTACTCTTTTTGTCCCCCGTATTTTTGGAACCAGGACCAGGCGCAGAGCCCGATGCTGGTTGCTTAAATATGGGGGAACCCCTGTCCATTTTTCCCCCATATTTCTGCAACCAGGATCGGCTCAAAGAGCCCGAGGCTGGTTTGCCTTAGGAGGGGGGACCCCACGCAATTTTTTTTTTACATTTAAACTTTTTTTTTTTTTTTTTTTACAAGGTGCACAATGAAGCCCAGCACGGATCTCTCAGATCCGGCCGAGATTCATTGTATTAAAGTCGGCAGTGTTTTACAAGTCACTCACGTAAAACACTGCCAAAAAAAAACGAATGACATCGACATCGGAAAACCCGAAAATGCAGAATACGGCAGTTTAGTAAATTAGTCGTAATCAATTCAAAAAGTTGCATATTTACACTTTCGATGTCATTCGTGATTGAACTTTGACCTCAAACGGGAAAATACGATTCTTAGTAAATTTACCCCAAGGTGTCCCGAGGACGTCCACTGCTATAGCTTGAGTGTCTTCTGACCTGGAACAATATCACTGAGATCTCTCGTTGAGGCGAGATGCCAACAAGTCCAATTGAGGCACTCCTCAAAGACTTGTCGCTTCAGTGAAAACTTCTCAATGACGACCGTATTTCTCCCGGATGGAGATCGCGTCTGCAGAGGAATCTAAGTCTCCGTCGTTCACATCCGGAACGAAGACTGCTAATATAGCGTTTACCAATCTTTTCACCCAGCGAAAAACTTTTTCCGGCATCTGCCATCGCCGCTTTGCTCCTTGTTCTGCCCTAGCGACTTACTTACACCACTGCTGTCAAGTCGCCTGACAGAATTAACACGGCAGATCACGAAGCATATGTTCATTGAAAATAGCTCTTAATTCAAGAACTTACTTGCAGACAAGCTTCCCAGCTTGACCTTTTCCTCTGGAAATATTTCCCTTGCACGGACTGCTCCCCAGTCTCGGAGATCTGCATGCATGGACACCAGGATCTCATCCTGGATTCCAAACCTTCGTCCCTCTAGGAGGTGAGAACTGAGCCGACACCACAGGAGGGAAAACCTGGCCATTAGGATTATATTCCGGCGCATGCGCAGGTGAGACCCGGACCACATTTCCAACTGGCCCCGTGAAAACCAGTCTGGCATTTGACCAGCTCACCGAAAAGGCCTCTTAGGCTGCACCGATCTTCTTCATCAACGGAACATATTGATGGATTGTCACTGCAAATCTGATCCGACTCCGGGTCCTCAGATCTCTTTCCACAGGAACACACAGAACTTCAACCGTTCCGTATCTACCCTGATACCCACCTCCAACGCCTGCGTCGTTGGGAACAACAGCCTTCCCCTGTGTTGAAGAACAGACAGAGAGAAAACAACGATTTGCACCACTTGTGTCTTGACCTCGCCTTAATCAGGAGAGTGTCCCAGTACAGAACATCAATGGCTCTTACTATTGAAAGAATACCATCCCACTGCCATCACTCCGGTGAAATGGCAAAGACAATCCAGAGTATCCACCCAGGGAATCTGAATGCGGAGAACAACGCATTTAAACCTCTTAGTTTTTTTGTTTTTTTAAACCAGGGACAGCAGGACAATGCCCTGAACCTGACGCACCTCTGGTATGGCGTCGCATACTACCTTCCCTTCCAGATTGGAAACGGTAAGATCTATTAAAAAATCAGTGCGGGGAAACATCTGTAACGCAAGAATGTCCCCCCTTTGGATTCTATAATTAACTCACAGGTCCTAGTCTTTTCCCAGACTGACTGAAAAGTAGCAGACGAGTTTCCCACCGGAGTGGGCTCCAGCCAGATAAACTCAGCGACATGTGGTGGATGTGGTAGAAACAGAAAACGACATCCGCTTCTGCGAACCACACAAGGCTGCAGAACTCATACCTTTTCACCGTCCACTGTCTGCACAGAAAAGGAAAAAAGAACGGTATCAAATGGTTAAAACGACTGCATCCCACAAAAGAATGCGTCACCAACCGTTGTGAAGGAGACTAACTCACGAAGTTAGATTTACCAGCAGTATCCGCCGAGAATGCCTGAACTGAGGCATCCCCAAACAGCGGTACACCGTCACCGGGAAAAACTCCAGTATCTCTCGGAGTCAGCCTCAGCATTCCCCCGGCCACACCTCCTGTATACAAACGGCAGCCTGCTGCAATGTTATAGAGAAGAAGCAACAGAAGAAACATCCCCTCTCTCTTTAGGGTAATTTTATCGGATGCCTTTCCGAATATAAACACTCCCCCATGTGCATGTAATGCAAATAAGCCCAAAGCATAGAAATAAAATATCACTTAGCTTCCTGTATGCGATCCTTTGTGACAGGGCCCTGTGTCGACCAGGAGTTGACTTTCATAGTATTCTATCCGCGGCGGGAAAAGAATAAACATTCGGACTCCTTGAGAGGATCTGAGACCAACTCGTCACGGCCGACCTAGAGCTTTATCAACAGAGCGACCAGCACATGAGAAGGAATACTATTACCTCAGCATTCATTATAAATCATAATATGAATATACATAATGTAATACACAATTACACATATATCCTAAATATATATATATATATATATATAACATACATATAAGCGGATTGTCCGGAACCTTCGGGTCCCTAGTGACATTAATGTGTTCTGAATGTGTATGACCATGCACTGAATGCCCCAGGTGTGGATCTACCAGGAAACATTATGGTCGACAGAAAACCTAGTATTCGTCGACAGCAGGGAGTAGTAACCAGGCAAAAATAGGATTTTGGTACTTACCAGGTAAATTCTTTTCTTTGAATCCATAGGGGGCACTGGAGTACTCTTAGGGATATGGACGGCTTCAGCAAGAACAGGGCACTGAATATTTAAATTTAGAACTCTCCTCCCCTCCATATCCCAGAGTACCTCAGTGTTTTTTACTGAGCCGAACAGGAGCTATAGAGAGGTTGACAATGGAGAATTACATATAACATAACGGACAACAATAAAGTTGACACATAACATTACTGACTACTAAACAGTTGACACCATAACCGATAGAACTTGAAAATTTTAACCAGTCGGTGAGAGTGTGTTACCATAAGATCCTCTGAACTTACCACAAACCAGGTAAAACTGCTCTGGTGGGTGTCCAGTGCCCCCTATGGATTCAAAGAAAAGGATCTACCTGGTAAGTACCAAAATCCTATTTTCTTTTTCATCCACTAGGGGTCACTGGAGTACTTTTGGGACGTACCAAAGCTTCCCCCGTGGGCGGGAGAGCTGTTTGGCACCTGTAACACTAGGCGGCCAAAGCTAGATGCTGATGCCGGCAAACGTATCAAACTTGTAAAAGCGCACAAACGTGTGCACTGATGACCACGTAGCCGTACGGCAAAGCTGCGTCGTAGAAGCCACACGACCAGCTGCCAATGAAGTTCCCACAGAACGTGTGAAATGAGCTGTTACTGATGTAGGCGGCTGTAACCTAGCATGAAGGTAAGCCTGACGTATGGTCAGTTTAAACCATCTGGATAAGGTCTGCTTAGGAGCTGGCCAACCCATCTTGGCAGCATCATAGAGAACAAACAACGTATCCGTCTTACGAACTGTAGACGTTCGGGATACATAAATGCGTAGTGCGCGTACCACATCCAAAGTTCCAGAATCTTCTGTTAACACAGGAACTACTATTGGTTGATTGATGTGAAAAGATGACACTACCTTTGGAAGGAAAGCGGGATTCGTCCGAAGTTCCGCTCTGTCATCATGAAACACCAAATACGGTGGCCTGCATGACAAAGCACCCAAATCTGAAACACGCCTTGCCGAAGCTAAGGCTAGTAGAAAAATTGTTTCCCAAGTAAGAAACTTAATATCAACTTGTTGTAAGGGTTCAAAATATGAAGACTGTAAGAAATCTAAAACCAGATTCAAGTCCCATGGCGCTGTAGGTGGAATGAATGGAGGCTGTACGCTGAGGACACCTTGAAGAAAAGTGTATACAGACGGCAATAGAGCCAATCGTCTTTGAAAGTAATTTGACAAAGCAGATACCTGCACCTTAAGTGTAGAAAAACGCAGACCTCCATCTAACCCCGTCTGTAGAAAGAACAAAAGACGGGATAACTTGAAAGATGAAGTCGGAAACTTCCGAGCTTCACACCAACCTATATATGAATGAACACTGCGACAAAATCACTTGGTGATGCACAGCCCAAGTGAGGATTCAAGCTACTTCCCGCATTGCCTTGCGGCTTCTCGTTCCTCGTTTGTTGATGTATGCGACCGCCGTCGCGTTGTCTGACTGCACCTGGACAGTCTGAGACCGAAGCATGTGCACTGCTCGTCGTAGCGCATTGTAAATTGCCCGGAGTTCCAGGACATTTATAGACAGCAATATTTCGTGATCCGCCCTGAGACCCTGGAGCTGACAAGTTTGAACTACAGCTCCCCAACCTCTGAGACTCGCGTCCGTCGTTAGAATTATCCAATTCCAGGTGCCGAACCGTTTCCCTGCAGTTAGATTGTGTACTTTGAGCCACAAGAGTAGAGATACCCCGGCCCGTGGCGACAACCTCACCCTGTGGTGAATCTGCAGATGCGAGCCCGACCACTGTGCGAGCACATCCAGTTGAAAAGGACGTGAGTGAAATCTTCCGAACTGAAGCGCTTCGAAAGCCGCCACCATTGTGCCTAAGAGGCGAATGCACAAATGTACCGAGACTGTGCGTGGCTTGAGCACTAATTGTACCAGATGACGAATAATCTGTACTTTCTGTTCTGGCAGGTAAATTCTTTGATTTACCGTATCGAGAATCATACCTAGGAATTGAAGTCGTTGAGACGGAATTAGATGTGATTTCTTGAAGTTGACAATCCAACCGTGCTGAACTAGTACATTGTACGTTAGCAACGCATGTTGGAGGAGCATCTGTTGAGACGGAGCTTTGATGAGCAGATCATCCAAGTACGGAACTATCATCACTCCCAGGGATCTGAGATGAGCTATCATCACAGACATCACCTTGGTAAATACCCGAGGCGCTGACGAGAGGCCAAACGGTAGAGCCTGAAACTGGTAATGGTTCTGCTGTATCGCAAAAAGCAAGAACCGCTGATGAGGCTGCCAAATCGGAATGTGTAAGTACGCATCCTTGAGATCTAGCGCAATCATGAATTCCTGTGGCTCTAAACCTGCAATTACGGACCGCAGAGATTCCATTTTGAATCTGTAGCGAGTGACGTACTGATTGAGACCTTTTAAGTTTAATATTGGCCTGACGGAGCCATCCGGCTTTGGTACCACAAACAGACTGGAATAATAACCCTGACCTTGTTGGTGTACAGGGACCGGAATCAAAACTGCTGAATCCAGCAGGGACTGAATGCAATTTGCAGAACTGCCCTCTTGTCATCCGACAGAGGCAGTCCTGTCTTGAAAAACCGCAGTGGCGGGAGACAGTCGAACTCTATTTTGTAACCTTTTAACACTAAATTGCGGATTCACCCATCTGTGGATGTCTGGAACCACACCAAATGGAATGTCTGAAGGCGTGCTCCCACATTTGGAGATCCGAGATGGGCTGGGAGCCCGCCATGCCACTGGCTTGTCAGTGACCTTAGCGTCCTGGCAACTGGTGTTGGTTTGTTGGAAACCACGTCCTCGACCGTGTCTACCAGGCGTGGCTGTTCCTCTACCACAGCCTCGAAAGGGCTGAGGCCTAAAGGATTTGAACGCCGGGCCAGAGTATTTCCGTCTAGGTACCATTGGAGGCAATGGTAGGAAAGCAGACTTTCCTCCTGTGGCCTCAGAAATCCATTTATCCATTTCAGGACCAAACAACTTCTCGCCACCGTAAGGCAACGCCTCTATACCTCTTTTGACCTCTGCCTCCGCTTGCGAAGAACGCAGCCAGAGTGCTCGTTGTGCTGTAACTAGCGACGATGAAAGGCGAGAAGTGAGCTGACAGACGTCAGTAGAAGCTGTACATAGATAATCAGCAGCTTCCCAGATTTGATCAGCGAGAAGTATAAGGCAGACTTGAGTCCTGTTATCCATACCATAAGCGCCTTAGTGACCCAAATGCCAACCAACCCAGGTCTAACCAACACTCCTGCTGCTATATACATGGACTTTAGCATAGCTACTATTTTACGGTCTTAAGGGTCTTTAAGCGTAGTAGCAGTTGGTACTGGCATGGTTAATTTATTTGTAAGTTTAGACACAGACGAAGCCACCAATGGCGGATTCTCCCATGTAGCTGTCACAGACTCTGGAAACGGGCAACGAGACTTATATCTGCGAGGTATAGAAAAGCGTCTATCCGGATTCTTTCGTGTTTCCAGTAACATCTTATTAAGAGATTCGGAAACAGGAAAACACATTGGAGTTCTCGGTCGTTTAGGAAAGACGACTACATCATATGTCAGAGGCTCCTCAGTTTCTGTAAAGGTCAGATGAGATTATCAACGCCTGGGCTGTTAAAAACCTCACTATCTGACTGCTGGTCTACTTCGTCCTCCTCACCCTCATCTTGCGCAATGAGGACCGGCATAGAACCGTCAGAATGCAACATCGCAGAAACAGGTAAATCATATGAAATTTATCCCTTCTACCCAAGGTGGACTTGGACCTTTGGCAAAGCTGAGACCCCACCGGTAGTTCTAGCGGTCTCACCCTAGACTCAGATCTTGCCGCTTCCCGCTCTTGTCGAGCGGTGGCCAATTCTGATTGCAATCCAGCCAAGACAGCTGCTAATGGAGGGTCCGGGGAAGACACCGGCATTGAAAACGGAGCCGAAATTGTATTTGTAGTCTTACAGACATTGCAGTGAAACTGCTTTTTAGTTTCTGCTGGTGCCTTACTCATTATGCAGACAGACAACACAATATACAAAGACAGACAACTTGCATGACTCAGTAAAACAGTACTAAGGTGTCTATATATATATATATATATCTCTGGCCAAGAGCAGTGCACGTGACCAGTACTATCTGAAATCTGATCCCAAATTCCCACTAACACCCCTGCGCCTCCGGTGGAGTAGAGATGTAGTACAGAAACGTCTGGAATCACAACAGGAAGAACAGGAAGCATGGTTAAAATGGCAACCATGCCATGCTTACAGGTAAAACAGTGTACAGGGTATAACATTTTTCAAACAGATATAACCTGGGATCATCCTGCTAAACAAAGGCTTAATAGCCTATCTGTGTAATAACCCATGCAGCGTTTCATACTGCTGGTGCTATGGGCACAATCTCCCCCCTTGTGTGTGCTTCCCCCCGTGCTCCGTGTACCGCTGCCTGTTCCAGCGGGGAGCGGGTACACGGAGCCGGGGACCTTACATGCGATGTAGAGGGAGCCGGGGAGCGGGCATCCGGGCAGCGGGAGCCGGGGAGCGCGCTGCATATAGGCGTGGAGCGCCGGCTATGTGTGGCAAGTGCGGCCGGCGCGGCTCTGGTAGCGGCGGGAGGCGGCCTACAAGGCGGCGGCGGGTGCTCACATAGTGGCGGTGTCCAAGCAGCGGCGGCGGGCGGCTCACATAGCGGCGGGCGGCGCTTCCCAGTAGTGTCCCCACACAGCGGGGCGGCAGCGTGAGCTGACCGCCCCGTCCCCAACATACCTGGACACCTGTGGTGAGGGGCTATGACGGGGCTTCTTCTGTAAGCTCCGTCCAGCCTTTCCTGCAGGTAGTCCTGCACCTGGCAGTGAGGGAGCTCTTTTCAGAGAGGCCCGACACGCCACAGCTGCTCGTAGCAGCTTCCACGATCCCGGGCCCACGCCTATTGGAAGGGGGGAAGGGATGTGGAAAATGTAGGTAAAAAGGAAAAAGCAAAAATAAAAATATTCAAAAGTAGTGTGGATAACCACACAAACCCTGTTGCTACTATGAGCACAGAAAAAACACTGAGGTACTCTGGAATATGAAGGGGAGGAGAGTTCTAAATTTAAATATTCAGTGCCCTGTTCTTGCTGAAGCCGTCCATATCCCTAAGAGTACTCCAGTGACCCCTAGTGGATGAAAAAGAAATAATATTCTTGCTACCCCGAGGGGTCCAAGGGAAGCATACATAAATAAATGTAATAATACTCCCCCACATATACTACCATGTCTGTGCTCGAGCTACAGGCCCAGGGAACTGTACCATACATATACACATAAATATATATACAGGTATAAGGTAGTTACACATGTTAATTTACACCCAGTAATAACAGTTGGTGCCGACAGGGTCACCCACATACTACTGTGGTTCCCATACAGTGTTTACTTTTGATAAGCATACAACTACCGACCAGCTGATACTGCATCTACCGAATCAATTACCCACACGCGCCGGCGATGTCGACAGTGATCCCCACAACATAAGGATTAGATGACCATTTCTAAAATAGTGCTATGTTTCCTCTATAAAGCACTAAAAAACTGTGCCCCCCCTCGTTTGTACTGTATACATTGCCTTTGGCGGGGACATTGAGAAAATGGCGCTGAAATCTGTTGCTGTTCAGCCCAAGCTATAAATATATCTTTTTATGCTGGCAGGGGTCCGTATACAGTGCCTATGCACTGTATACATGCTTTGTCAGCCTAATTTGAGGTAATATATTGCCACCCAGGGCGCCCCCCCCCCCTCCAGCGCCCTGCACCCTTGTAAAGCCGTTGGTGTGTGGGAGCAATGGCGCGCATCGCGACCGCTGCTATACATATACTGGCGGGGCTATCGTACACGGTGCCCGGGCACCAAATATGGATCTTGTACCAGAGGAGAGACCATCAGTAACTTGCTGCCCAGGGCGCTCCCCCCCCCCCAGCGCCCTGCACCCTGTGAGTGCCGTTGGTGTGTGGTAGCACGGAGCGCAGTGCGACCGCTGCGCTGTACCTCCATTACTGAAGTCTTCTATTCTTCTAATACTCACCCGGCTTCTTTCTTCTGGCTTCTGTGAGGGGGGTGACGGCGCGGCTCAGGGAACAAGCAGCTAGGCGCACCAAGTGATCGAACCCTCTGGAGCAGGGCTGGCCAAACCAGTCCTCGAGATCTACCAACAGTACACATTTTCCAGACCACCTAGCTGGTGCACAGGTGTAGTCATTACTAATTAAGATGTGCTGCATTCATTCCTAACTGACAATTCTACAGATCTCCAGGAGGCCTGGAAAACATGAACTGTTGGTAGATCTCGAGGACCGGTTTGGCCAGCCCTGCTCTGGAGCTAATGGTGTCCAGTAGCCTATGAAGCAGAGCCCTTGAACTAAGAAGAAGTAGGTCTGACTTCTCTCCCCTCAGTCCCACGATGCAGGGAGCCTGTAGCCAGCAGGTCTCCCTGAAAATAAAAAACCTAACAAAAGTTTTTCCAGAGAAACTCAGTAGATCTCCCCTAGTGTGTGTCCAGTCACTCCTAGGCACAAAGTCTAACTGAGGTCTGGAGGAGGGGCACAGAGGGAGGAGCCAGTTCACACCCAGTAAAAGTCTTTTAGTGTGCCCATGTCTACTGCGGATCCCGTCTATACCTAGTGTTCACTCTAGGCTGTTTTAGCAGGGCGCCGCGCCCTGCCCGTTTTTTAGCAGGCAAAACCCGCCCTGCCCCTTTTGCGGCGCCCTGCTAGAACAGCCGCCCGCTTCCTGCCCTCCCGGCGTGTATAGATGCCGTGCGCATGCGCGCGGCATCCATTCACGCATTGGGAGAGGGCTGGGGGAAGCCCAGCACCGACGGAGGTGCTGGGCACGCCCCCAACAGTGACGTCGACGGCCACAGACGCTCTCTATAGTAGCGTCTGTGGGCCGCACCGCCCCCTAATTTGCGTGGTCGCGCACCCGTTTCGGACGCGCGCGCCCCACATGTGCCCCCGGAGTCCGGCGCCCTGCCCCTTTTTACTCCTAGAGTGAACACTAATACCCCATGGTCCTTACGGAGTCCCCAGCATCCTATAGGATGTATGAGAAATGACCATTTAGAGGAAGGATTCCAACTGGGTATTATCACCAAAAAAGAATTCGACTTCCTGAAACAACAAAATCCAAAAATTCCTACCTTCTACTATTTGCCTAAAATTCATAAACATTTAACAAAACCACCAGGACCACCAATCATTTCCGGAATACGTTCAATCACTTCAAACCTATCGAAATATACAAACTACTTTCTTCAAAATTTGGTCAAACAACAAAAGAGTTATTTAAAGGACACAATACACATATTACAGATCATAGAAAATTTGGAATGGAAATCAACATATACACTGGGTACAGCAGATGTGAAGTCCTTATACACATGCATTTCGCATGAAATGGGATGTGAACACACCAGACACTATCTTTCCACCCAAACTGAAATACCGACCCGTCAAGTGAATTTCATCATGGCAAATATAGACTTCCTACTAACCCACAATTACTTCTGGTATAATGAAAAATTCTATCTCCAAAAATGCGGGACTGCCATGGGCACGCCACTGGCCCCTAGTTATGCCAACTTGTTCGTCTCGAAATGGGAAGATGATAAGATTTGGACAAAAAATCAGTTCGCAGAAGGTCTAGTATGTTGGTACAGATACATAGACGACGTAATTTTTGTTTGGGATGGACCAGAAGAAAAACCTACAATACTTCATCATCTACATATTAACGACAATCAACTAAATCTTAAATTACAACCACAACCAGCAAACAACAGGTGACATTTTTAGACTTAGAAATTTATATAGAAAATCAACTCAACAAAACTTGAACCCATTTCAAAGAAGTAAACGGAAACAATACACTCCCAACAAGCAGTAATCATCATAGAAATTGGATCAGAAACATACCAGGAGGACAAATACAAAGCTAAAAACCTTGACACCAAGAGGGTTAAACGTAGATGTCGAGTTAAACCCCTTTCTTTTATCTTAGAACAAAATAATAAAAATAAATATCAAACTCATATTTAGAACTTATTATAATTTTGTATCACTTGTGGCACCTAAAAATATCTAGTATAATAGTAATTTTATATATTTGTTATGAATTCTATATCAACATATGGTTCCCGCTAATTAGCATGACCACTTCCGGGTGGAAGTTCCGGTACTTTTAGTAATAAAAATCGAAATAAAAATAAAGCTTTTTAATCACACTCCATCCTTGAAAAAGTGCACTGCTGCAGCATGAAACGCGTTGGAGCAACCTGGAGAGCTTTTTCAACAACTTGGGACAGCATCAAACACGGCCGAGCTTGGCCGCATCACGGATACGTCACCATCCATATCCAGAGGAAGAGACTGCACAGTGCGCGGCTCATAGCCCGCTGGACGCAGCGGAGTTAGAGCACGCCGGAGCCCTGCCATCGGCTTAAACAACGGGAGCGGCTGCTACCTTAGCAACCGCCCAGTCACCACTCCGGAATAGGGAAAGGTAGGGTAAGTGACATCATACCACGTATAAAAACCGTGAAACATCTGCTACCCAATCATTCACTCAAAAGAGTGTAAACATTATTGATATTAACCAATTTCTTTTTTACAGGTGCCACAAGCTTTATTGTATATTATATATTATTTTATTTCACATTTCATAGCGCTCTTTTGGCCTATTTCAAACTTTCATTATTATAAGTGCTGCTTTTAATAAGCGCAGCAATATCCTTTTTCCATACTAGGTACTTAGGATTACATTTTTGGCACGGCTAGGTAGTAAAATCTGTGTCACAATAAACAGGGCCTTTGCCGAAATTTGAGAATAAGTTTATGTGGACACTAAGGGGGTCATTGAGTTAGTTGCAGATTTTACTACTCACATGCCGCCCAGCATGTGTGCCGCACTACGTGAAGCGATCGCAAATCAACTGCAATTGCACTGAATAAAGGTAGAACCCTGCCTACACAGCATGGTCTCCACTTGCAGGAAATTCAGAAGACGTCATCGTCCGGCTCCGAAAACGGACATGACATGCCTGCCACCCCCCCCCCCCCTTCCACGCCACTCCCTCAACGTCACATCATGCCCACTGAAGACATCAGCAATAAGGGAAGCTGCCTGGGTGAGATGCACTATGGGCCCAATTCATATTTGTATGCAAACATATTGGTTTTCCTACAAATACAATGGTTTTAGGGTCTGAGCAGACGTAAGACCCATTTTGCAAATGTGCAGAACAAGTCTTGTGATATCACTCACAGCCCCCGTTAGCACTTGGGGGGGTGGCACCAGGCACTGTTCTTCAAAATGGGGGGACGTGTCTTTTGAAGGTTGGGCAGGTCCATAGTCTGCGTCATCGGACGCAGACTTACTGGCAGGGGTGTTCTCAAAAAGGAGAGGGCCCGTGTGCAGCCTCCGTTGCAGGCCCCCTCCTCTCTGGCAGCGAGTAGATTCTGTATTATACCACAGTCTACTGCGCATGCGCAGGACTCTGGGAACATGGCGCACAAGCCTTAGTCCCAGGAACATCTCCAGTGCGCATGAGCAAATTACTCGTAAGTGGCTGCGGTGGCCATTTTCCAAGTGAATTTTGAGTGCAGGACCGCTATGGGACTCTGAAGGGGGATGGGTGCAGTGTGTGCGGTGTGGGACCCCCTGGACCGCACACCTTGCACCCATTCTAGAAACGCCTATGCTTATTGGAACCTGGTGTCCTGATCCGTCAGCCAACCAGAGTAAGCTTCAGTTTACAAAGGCTGACCAATGTCTAAAACGTATCAAAAATCTAGACCGATGGTCACAATGGTGATCAGAGGCCAAGTCTGGCTACATTTGAATGTCAATTACACTGAACTGCACAGCTGCTTCTTTGAGGCTGTGCAATTCAATAAAAAATAGGATTTCTCTGACGTCCTAAGTGGATGCTGGGACTCCGTAAGGACCACGGGGAATAGCGGCTCCGCAGGAGACTGGGCACAACTATAAAGAAAGCTTTAGGTCTAACTGGTGTGCACTGGCTCCTCCCACTATGACCCTCCTCCAGACTGCAGTTAGAATCTTGTGCCCGGCTGAGCTGGATGCACACTAGGGGCTCTCCTGAGCTCCTAGAAAGAAAGTATATTTAGGTTTTTTATTTTACAGTGAGATCTGCTGGCAACAGACTCACTGCAGCGAGGGACTAAGGGGAGAAGAAGCGAACCTACCTAACAGGTGGTAGTTTGGGCTTCTTAGGCTACTGGACACCATTAGCTCCAGAGGGATCGACCGCAGGACCCGACCTTGGTGTTCGTTCCCGGAGCCGCGCCGCCGTCCCCCTTACAGAGCCAGAAGCATGAAGAGGTCCGGAAAATCGGCGGCAGAAGACTTCGGTCTTCACCAAGGTAGCGCACAGCACTGCAGCTGTGCGCCATTGCTCCTCATGTACACCTCACACTCCGGTCACTGATGGGTGCAGGGCGCTGGGGGGAAGGGGGGGCCTGAGGGCAATATATGACACCTTGGCTGGCAAATCTACATCATATATAGTCCTAGAGGCTATATAGATGTAAAAAATACCCCTGCCAGTATTCCAGAAAAAGCGGGAGAAGTCCGCCGGAAAAGGGGCGGGGCCATCTCCCTCAGCACACTGGCGCCATTTTTCCCACACAGCTCCGCTGGAAGGAGGCTCCCTGGCTCTCCCCTGCAGTCTGAACACTACAGAAGGGTAAAAAAGAGAGGGGGGGGGCACTAAATTTAGGCGCAGGATAGATATATATATATATTGATATATAAAAAGCAGCTATAAGGGAAAACACTCATTTATAGTGGGATCCCTGTGTTATATAGCGCTCTGGTGTGTGCTGGCATACTCTCTGTCTCCCCAAAAGGCTTTGTGGGGTCCTGTCCTCTGTCAGAGCATTCCCTGTGTGCTTGCGGTGTGTGTCGGTACGGCTGTGTCGACATGTTTGATGAGTAGGCTTATGTGGAGGCGGAGCAGATGCCTGTAAATGTGATGTCACCCCCTGCGGGGTCGACACCTGAGTGGATGGTGCTGTGGAAGGAATTACGCGACAGTGTCGACTCCTTGCATAAAAGGTTTGACGACATACCTAATGTGGGACAGCCGGCTTCTCAGCCTGTGCCTGCCCAGGCGTCTCAAAAGCCATCAGGGGCTCTAAAACGCCCGCTACCTCAGATGGCAGACACAGATGTCGACACGGATACTGACTCCAGTGTCGACGACGATGAGACTAATGTAACTTCCAGTAGGGCCACACGTTACATGATTGAGGCAATGAAAAATGTGTTGCACATTTCTGATGTTACCCCCGGTACCACAAAAAAGGGTATTATGTTTGGAGAGAAAAAACTACCAGTAGCTTTTCCTCCATCTGAGGAGTTAAATGAAGTGTGTGAAGAAGCGTGGGCTTCCCCTGATAAAAAGCTGGTAATTTCTAAGAGGTTACTAATGGCGTACCCTTTCCCGCCAGAGGATAGGTCACGCTGGGAAACATCCCCTAGGGTGGATAAAGCGCTCACACGCTTGTCAAAGAAGGTGGCACTACCGTCTCCGGATACGGCCGCCCTGAAGGAATCTGCTGATAGAAAGCAGGAGGATATCCTGAAATCTACATATACACACACAGGTGTTATACTGAGACCGGCTATAGCTTCAGCCTGGATGTGCAGTGCTGCTGCTGCGTGGTCAGATTCCCTGTCAGAAAACATAGATACCCTAGACAGGGACACTATATTGCAAACCGTAGAGCATATAAAAGACGCACTTTTATACATGAGGGATGCACAGAGGGATATTTGCCGGCTGGCATCCAAAATTAGTGCAATGTCCATTTCTGCCAGGAGAGGGTTATGGACTCGGCAGTGGACAGGCGATGCAGATTCCAAAAGACACATGGAAGTTCTGCCTTATAAGGGTGAGGAGTTGTTCGGGGATGGTCTCTCGGACCTCGTTTCCACAGCAACAGCTGGGAAGTCTACATTTTTACCCCATGTTCCCTCACAACCAAAGAAAGCCCCGTATTATCAGGTACAGTCCTTTCGGCCCAATAGGGGCAAGCGGGTTAAAGGCGCGTCCTTTCTGCCCAGAGGCAGAGGTAGGGGAAAGAAGCTGCAGCATACAGCCAGTTCCCAGGAGCAAAAGTCCTCCCCCGCTTCCTCTAAGTCCACAGCATGACGCTGGGGCTCCACAGGCGGAGCCAGGTACGGTGGGGGCCCGTCTCAAATATTTCAGCAATCAGTGGGCTCGCTCACGGGTGGATCCCTGGATCCTTCAAGTAGTATCTCAGGGGTACAAGCTGGAATTCGAGACGTCTCCTCCCCGCCGTTTCCTCAAATCTGCCTTGCCAACCGCTCCCTCAGGCAGGGAGGCAGTGTTTCAGGCAATTCACAAGCTGTATTCACAACAGGTGATAGTAAAGGTACCCCTACTTCAGCAAGGAAGGGGTTACTATTCCACAATGTTTGTGGTACCGAAACCGGACGGTTCGGTGAGACCCATTTTAAATTTGAAATCCTTGAACACATATATAAAAAAATTCAAGGTCAAGATGGAATCGCTCAGGGCGGTTATTGCAAGCCTGGACGAGGGGGATTACATGGTATCACTGGACATCAAGGATGCTTACCTGCATGTCCCCATTTACCATCCTCACCAGGAGTACCTCAGATTTGTGGTACAGGATTGTCATTACCAATTCCAGACGTTGCCGTTCGGTCTATCCACGGCTCCGAGGGTCTTTACCAAGGTAATGGCCGAAATGATGATACTCCTTCGAAAGAAGGGAGTTTTAATTATCCCGTACTTGGACGATCTCCTGATAAAGGCGAGGTCCAGAGAGCAGTTGTTGGTCGGGGTAGCACTATCTCGGGAAGTGCTACAACAGCACGGCTGGATTCTAAACATTCCAAAGTCACAGCTGGTCCCTACGACACGTCTACTGTTCCTGGGGATGGTTCTGGACACAGAACAGAAAAAAGTGTTTCTCCCGGAGGAGAAGGCCAAGGAGCTGTCATCTCTAGTCAGAGGCCTCCTAAAACCAAAACAGGTGTCGGTGCATCACTGCACGTGGATCCTGGGAAAAATGGTAGCTTCCTACGAAGCGATTCCATTCGGCAGGTTTCATGCAAGAACCTTTCAGTGGGACCTGTTGGACAAGTGGTCCGGATCGCATCTTCAGATGCATCGTCTGATAACCCTGTCTCCAAGGACAAGGGTGTCTCTGCTGTGGTGGCTGCAGAGTGCTCATCTTCAAGAGGGCCGCAGATTCGGCATACAGGACTGGGTCCTGGTGACCACGGATGCCAGCCTTCGAGGCTGGGGGGCAGTCACACAGGGAAGAAACTTCCAAGGACTATGGTCAAGTCAGGAGACTTCCCTGCACATAAATATTCTGGAACTAAGGGCCATTTACAATGCCCTAAGTCAGGCAAAACCCCTGCTTCAAAACCAGCCGGTACTGATCCAGTCAGACAACATCACGGCGGTCGCCCATGTAAACCGACAGGGCGGCACGAGAAGCAGGACGGCGATGGCAGAAGCCACAAGGATTCTCCGATGGGCGGAAAATCACGTGTTAGCACTGTTCTTTCCGGGAGTGGACAACTGGGAAGCAGACTTCCTCAGCAGGCACGACCTCCACCCGGGAGAGTGGGGATTTCATCCAGAAGTCTTCCAAATGATTGTAAACCGTTGGGAAAGACCACAGGTGGACATGATGGCGTCCCGCCTAAACAAAAATCTAGAAAAGTATTGCGCCAGGTCAAGAGACCCGCAGGCGATAGCTGTGGACGCTCTAGTGACACCGTGGGTGTACCGGTCGGTTTATGTGTTCCCTCCTCTTCCTCTCATACCAAAGGTACTGAGGATAATACGGAGGAGTAAGAACTATACTCATTGTTCCGGATTGGCCAAGAAGAGCTTGGTACCCGGAACTTCAAGAAATGATATCAGAGGACCCATGGCCTCTACCGCTCAGACAAGACCTGCTGCTGCAGGGGCCCTGTCTGTTCCAAGACTTACCGCGGCTGCGTTTGACGGCATGGCGGTTGAACACCGGATCCTGAAGGAAAAGGGCATTCCGGAGGAAGTCAGTCCTACGCTGATTAAGGCTAGGAAAAAAGTAACAGCAAACCATTATCACCGCATATGGCGAAAATATGTTGTGTGGTGTGAGGCCAGGAAGGCCCCAACGGAGGAATTTCAGCTGGGCCGTTTCCTGCACTTCCTACAGGCAGGGGTGACTATGGGCCTTAAATTGGGTTCCATTAAGGTCCAGAGTTTGGCTCTATCGATTTTCTTCCAGAGAGAACTGGCTTCACTACCTGAAGTTCAGACTTTTGTTAAGGGAGTGCTGCATATTCAGCCCCCTTTTGTGCCTCCAGTGGCACCTTGGGATCTTAACGTGGTGTTGGATTTCCTAAAGTCACATTGGTTTGAGCCACTGAAAACCGTGGATTTGAAATATCTCACGTGGAAAGTGGTCATGTTGTTGGCCTTGGCTTCGGCCAGGCGTGTATCAGATTTGGCAGCTTTGTCATGTAAAAGCCCTTATCTGATTTTCCATGTGGATAGGGCAGAATTGAGGACTCGTCCCCAGTTTCTCCCTAAAGTGGTATCAGCGTTTCATCTGAACCAACCTATTGTGGTGCCTGCGGCTACAAAAGACTTGGAGGCTTCCAAGTTGTTGGACGTAGTCAGGGCCCTGAAAAATAAGAATTTACTTACCGATAATTCTATTTCTCGTAGTCCGTAGTGGATGCTGGGGACTCCGTCAGGACCATGGGGAATAGCGGCTCCGCAGGAGACAGGGCACAAAAGTAAAAGCTTTAGGATCAGGTGGTGTGCACTGGCTCCTCCCCCTATGACCCTCCTCCAAGCCTCAGTTAGGATACTGTGCCCGGACGAGCGTACACAATAAGGAAGGATTTTGAATCCCGGGTAAGACTCATACCAGCCACACCAATCACACTGTACAACCTGTGATCTGAACCCAGTTAACAGCATGATAACAGCGGAGCCTCTGAAAAGATGGCTCACAACAATAATAACCCGGTTTTTGTAACAATAACTATGTACAAGTATTGCAGACAATCCGCACTTGGGATGGGCGCCCAGCATCCACTACGGACTACGAGAAATAGAATTATCGGTAAGTAAATTCTTATTTTCTCTAACGTCCTAAGTGGATGCTGGGGACTCCGTCAGGACCATGGGGATTATACCAAAGCTCCCAAACGGGCGGGAGAGTGCGGATGACTCTGCAGCACCGAGTGAGAGAACTCCAGGTCCTCCTCAGCCAGGGTGTGCCCCTGACCAAGTAGCAGCTCGGCAAAGTTGTAAAGCCGAGACCCCTCGGGCAGCCGCCCAAGATGAGCCCACCTTCCTTGTGGAATGGGCATTTACATATTTTGGCTGTGGCAGGCCTGCCACAGAATGTGCAAGCTGAATTGTACTACACATCCAACTAGCAATCGTCTGCTTAGAAGCAAGAGCACCCAGTTTGTTGGGTGCATACAGGATAACAGCAAGTCAGTTTTCCTGACTCCAGCCGTCCTGGAAACCTATATTTTCAGGGCCCTGACAACATCTAGCAACTTGGAGTCCTCCAAGTCCCCAGTAGCCGCAGGTACCACAATGAGCTGGTTCAGGTGAAACGCTGACACCACCTTAGGGAGAAACTGGGGACGAGTCCGCAGCTCTGCCCTGTCCGAATGGACAATCAGATATGGGCTTTTGTGAGACAAAGCCGCCAATTCTGACACTCGCCTGGCCGAGGCCAGGGCCAACATCATGGTCACTTTCCATGTGAGATATTTTAAATCCACAGATTTGAGCGGTTTAAACCAATGTGATTTGAGGAATCCCAGAACTACGTTGAGATCCCACAGTGCCACTGGAGGCACAAAAGGGGGTTGTATATGCAGTACTCCCTTGACAAACTTCTGGACTTCAGGAACTGAAGCCAATTCTTTCTGGAAGAAAATTGACAGGGCCGAAATTTGAACCTTAATGGACCCCAATTTGAGGCCCATAGACACTCCTGTTTGCAGGAAATGCAGGAATCGACCGAGTTGAAATTTCTTCATGGGCCTTCCTGGCCTCACACCACGCAACATATTTTCGCCACATGTGGTGATAATGTTGTGCGGTCACCTCCTTCCTGGCTTTGACCAGGGTAGGAATGACCTCTTCCGGAATGCCTTTTTCCCTTAGGATCCGGCGTTCAACCGCCATGCCGTCAACGCAGCCGCGGTAAGTCTTGGAACAGACATGGTACTTGCTGAAGCAAGTCCCTTCTTAGCGGCAGAGGCCATGAGTCCTCTGTGAGCATCTCTTGAAGTTCCGGGTACCAAGTCCTTCTTGGCCAATCCGGAGCCACGAGTATAGTTCTTACTCCTCTACGTCTTATAATTCTCAGTACCTTAGGTATGAGAAGCAGAGGAGGGAACACATACACCTACAGGTACACCCACGGTGTTACCAGAACGTCCACAGCTATTGCCTGAGGGTCTCTTGACCTGGCGCAATACCTGTCCAGTTTTTTGTTCAGGCGGGACGCCATCATGTCCACCTTTGGTCTTTCCCAACGGTTCACAATCATGTGGAAGACTTCCCGATGAAGTCCCCACTCTCCCGGGTGGAGGTCGTGCTGAGGAAGTCTGCTTCCCAGTTGTCCACTCCCGGAATGAACACTGCTGACAGTGCTAACACATGATTTTCCGCCCAGCGAAGAATCCTTGCAGTTTCTGCCATTGCCCTCCTGCTTCTTGTGCCACCCAGTCTGTTTACGTGGGCGACTGCCGTGATGTTGTCCCACTGGATCAATACCGGCTGACCTTGAAGCAGAGGTCTTGCTAAGCTTAGAGCATTGTAAATTGCTCTTAGCTCCAGTATATTTATGTGGAGAGAAGTCTCCAGACTTGATCACACTCCCTGGAAATTTTTTCCTTGTGTGACTGCTCCCCAGCCTTTCAGGCTGGCATCCGTGGTCACCAGGACCCAGTCCTGAATGCCGAATCTGTGGCCCTTTAGTAGATGAGCACTCTGCAGCCACCACAGAAGAGACACCCTTGTCCTTGGAGACAGGGTTATCCGCTTATGCATCTGAAGATGCGATCCGGACCATTTTTCCAGCAGATCCCACTGAAAAGTTCTTGCGTGAAATCTGCCGAATGGAATCGCTTCGTAAGAAGCCACCATTTTTCCCAGGACCCTTGTGCAATGATGCACTGACACTTTTCCTGGTTTTAGGAGGTTCCTGACTAGCTCGGATAACTCCCTGGCTTTCTCCTCCGGGAGAAACACCTTTTTCTGGACTGTGTCCAGAATCATCCCTAGGAACAGCAGACGTGTCGTCGGAGACAGCTGCGATTTTGGAATATTTAGAATCCACCCGTGCTGTCGTAGAACTACTTGAGATAGTGCTACTCCGACCTCCAACTGTTCTCTGGACCTTGCCCTTATCAGGAGATCGTCCAAGTAAGGGATAATTAAGACGCCTTTTCTTTGAAGAAGAATCATCATTTCGGCCATTACCTTGGTAAAGACCCGGGGTGCCGTGGACAATCCAAACGGCAGCGTCTGAAACTGATAGTGACAGTTTTGTACTACGAACCTGAGGTACCCTTGGTGAGAAGGGCAAATTGGGACATGTAGGTAAGCATCCTTGATGTCCAGGGACACCATATAGTCCCCTTCTTCCTGGTTCGCTATCACTGCTCTGAGTGACTCCATCTTGATTTGAACCTTTGTATGTAAGTGTTCAAATATTTCAGATTTAGAATAGGTCTCACCGAGCCGTCTGGCTTCAGTACCACAATATAGTGTGGAATAATACCCCTTTCCTTGTTGTAGGAGGGGTACTTTGATTATCACCTGCTGGGAATACAGCTTGTGAATTGTTTCCAATACTGCCTCCCTGTCGGAGGGAGACGTTGGTAAAGCAGACTTCAGGAACCTGCGAGGGGGAGACGTCTCGAATTTCCAATCTGTACCCCTGGGATACTACTTGTAGGATCCAGGGGTCCACTTGCGAGTGAGCCCACTGCGCGCTGAAACTCTTGAGACGACCCCCCACCGCAGCTGAGTCCGCTTGTACGGCCCCAGCGTCATGCCGAGGACTTGGCAAAAGCGGTGGAGGGCTTCTGTTCCTGGGAATGGGCTGCCTGCTGCAGTCTTCTTCCCTTTCCTCTATCCCTGGGCAGATATGACTGGCCTTTTGCCTGCTTGCCCTTATGGGGACGAAAGGACTGAGGCTGAAAAGACGGTGTCTTTTTCTGCTGAGATGTGACTTGGGGTAAAAAAGGTGGATTTTCCAGCTGTTGCCGTGGCCACCAGGTCCGATGGACCGACCCCAAATAACTCCTCCCCTTTATACGGCAATACTTCCATGTGCCGTTTGGAATCTGCATCACCTGACCACTGTCGTGTCCATAAACATCTTCTGGCAGATATGGACATCGCACTTACTCTTGATGCCAGAGTGCAAATATCCCTCTGTGCATCTCGCATATATAGAAATGCATCCTTTAAATGCTCTATAGTCAATAAAATACTGTCCCTGTCAAGGGTATCAATATTTTCAGTCAGGGAATCCGACCAAGCCACCCCAGCGCTGCACATCCAGGCTGAGGCGATCGCTGGTCGCAGTATAACACCAGTATGTGTGTATATACTTTTTAGGATATTTTCCAGCCTCCTATCAGCTGGCTCCTTGAGGGCGGCCGTATCTGTAGACGGTAACGCCACTTGTTTTGATAAGCGTGTGAGCGCCTTATCCACCCTAAGGGGTGTTTCCCAACGCGCCCTAACTTCTGGCGGGAAAGGGTATAACGCCAATAATTTTCTATCGGGGAAAACCCACGCATCATCACACACTTCATTTAATTTATCTGATTCAGGAAAAACTACAGGTAGTTTTTTCACACCCCACATAATACCCTCTTTTGTGGTACTTGTAGTATCAGAAATATGTAACACCTCCTTCATTGCCCTTAACATGTAACGTGTGGCCCAAATGGAAAATACGTTTGTTTCTTCACCGTCGACACTGGAGTCAGTGTCCGTGTCTGTGTCGACCGACTGAGGTAAATGGGCGTTTTAAAGCCCCTGACGGTGTTTGAGACGCCTGGACAGGTACTAATTGGTTTGCCGGCCGTCTCATGTCGTCAACCGACCTTGCAGCGTGTTGACATTATCACGTAATTCCCTAAATAAGCCATCCATTCCGGTGTCGACTCCCTAGAGAGTGACATCACCATTACAGGCAATTGCTCCGCCTCCTCACCAACATCGTCCTCATACATGTCGACACACACGTACCGACACACAGCACACACACAGGGAATGCTCTGATCGAGGACAGGACCCCACTAGCCCTTTGGGGAGACAGAGGGAGAGTTTGCCAGCACACACCAAAAACGCTATAATTATACAGGGACAACCTTTATATAAGTGTTTTTTCCCTTATAGCATTTTAATATATATAGTCATATCGCCAAATAAGTGCCCCCCCTCTCTGTTTTAACCCTGTTTCTGTAGTGCAGTGCAGGGGAGAGCCTGGGAGCCTTCCCACCAGCATTTCTGTGAGGGAAAATGGCGCTGTGTGCTGAGGAGAATAGGCCCCGCCCCCTTTTCGGCTGGCTTCTTCTCCCGTTTTTCTGAGACCTGGCAGGGGTTAAATACATCCATATAGCCCCCAGGGGCTATATGTGATGTATTTTTAGCCAGAATAAGGTACTATCATTGCTGCCCAGGGCGCCCCCCCCAGCACCCTGCACCCTCAGTGACCGCTGCTATGAAGTGTGCTGACAACAATGGCGCACAGCTGCAGTGCTGTGCGCTACCTTATGAAGACTGAAAAGTCTTCTGCCGCCGGTTTCTGGACCTCTTCACTTTTCGGCATCTGCAAGGGGGTCGGCGGCGCGGCTCCGGGACGAACCCCAGGGTGAGACCTGTGTTCCGACTCCCTCTGGAGCTAATGGTGTCCAGTAGCCTAAGAAGCCAATCCATCCTGCACGCAGGTGAGTTCACTTCTCTCCCCTAAGTCCCTCGATGCAGTGAGCCTGTTGCCAGCAGGACTCACTGAAAATAAAAAACCTAACAAAACTTTTACTCTAAGCAGCTCTTTAGGAGAGCCACCTAGATTGCACCCTTCTCGGCCGGGCACAAAAATCTAACTGAGGCTTGGAGGAGGGTCATAGGGGGAGGAGCCAGTGCACACCACCTGATCCTAAAGCTTTTACTTTTGTGCCCTGTCTCCTGCGGAGCCGCTATTCCCCATGGTCCTGACGGAGTCCCCAGCATCCACTTAGGACGTTAGAGAAATATATGTTTCCAGGACAGCTGGAGTCAGAAAGACTGACTCGCTATTTATTCTGTATGCGCCCAACAAGTTGGGTGCACCTGCTTCAAAGCAGACTATTGCTCGCTGGATCTGTAGTACGATTCAGCTTGCACATTCTGCGGCTGGACTGCCGCATCCTAAATCAGTGAAAGCCCATTCCACGAGGAAGGTGGGCTCTTCTTGGGCGGCTGCCCGAGGGGTCTCGGCTCTTCAACTTTGCCGAGCAGCTACTTGGTCGGGGTCAAACACGTTTGCTAAATTCTAAAAGTTTGACACCCTGGCTGAGGAGGACCTAGAGTTTGCCCATTCGGTGCTGCTGAGTCATCCGCACTCTCCCGCCCGTTTGGGAGCTTTGGTATAATCCCCATGGTCCTTACGGAGTCCCAGCATCCACTTAGGACGTCAGAGAAAATAAGAATTTACTCACCGGTAATTCTATTTCTCGTAGTCCGTAGTGGATGCTGGGCGCCCATCAGTGCGGATTGTCTGCAATACTTGTATATAGTTATTGCTTAACTAAAGGGTTATTGTTGAGCCATCTGTTGAGAGGCTCAGTTGTTATCATACTGTTAACTGGGTATTGTATCACGAGTTATACGGTGTGATTGGTGTGGCTGGTATGAGTCTTACTCTGGATTCAAAATCCTTCCTTCTTGTGTCAGTTCTTCCGGGCACAGTATCCTAACTGAAGTCTGGAGAAGGGTCATAGTGGGAGGAGCCAGTGCACACCAGTTAGACCAAAAGCTTTCTTTATAGTTGTGCCCAGTCTCCCGCGGAGCCGCTATTTCCCATGGTCCTTACGGAGTCCCAGCATCCACTACGGACTACGAGAAATAGAATTACCGGTGAGTAAATTCTTATTTTTGGTACTTACCAGGTAAATCCTTTTCTTTGAATCCATAGGGGGCACTGGAGTACTCTTGGGATATGGACGGTTTCCGTAGGAACAAGGCACTGAATATTAAAATTTAGTACTCTCCTCCCCTCCATATCCCAGAGTACCTCAGTGTTTTTTACTGAGCCGAACAGGAGCGATAGAGAGGCTGACAATGGAGAATTACATATAACAGAACGGACAACAATAAAGTTGACACATAACGTGACTGACAACTAAACAGTTGGCACAATAACCGATAGAATTTGAAACGTGAACCAGTCGGTGAGAATGTGTTACCATATGATTCCCTGAACTTACCGCAAACTAGGTAAAACTGCTCTGGGTGGGCGTCCAGTGCCCCCTATGGATTCAAAGAAAAGGATTTACCTGGTAAGTACCAAAATCCTATTTTCTTTTTCATCCACTAGGGGTCACTGGAGTACTCTTGGGACGTACCAAAGCTTCCCCCGTGGGCGGGAGAGCAGTTTGGCACCTGTAACACTAGGCGGCCAAAGCTAGATGCTGATGCCGCAAACGTATCAAACTTGTAAAAGCGCACAAACGTGTGCACTGATGACCAGGTAGCCGCACAGCAAAGCTGCGTCGTAGAAGCCCCACGACCAGCTGCCCATGAAGTTCCCACAGAACGTGTGGAATGAGCTGTTACTGATGTAGGCGGCTGTAACCTAGCATGAAGGTAAGCCTGACGTATGGTCAGTTTAATCCATCTGGATAAGGTCTGCTTAGAAGCTGGCCAACCCATCTTGGCAGCATCATAGAGAACAAACAACGTATCCGTCTTACGAACTGTAGACGTTCGGGACACATAAACGCATAATGCGCGTACCACATCCAAGGTTCCAGAATTTCCTGTCAACACAGGAACTACTATTGGTTGATTGATGTGAAAGGATGACACTACCTTTGGTAGGAAAGCGGGATTCGTCCGAAGTTCCGCTCTGTCATCATGAAACACCAAATACGGTGGCTTGCATGACAAGGCACCCAAATCGGAAACACGCCTTGCCAAGGCTAGTAGGAAAATTGTTTTCCAAGTGAGAAACTTAATATCCACTTGGTGTAAGGGTTCAAAATATGAAGACTGTAAGAAATCTAAAACCAGATTCAAGTCCCATGGCGCTGTAGGTGGAATGAATGGAGGCTGTACTCTGAGGACACCTTGCAGAAAAGTGTGTACAGACGGCAATAGAGCCAATCGTCTTTGAAAGTAAATTGACAAAGCAGATACCTGCACCTTTAGTGTAGGTAAACGCAGTCCTCCATCTAACCCCGTCTGTAGAAATAACAAAAGACGGGATAACTTGAAAGATGATGTCGGAAACTTCCGATCCTCACACCAGCCTATATAGGCACGACAAATTCTGTAATAATGAGCTGCCGTAACTGGCTTCCTAGCACGTAACATGGTTGGTATAACCGATTCTGGAATGCCCTCTCTCCTTAAGAGGGCGGTCTCAACAGCCACCCCGTCAAACGCAGCCGCGCTAAATCGGGGTAAAGGAACGGACCCTGTTGTAACAGGTCCGGACGAAGTGGGAGCGGCCAAGGCTCGTCTGCGAGTAGTCCTCAGAGATCCGAGAACCAAGCTCTCCGAGGCCAATGAGGCGCCACTAGTATGACTGTGATGGACTCTCTTTTGATCCGTTTTAGCAACAGAGGGAGCAGCGGAAACGGTGGAAACAGGTACACGAGGCTGTACGGCCACGCGACGGTGAGAGCATCCACCGCCACTGCCTTTGGATCTCGCGTTCTGGACACATACTGGGGCGTTTGGTTATTGTGGCGAGATGCCATCAGGTCCACTTGAGGGTAACCCCACCTCTGGGCCAACATGTGAAACACTTCTGGATGTAATGCCCATTCTCCTGGATGAAAATCCCGACGGCTGAGATAATCCGCCTCCCAGTTGTCCACTCCCGGAATGAACACTGCCGACAATATCACCTGGTGGTATTCTGCCCAATTGCTTCTTGTTCCTCCTTGTTTGTTGATGTATGCGACTGCCGTTGCGTTGTCTGACTGCACTTGGACAGTCTGAGAGCGAAGCATGTGTACTACTTGTCGTAGTGCATTGTAAATTGCGCGGAGTTCCAGGACATTTATAGACAGCAATCTTTCGTGATCCGCCCAGAGACCCTGGAGTTGACAATTTTGAACTACAGCTCCCCAACCTCTGAGACTCGCGTCCGTCGTTAGAATTATCCAATTCCAGCCGCCGAATAGTTTCCCTGCGGTTAAATTGTGTTCCTTGAGCCACCAGAGTAGAGACACCCTTGCCCTTGGCGACAACCTCACCCTGTGGTGAATCTGCAGATGCGAGCCCGACCACTGTGCGAGCACATCCAGTTGAAAAGGACGTGAGTGAAATCTTCCGAACTGAAGCGCTTCGAAAGCCGCCACCATTGTTCCTAAGAGGCGAATGCACAAATGTACCGAGACTGTGCGTGGCTTGAGCACTAATTGTACTAGATGGCGAATAATCTGTACTTTCTGTTGCGGTAGGTAAATTCTTTGATTTACCGTATCGAGAATCATACCTAGGAATTGAAGGCGTTGAGAAGGAATGAGATGTGATTTTTTTAAAGTTGACAATCCAACCGTGGTGAACTAGTACATTGTACGTTAGCAGCGCATGTTGGAGAAGCATCTGTTGAGACGGGGCTTTGATGAGCAGATCGTCTAAATATGGAACTATTGTCACTCCCAGGGATCTGAGATGAGCTATCATCACAGACATCACTTTGTTGAACACCCGAGGCGCTGACGATAGGCCAAACGGTAGAGACTGAAACTGGTAATGGTTTTGGCGTATTGCAAACCGCAAGAACCTCTGATGAGGCTGCCAAATCGGAATGTGTAAGTACGCATCCTTGAGATCTAGCGCAATCATGAATTCCTTTGGCTCTAAACTTGCAATCACTGAGCGCAGAGATTCCATCTTGAATCTGTAGTAAGTTACATACCGATTGAGACCCTTAAGTTCAATATTGGCCTGACTGAGCCATCCGGCTTCGGTACCACAAACAGACTGGAATAATAACCCTGACCCTGTTGGTGTACAGGGACCGGAATCAAAACTGCTGAATCCAGTAGGGACTGAATGGCAATTTGCAGAACCGCCCTCTTGTCGTCCGACAGAGGCAGTCCTGTCTTGAAAAACCGCAGCGGCGGAAGACAGTCGAACTCTATTTTGTAACCTCTTAACACTAAATTGCGGATCCCCCCATCCGCGGATGTCTGGAACCACGCCAAATGGAACGTCTGAAGGTGTGCTCCCACAATCGGAGAACCGAGATGGGCTGGTAGCCCGTCATGCCACTAGCTTGTCGGTAACCTTAGCGTCCTGACGACTTGTGTTGGTTTGTTGGAAACCACGTCCACGTCTACCAGGCGTGGCTGTTCCTCTGCCACGTCCGCGAAAGGACTGAGGTCTAAAGGATTTGAACGAAGGTCCAGAGTACCTCCTTCTTGGTACCGGTGGAGGCAATGGTAAGAAAACCGACTTTCCTCCCGTAGCCTCAGAAATCCATGTGTCCAATTCAGGACCAAACAACTTCTTGCCATCGTAAGGTAACGCCTCTATACCTCGTTTGACCTCTGCCTCCGCTTGCCAAGAACGGAGCCAGAGTGCTCGTCGTGCCGTAACTAGCGACGATGAAATACGAGAAGTGAGCTGACAGACGTCAGTAGAAGCTGTACAGAGATACTCCGCAGCCTCACACATTTGATCAGCAAGAAGTCAAAGGTGTTCATCATGTAGGGCAGACTTGAGTTCTGTTATCCATACTATGAGCGCCTTAGTGACCCAGATACCAACCAAGCCAGGTCTCAGCAGCACTCCTGCTGCTAAATACATGGACTTTAGCATAGTTTCTATTTTGCGATCTGAAGGGTCTTTAAGCGTAGTAGCTGCTTGTTAGGCGCGGCGGTCTTCGGCCGTGCCCTGACTGAGCAACGGTCACGGCCGCCGCGCCTCTCTCCTTCCCTGTCCCCCGCACGGCGCCTAGCAACGCCAGGACGCCGTG
This sequence comes from Pseudophryne corroboree, assembly GCF_028390025.1. Taxonomy (NCBI): domain Eukaryota; kingdom Metazoa; phylum Chordata; class Amphibia; order Anura; family Myobatrachidae; genus Pseudophryne; species Pseudophryne corroboree. The sequence continues at coordinate 594,326,020 of NC_086444.1, forward strand.
CGCACGATAGCCACCGGGTCCCTGGCAACGCAGGACGCCGTGCGTGCAGGGCCGCCGGGTGCATAGCAACGGGGACACCACAGGTGGACCGCGTTCCCCGTTGCTAAGAATAGTTAATTAGGTTGCTCGTGCAGCAGGGCAGCTGCACGGCAACTAGTAATTAGGGTCTGGGGCTGGTCCTGCTGGCCCTCCTGTTATTGGCCAGCAGGGCCTTTTTATGTGAGCCAGCACACTGCAGCCCCGCCGGTGATAGCTTCTTGTATGCTGTTCCTGCCTTGCAGAACTCTGTTCCTGTCAGCCATGTTTGGTGGATCTTGCTCCCTGCCCTTTGGTACTTTGGAGGTCCGAAGCCGGTCCTGGGAATCCTTCTAAGTCCTTGCGAACCTGTTTGTCATCTGGGGTTCTCGGCCGGTTTCGTGAGTAGCGGCTTCTGCCGCGTGTTGCGGCCTATGCCGCTTAGTGTTTACTTTACTGTGAATTGGTGCATTTGCGGAGGTTTCCGCTTTCACTGTCCTCCCCGGAACTCGGCGGTGCCGTGTAGGGGAGTGGACAGTGGTTTCTTTGTAGTTCTTTTCCTTTGGCGGCGTGCCGCACATACGTTTAGTTTTTAGGTAGTTTATAGCCCCTAGCGTGGTTGTTTCAGTTAGAGGTCCCCTTGTCATTACCCTGTCTCAGTTCACGCCTTGTCTCTCTTTAAGACCTGAGGGGGCATCGGAGTTGGGCAGACCTAATCCGCCCTTCAAACGCGGCTGCCATGGGCCCAAGAAACCATAGTCGTTCAGGCGTGAATTGATAACACGGGTAAGACAACTGAGGTAGGGTGCTAGGGGCTATTTCCTTCCCATCTCCCAATCCCAGCATTCTGTCTTGGTGCTCAGGACTCACTACATAAGATCTCCCCTGTCCTGAGCATCAGGATCGTAACATTATCACCGGCCCACATTAAAAAAAAAAGGGGGTTTAATTTTTTCCGTTGTATTGGTGGGCCTAGAAATTCGGCCTCATAAATCCGGCAGGTTTAGGCCCAAACCCCAGTCAGCTTTTGGTTAACCAAATACAGGAATTAACTCAGATGGTTCAGGACCTTACTCTTCGGGTGAGATCGCAGGAAGATCTTTTGCGAGCCTCCCCGAGTATGGTTCCAGAACCAAAGATGCATTTCCCTGACCGTTTTTTGGGTAACCGAAAGGATTTTTTTAATTTTAAGGAAGCTTGTAAGCTTTATTTTCGTTTAAGGCCCCGTTCCTCTGGTACTGAGTCTCAGCGGGTCGGGATTGTGATGTCTCTACTTCAGGGTGATCCACAGACCTGGGCATTTGGGCTAAGAGCGGATGATGCTGCTTTGTTATCAGTAGACGCCTTTTTTAAATCCTTAGGCCTCTTATATGACGACCCAGATAGAGAAGCATCAGCTGAGAGTCACCTGCGTGCCCTTAAGCAAGGCAAAAATCCAGCAGAGGTGTATTGTACCGAATTTCGCCGTTGGTCGAACGACTGTGGCTGGAATGACCCGGCCCTGCGCAGTCAGTTTCGCCTCGGTCTGTCGGAAGTGATTAAAGACAGTCTCCTTCAGTACCCCGCTCCTGAGACTCTAGACAAACTCATGGAGCTCGCTATTAAAATTGATCATCGTCTCCGAGAGCGGATGGCTGAAAGAGGAACAACTTTTAGGCCTAATCCATGTGTATATACTTTTCCTGAGGACGTCGAGGAGCCCATGCAAATGGATCTCTCCCGGCTGTCCCCAGAGGAAAGAACCAGAAGGTTAAGTTCTGGTCTTTGTTTGTATTGTGGTGGTAAGGGACATATCGCACGTAACTGCCCGAACACGCCGGGAAACGCTCTGACCAAGTGAATTGTGAGGGGGTTCACTTGGGTCTGCAGTTAATCTCCTCTAAGAATTCTCTATTAGTTCCGGTAAAGATTTCCTTTGGCAGCCTCAGTTCGTTGGTGTCGGCCTTCGTCGAAAGTGGAGCTGCAGGAAATTTTATGGATTTAGCTTGGGCTAAGGCTTTAGGCGTTCCACTGATACCCTTAGATAGACGTATCACCATGCACGGCTTGGATGGGGGTCCGCTTTCCAATGGGGTTATTACTCACCGCACACCTCCAGTATTGCTGACAGTGGGGGCCCTACATTCAGAAGAAATAGAATTTTACCTTACACATTGTCCGGCAGTTCCAGTAGTTTTGGGTCACCCCTGGCTTGCCTTTCATAATCCCACCATAGATTGGCGGTCTGGGGAGATTTCCCAATGGGGTCCTTTTTGTGTTAAGGAGTGTATTTCCCATCCTGTCCGGGTTGCGGCAGTTACCCCAGAACCTATACCTCTGGAATATCAGGATTTTGCTGATGTGTTCTCCAAGGGTAATGCGGACGTTCTGCCTCCCCATCGGTCCTATGACTGCGCTATAGATTTAGTTCCCGGGGCCACTTTACCTAAAGGGAGATTATATGCCCTCTCCGGGCCAGAAACCACGGCTATGGATAATTATATCCAGGAAAGCCTGAAAAAAGGCTTCATTAGGCCTTCGAAATCTCCTTTGAGTGCAGGATTCTTTTTGTTGAGAAAAAAGATGGGTCGCTCAGACCATGTATTGATTTTCGGGCTCTGAATAAAATTTCTGTTAAAAACACCTACCCTTTGCCTTTGATTTCAGTACTTTTTGATCAGTTACGCTCTGCCGTTATCTTCTCAAAAATCGATCTTAGAGGAGCTTAGAATCTCATCCGAATAAGATCTGGGGATGAGTGGAAGACGGCTTTCAGCACACAGTCGGGTCATTATGAATACCTGGTGATGCCCTTTGGGCTGTCAAATGCTCCTGCGGTATTTCAAGACCTCATCAATGATGTTCTTCGTGACTTTCTTGGAAAGTTCGTTGTCGTTTATTTAGACGACATTTTGATTTATTCTGAGTCTATGGTACAACATATTACCCATGTGCGTCTGGTTCTTCAAAAACTACGGGAGAATCATTTATACGCAAAACTAGAGAAATGTGATTTTCACATCACGGAAGTGTCCTTCTTGGGGTATATTATTTCTCCCCAGGGATTTTTCATGGAACCGAAAAAACTCCAGGCCTAATCCGCCCTTCAAACGCGGCTGCCATGGGCCCAAGAAACCATAGTCGTTCAGGCGTGAATTGATAACACGGGTAAGACAACGGAGGTAGGGTGCTAGGGGCTATTTCCTTCCCATCTCCCAATCCCAGCATTCTGTCTTGGTGCTCAGGACTCACTACATAAGATCTCCCCTGTCCTGAGCATCAGGATCGTAACACCGCTGGCACTGGTATGGTTAATTTCTTTGTAAGCTTCGACACTGACGAATCAACTATTGGTGGATTCTCCCATGTACATGTCACCGAGTCTGGAAACGGGTAACTAGACTTAAATCTGCGAGGTATAGAAAACCGTTTATCTGGAGTCTGTCGTGTTTCTACTAACATCTTATTAAGAGACTCCGAAACAGGAAAACACATTGGAGTTCTCTGTCGTTTAGTAAATACGACCTGATAATTTGTCAGAGGCTCCTCAGTTTCTGTAAACTTGAGAGACTGACGCACCGCTCTAATGAGATTATCAATACCTGAGCTGTTAAAATCCTCACTATCTGACTCCACTTCGCCCTCCTCACCCTCATCTTGTGCCGTGAGGTCTGGCATGGAATCGTCAGAATGCAACATAGCAGAAACTGGTAAATCATAAGACATATGAAAATTATCCCGTCTACCCAAAATGGATTTGAACCTTTCGCAAGGCTGAGACGCCTCCGGTAGTTCTGGTGGTCTCACCCTAGACTCAGATCTTGCCGCTTCCCACTCTTGACGAGCGGCGGTCAATTCTGATTGCAACCCAGCCAGTACAGTGGCTAGCATTTCCCATGGAGGGTCCGGGGATGAAACTGGCTTTAACACCGGAGCAGAAATTGTATTTGTAACTGAATCCACAAAACATACTGGACATGTGGTAGATCTATCCGGTAACACACTGCTACAGACTTTGCAGTGATGCTTTTTAATTTTTGCTGGTGCCTTACTCATTATGGCGACAGACAATACAATACACAAAAAAACAGACACTTGCACGACTCAGTAAAATAGTACGAAGGTGTCTCTATATATATATATCTGGCCAAGTGCAGTACACGTGGCCAGTACTATGAAATGTGTTCCCAAATTCCCACTAACACCCCTGCGCCTCCGGTGGAGATGTAGTACTGGAACGTTCTGGAATCACAACAGGAAGACACAGGAAGCATGGTTAAAATGGCTGCCATGCTTACACTTATAATCACAGTGCTATGAAAATCCTGTGTAATTAACCCTGCAGCCTAGCATACCGCTGTTGCTGCAGGTTATCCCCCCTCATGCCGCTGATTGCACCCTCTGCTAGCAGTTCTGTAATGCCCCCCCCCCCCTGTATGCTCCGTTGCGGATGCAGTGCGGGCGGGCAGCGAGCAGCGTGTGGGGCCGCCAGCGGGAGCCAGGTAGCGGGACGCGCTGGGACCGACAGCAGGGAGCGCGTCTTGAAGCGCTGTGAGCAGCGGCGGGGGACGGAGCAGCGGCGGCGGCCGGAGCAGCGGCGGCGGGCGAGCGGTCTGTAGAGGGATCCCGGCGTCAGCGGTAAAGAAAACATTGTCCCCACACATCGGGGCGGCAGCGGGAGCTGACTGCCCCGTTCAAAATACCGTGACTCCTGCTGCTGTAGTGAGGCTCCGACAGGGCCTCTCTGCAAGCGCCGGCCTGCCTGTGCAGGAGGTCTGTATGGCTGTGAGGGTGCTCATTCAGTGAGGACCGACACGCCACAGCTGCTAGTAGCAGCTTGCACTATCCCTGACCCTGCCTTTTGGAAGGGGGAAAGGGATGCGTATGAAAAAATAAAAATATTCAATAAAAAAAATAAAAATATTCAAAAGAATTGTGGACCAAGCCACAGACCTGTTGCTACTTCGAGCACAGAAAAAACACTGAGGTACTCTGGGATATGGAGGGGTGGAGTGTTCTAAATTTAAATATTCAGTGCCCTGTTTCCTACGGAAGCCGTCCATATCCCAAGAGTACTCCAGTGACCCCTAGTGGATGAAAAAGAAAAAGGATTTACCGGTAGGTATTAAAATCCTATTTTCTCATGCGTCCTAGAGGATGCTGGGGTCATATCAAGAACCATGGGGTTATACCAAAGCTCTAGAACGGGCGAGAGAGTGCGGATGACTCTGCAGCAACGATTGACCAAACATGAGGTCCTCATTAGCCAGGGTATCAAACTTGTAGAACTCTGCAAAGGTGTTTGAACCCAACCAAGTAGCTGCTCGGCAAAGTTGTAATGCCGAGAACACTCCCCCCCCCCCCCCCCCCCCCGGGCAACCGCCCAGGACGAGCCCACCTTTCTGGTAGAATGGGCCTTCACTGATTTCGGTAACGGCAATCCAGCCGTAGAATGAGCCTGCTGAATCGTATGACAGATCCAGCGCGCAATAGTCTGCTTGGAAGCAGGAGCCCCAATTTTATTGTGAGTATACAGGACAAACAGAGCCTCAGTTTTCCTAAACTGAGCCGTTCTGGCGACATAAATTTTCAAAGCTCTTACTACATCGAGAAACTTCGATTCCAGCAAGGCGTCAGTAGCCACTGGCACCACAATAGGTTGGTTCAAGTGGAACGACGAAACCACTTTCGGCAGAAGCTGCTGACGAGTCCTCAATTCTGCTCTATCTTCATGGAAGATCAAATAAGGGGTCTTGTGAGACAAGGCCGCCAATTCAGACACCCGCCTTGCGGATGCCAAGGCCAACAGCATGACCACTTTCCAAGCAAGAAATTTTAACTCTACCTTCTGCAAAGGTTCAAACCAATGAGATTGAAGGAACTGCAACACCACGTTAAGATCCCATGGTGCCACAGGGGACACAAAGGGAGGTTGGATGTGCAACACGCCTTTCACGAAGGTGTGAACTTCTGGAAGGGAGGCCAATTGTTTTTGGAAGAAAACCGATAAAGCTGAAATTTGAACTTTAATTGAGCCCAACTTTAGGCCCGCATTCGCACCGGCTTGTAGAAAATGGAGAAAACGTCCTAACTGAAATTTTCCGTAGGAGCCTTCCTGGATTCACACCAAGACACGTATTTTTTCCAAATACGGTGGTAATGTTTAGACGTTACTCCCTTCCTGGCCTGAATAAGAGTGGGGATAGAGAGTTTGTATGCCTTTCCACCCAACGGAGCACCTTTGTGGCCTCTGCCATTGCCGCTCTGCTCTTGCGGTTTATGTACGCTACTGCTATGTTGTCCAACTGAATCAAGACGGGCCAATTGCGAAGATGATGTTCCGCTTGCAGAAGGCCATTATGAATGGCCCTTAACTCCAGAACGTTTATGTGTAGAAACATTTCCTGGCTTGACCATCTTCCCTGAAAGCTTTCCTCCTGCGTGACTGCTCCCCAGCCTCGGAGACTCGCATCCGTGGTCACTAAGATCCAGTCCTGGATCCCGAACCTGCGTCCCTCTAGGAGGTGAGAGCTGTGCAGCCACCACAGGAGTGAGATTCTGGTCTTGGAAGACAGGGTTATTCTTCGGTGCATGTGCAGATGGGACCCGGACCACTTGTCCAACAGGTCCCACTGAAACACTCTGGCATGGAATCTGCCAAACTGAATGGACTCGTAGGCCGCCACCATCTTTCCCAGCAACCGAGTGCATTGATGGATCGATACTCTTGCTGGTTTCAGCATTTGTTTGAGCAGGTTCTGAATTTCCAGAGCCTTTTCCACTGGAAGACTCTCTGTAATTCTGTGTCCAGAATCATTCCCAAAAACGACAGCCGTCTCGTCGGAACCAACTGTGATTTTGGCAAGTTTAGTAGCCAACCATGTTGCTGCAGAATTGTCAGGGAGAGCGTAATGTTCTGCATCAATTTGTCCCTGGATCTCGCCTTTATCAGGAGATTGTCCAAGTACGGGATAATCGTGACTCCTTGTTTGCGTAGGAGAACCATCATTTCGGCCATTACTTTGGTGAAAACCCTCGGAGCCGTGGACAGACCAAACGGCAACGTCTGAAATTGGTAATGACAATCCCGAACTGCAAACCTCAGGTAAGCCTGGTGTGGAGGATAAATGGGAACATGCAAGTAGGCATCCTTTATGTCAACCGACACCATAAAATCCCCCTCCTCCAGACTGGAGATCACTGCCCGGAGAGATTCCATCTTTGAATTAGAATTTTTTTAGGTAGAATTGAGGGATTTGAGGTTCAGGATTGGTCTGACTCCCTGTTGTGACGGGGGAACCCTGACAATGACTTGATTGTGACACAATATTTGCATTGCGCCGCATACCACCTCCCTGTCTGGAAGAGAAGCTGGTAAGGCTGATTTGAAAAATCGGTGAGAGGGGACGTCTTGAAACTCCAGTTTGTACCCTTGGGACACTATTTTTAAAACCCATGGGTCCAGGGCCGAACGAGCCCAGAACTTACTGAAGAGCCTGAGACGTGACCCCACCGGTGCGGACTCCCGCAGAGGAGCCCCAGCGTCATGCGGTGGGCTTGGCAGAAGCAGAGGAGGACTTCTGCGCCTGGGAACCGACCACGGGCGGTGATCGTTTACCTTTTCCCTTTTCTCTCGTAGCAAGGAAGGAAGACCCTCGGCCCCTTCTGTATTTATTGGGCCGAAAGGACTGCATCTGATAGTGGTGTGCTTTCTTTTGTGGTGCAGGCACATAAGGAAAAAATAAGAATTTACTCACCGGTAATTCTATTTCTCGTAGTCCGTAGTGGATGCTGGGACTCCGTAAGGACCATGGGGAATAGCGGCTCCGCAGGAGACTGGGCACAACTATAAAGAAAGCTTTAGGTCTAACTGGTGTGCACTGGCTCCTCCCACTATGACCCTCCTCCAGACTTCAGTTAGGATACTGTGCCCGGAAGAGCTGACACAAGAAGGAAGGATATTGAATCCCGGGTAAGACTCATACCAGCCACACCAATCACACCGTATAACTCGTGATACAATACCCAGTTAATAGTATGATAACAACTGAGCCTCTCAACAGATGGCTCAACAATAACCCTTTAGTTAAGCAACAACTATATACAAGTATTGCAGACAATCCGCACTTGGGATGGGCGCCCAGCATCCACTACGGACTACGAGAAATAGAATTACCGGTGAGTAAATTCTTATTTTCTCTGACGTCCTAAGTGGATGCTGGGACTCCGTAAGGACCATGGGGATTATACCAAAGCTCCCAAACGGGCGGGAGAGTGCGGATGACTCTGCAGCACCGAATGGGCAAACTCTAGGTCCTCCTCAGCCAGGGTGTCAAACTTGTAGAATTTTGCAAATATGTTTGACCCCGACCAAGTAGCTGCTCGGCAAAGTTGTAGAGCCGAGACCCCTCGGGCAGCCGCCCAAGAAGAGCCCACCTTGCTCGTGGAATGGGCTTTCACTGATTTAGGATGCGGCAGTCCAGCCGCAGAATGTGCAAGCTAAATCGTACTACAGATCCAGCGAGCAATAGTCTGCTTTGAAGCAGGTGCACCCAACTTGTTGGGCGCATACAGGATAAATAGCGAGTCAGTCTTTCTGACTCCAGCTGTCCTGGAAACATAGATTTTCAGGGCCCTGACTACGTCCAACAACTTGGAAGCCTCCAAGTCTTTTGTAGCCGCAGGCACCACGATAGGTTGGTTCAGATGAAACGCTGATACCACTTTAGGGAGAAACTGGGGACGAGTCCTCAATTCTGCCCTATCCATATGGAAAATCAGATAAGGGCTTTTACATGACAAAGCCGCCAATTCTGATACACGCCTGGCCGAAGCCAAGGCCAACAACATGACCACTTTCCACGTGAGATATTTCAAATCCACGGTCTTAAGTGGCTCAAACCAATGTGACTTTAGGAAATCCAACACCACGTTGAGATCTCAAGGTGCCACTGGAGGCACAAAAGGGGGCTGAATATGCAGCACTCCCTTAACAAAAGTTTGAACTTCAGGTAGTGAAGCCAGTTCTCTCTGGAAGAAAATCGATAGAGCCGAAATCTGGACCTTAATGGAACCCACTTTTAGGCCCATAGTCACCCCTGACTGTAGAAAGTGCAGGAAACGGCCCAGCTGAAATTCTTCCGTTGGGGCCTTCCTGGCCTCACACCACGCAACATATTTTCGCCATATGCGGTGATAATGGTTTGCGGTTACTTCTTTCCTAGCTTTAATCAGCGTAGGAATGACTTCCTCCGGAATGCCCTTTTCCTTCAGGATCCGGTGTTCAACCGCCATGCCGTCAAACGCAGCCGCGGTAAGTCTTGGAACAGACAGGGCCCCTGCTGCAGCAGGTCCTGTCTGAGCGGTAGAGGCCATGGGTCCTCTGAGATCATTTCTTGAAGTTCCGGGTACCAAGCTCTTCTTGGCCAATCCGGAACAATGAGTATAGTTATTACTCCTCTTCTCCTTATTATCCTCAGTACCTTTGGTATGAGAGGAAGAGGAGGGAACACATAAACCGACCGGTACACCCACGGTGTCACTAGAGCGTCCACAGCTATCGCCTGCGGGTCTCTTGACCTGGCGCAATACTTTTCTAGCTTTTTGTTTAGGCGGGACGCCATCATGTCCACCTGTGGCCTTTCCCAACGGTTTACAATCAGTTGGAAGACTTCTGGATGAAGTCCCCACTCTCCCGGGTGGAGGTCGTGCCTGCTGAGGACGTCTGCTTCCCAGTTGTCCACTCCTGGAATGAACACTGCTGACAGTGCTAACACGTGATTTTCCGCCCATCGGAGAATCCTTGTGGCTTCTGCCATCGCCGTCCTGCTTCTCGTGCCGCCCTGTCGGTTTACATGGGCGACCGCCGTGATGTTGTCTGACTGGATCAGTACCGGCTGGTTTTGAAGCAGGGGTTTTGCCTGACTTAGGGCATTGTAAATGGCCCTTAGTTCCAGAATATTTATGTGCAGGGAAGTCTCCTGACTTGACCATAGTCCTTGGAAGTTTCTTCCCTGTGTGACTGCCCCCCAGCCTCGAAGGCTGGCATCCGTGGTCACCAGGACCCAGTCCTGTATGCCGAATCTGCGGCCCTCTTGAAGATGAGCACTCTGCAGCCACCACAGCAGAGACACCCTTGTCCTTGGAGACAGGGTTATCAGACGATGCATCTGAAGATGCGATCCGGACCACTTGTCCAACAGGTCCCACTGAAAGGTTCTTGCATGAAACCTGCCGAATGGAATCGCTTCGTAGGAAGCTACCATTTTTCCCAGGATCCGCGTGCAGTGATGCACCGACACCTGTTTTGGTTTTAGGAGGCCTCTGACTAGAGATGACAGCTCCTTGGCCTGCTCCTCCGGGAGAAACACTTTTTTCTGTTCTGTGTCCAGAACCATCCCCAGGAACAGTAGACGTGTCGTAGGGACCAGCTGTGACTTTGGAATGTTTAGAATCCAGCCGTGCTGTTGTAGCACTTCCCGAGATAGTGCTACCCCGACCAACAACTGCTCTCTGGACCTCGCCTTTATCAGGAGATCGTTCAAGTACGGGATAATTAAAACTCCCTTCTTTCGAAGGAGAATCATCATTTCGGCCATTACCTTGGTAAAGACCCTCGGAGCCGTGGATAGACCGAATGGCAACGTCTGGAATTGGTAATGACAATCCTGTACCACAAATCTGAGGTACTCCTGGTGAGGATGGTAAATGGGGACATGCAGGTAAGCATCCTTGATGTCCAGTGATACCATGTAATCCCCCTCGTCCAGGCTTGCAATAACCGCCCTGAGCGATTCCATCTTGAACTTGAATTTTTTTATATATGTGTTCAAGGATTTCAAATTTAAAATGGGTCTCACCGAACCGTCCGGTTTCGGTACCACAAACATTGTGGAATAGTAACCCCTTCCTTGTTGAAGTAGGGGCACCTTTACTATCACTTGTTGTGAATACAGCCTGTAACAATGCCTCCCTGCCTGAGGGAGTGGTTGGCAAGGCAGATTTGAGGAAACGGCGGGGGGGGAGACGTCTCGAATTCCAGCTTGTACCCCTGAGATACTACTTGAAGGATCCAGGGATCCACCCGTGAGCGAGCCCACTGATTGCTGAAATATTTGAGACGGGCCCCCACCCTACCTGGCTCCGCCTGTGAAGCCCCAGCGTCATGCTGTGGACTTAGAGGAAGCGGGGGAGGACTTTTGCTCCTGGGAACTGGCTGTATGCTGCAGCTTCTTTCCCCTACCTCTGCCTCTGGGCAGAAAGGACGCGCCTTTAACCCGCTTGCCCCTATTGGGCCGAAAGGACTGTACCTGATAATACAGTGCTTTCTTTGGTTTCATTGCACTAATTTTGGATGCCAGCCGGCAAATATTCCTCTGTGCATCCCTCATGTATAAAAGTGCGTCTTTTATATGCTCTACGTTTAGCAATATAGTGTCCCTGTCTAGGGTATCTATATTTTCTGACAGGGAATCTGACCACGCAGCAGCAGCACTGCACATCCAGGCTGAAGCAATAGCCGGTCTCAGTATAACACCTGTGTGTGTATATATAGATTTCAGGATAGCCTCCTGCTTTCTTTCTATCAGCAGATTCCTTCAGGGTGGCCGTATCCGGAGACGGTAGTGCCACCTTCTTTGACAAGCGTGTGAGCGCTTTATCCACCCTAGGGGATGTTTCACAGCGTGACCTATCCTCTGGCGGGAAAGGGTACGCCATTAGTAACCTCTTAGAAATTACCAGCTTTTTATCAGGGGAAGCCCACGCTTCTTCACACACTTCATTTAACTCTTCAGATGGAGGAAAAGCTACTGGTAGTTTTTTCTCTCCAAACATAATACCCTTTTTTGTGGTACCGGGGGTAACATCAGAAATGTGCAACACATTTTTCATTGCCTCAATCATGTAACGTGTGGCCCTACTGGAAGTTACATTAGTCTCATCGTCGTCGACACTGGAGTCAGTATCCGTGTCGACATCTGTGTCTGTCATCTGAGGTAGCGGGCGTTTTAGAACCCCTGATGACTTTTTAGACGCCTGGGCAGGCACAGGCTGAGAAGCCGGCTGTCCCACATTAGGTATGTCGTCAAACCTTTTATGCAAGGAGTCGACACTGTCGCGTAATTCCTACCACAGCACCATCCACTCAGGTGTCGACCCCGCAGGGGGTGACATCACGTTTACAGGCATTTGCTCCGCCTCCGCATAAGCCTCCTCATCAAACATGTCGACACAGCCGTACCGACACACCGCAAACACACAGGGAATGCTCTGACAGAGGACAGGACCCCACAAAGCCTTTTGGGGAGACAGAGAGAGAGTATGCCAGCACACACCAGAGCGCTATATAACACAGGGATCCCACTATAAAATAAGAATTTACTTACCGATAATTCTATTTCTCATAGTCCGTAGTGGATGCTGGGAACTCCGAAAGGACCATGGGGAATAGCGGCTCCGCAGGAGACTGGGCACAAAAGTAAAAGCTTTAGGACTACCTGGTGTGCACTGGCTCCTCCCCCTATGACCCTCCTCCAAGCCTCAGTTAGGATACTGTGCCCGGACGAGCGTACACAATAAGGAAGGATTTTGAATCCCGGGTAATAATAATAATAATAATTTTATTTATATAGCGCTCTTTCTCCCATAGGACTCAAGGCGCTCAACAGATACATAGCATAATATAGTACAGAAAATAATGAAGTACATTTTCATAAAATACAGAAGCATGAAGATACTAAAAGGGACAATTATGGGAATGCTTGAGTAAACAGAAAAGTCTTGAGTCTACTTTTGAAGGATTCTATAGTTGGGGCCTCTCGCACTGTGCGGGGAAGTGAGTTCCATAGAGTCGGAGCCGCATGACTAAAAGCTCGACCCCCAGATGAATTACGGTAGATTCTAGGTACTGCTAAAAGTCCTTCATCTACAGATCGCAGTAATCGAGTGGGGCAGTATGGGGTCAGAAGCTGTTTGAGGTACCTTGGGCCTTGGTCATGTAATGCTTTGAAACTCAGTAAGCCAATCTTGAAGATGATTCGCCATCGTACAGGCAGCCAGTGAAGGGAGTAGAGGATGGGTGTTATGTGGCTAGAACGGGGCTGGTTGGTTAATAGCCTGGCAGCTGTGGGTAAGACTCATACCAGCCACACCCATCACACCGTACAACTTGTGATCTGAACCCAGTTAACAGCATGATAACAGAGGAGCCTCTGAAAAGATGGCTCACAACAATAATAACCCGATTTTTGTAACAATAACTATGTACAAGTATTGCAGACAATCCGCACTTGGGATGGGCGCCCAGCATCCACTACGGACTATGAGAAATAGAATTATCGGTAAGTAAATTCTTATTTTCTCTGACGTCCTAGTGGATGCTGGGAACTCCGAAAGGACCATGGGGATTATACCAAAGCTCCCAAACGGGCGGGAGAGTGCGGATGACTCTGCAGCTCCGAATGAGAGAACTCCAGGTCCTCCTCAGCCAGGGTATCAAATTTGTAGAATTTAGCAAACGTGTTTGCCCCTGACCAAGTAGCTGCTCGGCAAAGTTGTAAAGCCGAGACCCCTCGGGCAGCCGCCCAAGATGAGCCCACCTTCCTTGTGGAATGGGCTTTTACAGATTTTGGCTGTGGCAGGCCTGCCACAGAATGTGCAAGCTGAATTGTACTACAAATCCAACGAGCAATAGTCTGCTTAGAAGCAGGAGCACCCAGCTTGTTGGGTGCATACAGGATAAACAGCGAGTCAGATTTTCTGACTCCAGCCGTCCTGGAAACATATATTTTCAGGGCCCTGACTACGTCCAGCAACTTGGAGTCCTCCAAGTCCCTAGTAGCCGCAGGTACCACAATAGGCTGGTTTAAGTGAAACGCTGAAACCACCTTAGGGAGAAATTGAGGACGAGTCCTCAATTCTGCCCTGTCCGTATGAAAAATTAGGTAAGGGCTTTTATAGGATAAACCCGCCAATTCTGAAACACGCCTGGCTGAAGCCAGGGCTAACAGCATTACCACTTTCCATGTGAGATATTTTAAGTCCACAGTGGTGAGTGGTTCAAACCAATGTGATTTTAGGAACCCCAAAACTACATTGAGATCCCAAGGTGCCACTGGAGGCACAAAAGGAGGCTGTATATGCAGTACCCCCTTGACAAACGTCTGAACTTCAGGAACTGAAGCTAGTTCTTTCTGGAAGAAAATCGACAGGGCCGAAATTTGAACCTTAATGGACCCTAATTTTAGGCCCATAGACAGTCCTGTTTGCAGGAAATGCAGGAAACGACCCAGTTGAAATTCCTCTGTAGGGGCCTTCCTGGCCTCACACCACGCAACATATTTACGCCAAATACGGTGATAATGTTGCACAGTTACATCCTTCCTGGCTTTGATCAGGGTAGGGATGACTTCATCCAGAATGCCTTTTTCCTTCAGGATCCGGCGTTCAACCGCCATGCCGTCAAACGCAGCCGCGGTAAGTCTTGGAACAGACAGGGTCCCTGCTGGAGCAGGTCCTTTCTTAGAGGTAGAGGCCACGGGTCCTCCGTGAGCATCTCTTGAAGTTCCGGGTACCAAGTCCTTCTTGGCCAATCCGGAGCCACGAGTATAGTCCTTACTCCTCTTCCTTCTTATGATTCTCAGTACCTTGGGTATGAGAGGCAGAGGAGGGAACACATACACTGACTGGTACACCCACGGTGTTACCATAGCGTCCACAGCTATTGCCTGAGGGTCCCTTGACCTGGCGCAATATCTGTCTAGTTTTTTGTTGAGGCGGGACGCCATCATGTCCACCTTTGGTTTTTCCCAACAGTTCACAATCATGTGGAAGACTTCTGGGTGAAGTCCCCACTCCCCCGGGTGGAGGTCGTGTCTGCTGAGGAAGTCTGCTTCCCAGTTGTCCACTCCCGGAATGAACACTGCTGACAGTGCTATCACATGATTTTCCGCCCAGCGAAGAATCCTTGCAACTTCCGTCATTGCCCTCCTGCTTCTTGTGCCGCCCTGTCTGTTTACGTGGGCGACTGCCGTGATGTTGTCCGACTGGATCAACACCGGCTGACCCTGAAGCAGAGGCCTTGCTTGACTTAGGGCATTGTAAATGGCCCTTAGTTCCAGGATAGTTATGTGAAATGACGTTTCCATGCTTGACCACAAGCCCTGGAAATTTCTTCCCTGTGTGACTGCTCCCCAGCCTCTCAGGCTGGCATCCGTGGTCACCAGGACCCAGTCCTGAATGCCGAATCTGCGGCCCTCTAGAAGATGAGCCCTCTGTAACCACCACAGGAGAGACACCCTTGTCCTTGGAGACAGGGTTATCCGCTGATGCATCTGAAGATGCGATCCGGACCATTTGTCCAGCAGATCCCACTGAAAAGTTCTTGCGTGGAATCTGCCGAATGGAATCGCTTCGTAAGAAGCCACCATTTTTCCCAGGACCCTTGTGCATTGATGCACTGACACTTGGCCTGGTTTTAGGAGGTTCCTGACTAGCTCGGATAACTCCCTGGCTTTCTCCTCCGGGAGAAACACCTTTTTCTGGACTGTGTCCAGAATCATCCCTAGGAACAGCAGACGTGTCGTCGGAATCAGCTGCGATTTTGGAATATTTAGAATCCACCCGTGCTGTCGTAGTACTACTTGAGATAGTGCTACTCCGACCTCTAACTGTTCCCTGGACCTTGCCCTTATCAGGAGATCGTCCAAGTAAGGGATAATTAAGACGCCTTTTCTTCGAAGAAGAATCATAATTTCGGCCATTACCTTGGTAAAGACCCGGGGTGCCGTGGACAATCCAAACGGCAGCGTCTGAAACTGATAGTGACAGTTCTGTACCACAAACCTGAGGTATCCTTGGTGAGAAGGGCAAATTGGGACATGCAGGTAAGCATCCTTGATGTCCAGAGACACCATATAGTCCCCTTCTTCCAGGTTCGCTATCACTGCTCTGAGTGACTCCATCTTGAATTTGAACCTTTGTATGTAAGTGTTCAAGGATTTCAGATTTAAAATAGGTCTCACCGAGCCGTCCGGCTTCGGTACCACAAACAGCGTGGAATAATACCCCTTTCCCTGTTGTAGGAGGGGTACCTTGATTATCACCTGCTGGGAATACAGCTTGTGAATGGCTTCCAATACCGCCTCCCTGTCAGAGGGAGACGTTGGTAAAGCAGACTTCAGGAACCGGCGAGGGGGAGACGTCTCGAATTCCAATTTGTACCCTTGAGATACTACCTGCAGGATCCAGGGGTCCACTTGCGAGTGAGCCCACTGCGCGCTGAAATTCTTGAGACGGGCCCCCACCGTGCCTGAGTCCGCTTGTAAGGCCCCAGCGTCATGCTGAGGACTTGGCAGAAGCGGGGGAGGGCTTCTGTTCCTGGGAAGAGGCTGCCTGCTGCAGTCTTTTTCCCCTTCCTCTGCCCCGGGGCAGATATGAGTGGCCTTTTGCCCGCTTGCCCTTATGGGGACGAAAGGACTGAGCCTGAAAAGACGGTGTCTTTTTCTGCTGAGAGGTGACCTGGGGTAAAAAGGTGGATTTCCCAGCCGTTGCCGTGGCCACCAGGTCCGATAGACCGACCCCAAATAACTCCTCCCCTTTATACGGCAATACTTCCATATGCCGTTTGGAATCCGCATCACCTGACCACTGTCGCGTCCATAACCCTCTTCTGGCAGAAATGGACAGCGCACTTACTCTTGATGCCAGAGTGCAAATATCCCTCTGTGCATCTCGCATATATAGAAATGCATCCTTTAAATGCTCTATAGTCAATAATATACTGTCCCTGTCCAGGGTATCAATATTTTCAGTCAGGGAATCCGACCAAGCCACCCCAGCACTGCACATCCAGGCTGAGGCGATTGCTGGTCGCAGTATAATACCAGTATGTGTGTATATACTTTTTAGGATATTTTCCAGCTTCCTATCAGCTGGTTCCTTGAGGGCGGCCGTATCAGGAGACGGTAACGCCACTTGTTTTGATAAGCGTGTGAGCGCCTTATCTACCCTAGGGGGTGTTTCCCAACGCGCCCTAACCTCTGGCGGGAAAGGGTATAATGCCAATAATTTTTTTAGAAATTAGCAGTTTTTTATCGGGGGAAACCCACGCTTCATCACACACCTCATTTAATTCATCAGATTCAGGAAAAACTACGGGTAGTTTTTTCACACCCCACATAATACCCTTTTTTGTGGTACTTGTAGTATCAGAAATGTTCAAAACCTCCTTCATTGCCGTGATCATGTAACGTGTGGCCCTACTGGAAAATACGTTTGTTTCCTCACCGTCGACACTGGAGTCAGTGTCCGTGTCTGTGTCGACCATCTGAGGTAACGGGCGCTTTAGAGCCCCTGACGGTGTTTGAGACGCCTGTACAGGTAATAACTGATTTGTCGGCTGTCTCATGTCGTCAACAGTCTTTTGTAAAGTGCTGACGCTATCACGTAATTCCTTCCATAAGACCATCCAGTCAGGTGTCGACTCCCTAGGGGGTGACATCACTATTACAGGCAATTGTTCCGCCTCCATACCATTTTCCTCCTCATACATGTCGACACAGCGTACCGACACACAGCACACACACAGGGAATGCTCTGATAGAGGACAGGACCCCACTAGCCCTTTGGGGAGACAGAGGGAGAGTTTGCCAGCACACTCCAGAGCACTATATATATACAGGGATAACCTTATATAAGTGTTTTTCCCATATATAGCTGCTGTATTGATTTATCTGCCAAATTAGTGCCCCCCTCTCTTGTTTTACCCTGTTTCTGTAGTGCAGGACTGCAGGGGAGAGTAAGGGAGACGTCCTTCCAGCGGAGCTGTGAGGGAAAATGGCGCTTGTGTGCTGAGGAGATAGGCTCCGCCCCCTTCTCGGCGGCCTTTCTCCCGCTTTTTTAAGGAAAAACTGGCAGGGGTTAAATGCATCCATATAGCCCAGGAGCTATATGTGATGTATTTTTTGCCATCTAAGGTGTTTTTATTGCGTCTCAGGGCGCCCCCCCCCCAGCGCCCTGCACCCTCAGTGACCGGAGTGTGAAGTGTGCTGAGAGCAATGGAGCACAGCTGCGGTGCTGTGCGCTACCTTATTGAAGACAGGACGTCTTCTGCCGCCGATTTCCCGGACCTCTTCTGTCTTCTGGCTCTGTAAGGGGGCCGGCGGCGCGGCTCTGGGACCCATCCATGGCTGGGCCTGTGATCGTCCCTCTGGAGCTAATGTCCAGTAGCCTAAGAAGCCCAATCCACTCTGCACGCAGGTGAGTTTGCTTCTTCTCCCCTTAGTCCCTCGGTGCAGTGAACCTGTTGCCAGCAGGATTCACTGAAAATAAAAAACCTATACTTAAACTTTTTCACTAAGCAGCTCAGGAGAGCCACCTAGTGTGCACCCTTCTCGTTCGGGCACAAAAATCTAACTGAGGCTTGGAGGAGGGTCATAGGGGGAGGAGCCAGTGCACACCAGGTAGTCCTAAAGCTTTTACTTTTGTGCCCAGTCTCCTGCGGAGCCGCTATTCCCCATGGTCCTTTCGGAGTTCCCAGCATCCACTAGGACGTCAGAGAAATTAGTGTTTTCCCTTATAGCTGCTTTTTTATATATCATATATATATATATCTATACTGCGCCTAAATTTAGTGCCCCCCCTCTCTTTTTTACCCTTCTGTAGTGTTCAGACTGCAGGGGAGAGCCAGGGAGCTTCCTTCCAGCGGAGCTGTGAGGGAAAAATGGTGCCAGTGTGCTGAGGGAGATGGCCCCGCCCCTTTTTCGGCTGACTTTCTCCCGCTTTTTCTGGAATACTGGCAGGGGTAATTTTACATCTATATAGCCTCTAGGACTATATATGATGTAGATTTGCCAGCCAAGGTGTCATATATTGCCCTCAGAGCGCCCCCCCCCCAGCGCCCTGCACCCATCAGTGACCGGAGTGTGAGGTATACATGAGGAGCAATGGCGCACAGCTGCAGTGCTGTGCGCTACCTTGGTGAAGACCGAAGTCTTCTGCCGACGATTTTCCGGACCTCTTCGTTGCTTCTGGCTCTGTAAGGGGGGCGGCGGTGCGGCTCCGGGAACGAACACCAAGGTTGGGTCCTGCGGTCGATCCCTCTGGAGCTAATGGTGTCCAGTAGCCTAAGAAGCCCAAGCTACCACCTGTTAGGTAGGTTCGCTTCTTCTCCCCTTAGTCCCCCGCTGCAGTGAGTCTGTTGCCAGCAGATCTCACTGTAAAATAAAAAACCTAAATATACTTTCTTTCTAGGAGCTCAGGAGAGCCCCTAGTGTGCATCCAGCTCAGCCGGGCACAAGATTCTAACTGAAGTCTGGAGGAGGGTCATAGTGGGAGGAGCCAGTGCACACCAGTTAGACCTAAAGCTTTCTTTATAGTTGTGCCCAGTCTCCATGCGGAGCCGCTATTCCCCATGGTCCTTACGGAGTCCCAGCATCCAATTAGGACGTCAGAGAAATAAGATTTCACTTACCGGTAAATCTATTTCTCGTAGTCCGTAGTGGATGCTGGGGACTCCGTAAGGACCATGGGGAATAGACGGGCTCCGCAGGAGACATGGGCACTTTAAGAAAGAATTTAGATTCTGGTGTGCTCTGGCTCCTCCCTCTATGTCCCTCCTCCAGACCTCAGTTAGAGAAACTGTGCCCGGAAGAGCTGACAGTACAAGGAAAGGATTTTGGAAATCCAGGGCAAGACTCATACCAGCCACACCAATCACACCGTATAACTTGTGATAAACTTACCCAGTCAACAGTATGAACAACAGAGCATCAGTTCAACCCAGATGCAACAATAACAGAGCCCTTATTGCAGCAATAACTATATACAAGTATTGCAGAAGAAGTCCGCACTTGGGACGGGCGCCCAGCATCCACTACGGACTACGAGAAATAGATTTACCGGTAAGTAAAATCTTATTTTCTCTAACGTCCTAGTGGATGCTGGGGACTCCGTAAGGACCATGGGGATTATACCAAAGCTCACAAACGGGCGGGAGAGTGCGGATGACTCTGCAGCACCGAATGAGCAAACACAAGGTCCTCCTCAGCCAGGGTATCAAACTTGTAGAACCTGACCAAGAAGCCGCTCGGCAAAGCTGTAATGCCGAGACCCCTCGGGCAGCCGCCCAAGAAGAGCCCACCTTCCTTGTGGAATGGGCCTTAACTGATTTAGGCAGCGGCAATCCAGCCACAGAATGAGCCCGCTGAATCGTGTTACCGATCCAGCGTGCAAAAGTTTGCTTTGAAGCAGGCGCCCCAAGCTTGTTGGAAGCATACAGGATAAACAAAGATTCTGTTTTCCTGACCCTAGCCGTTCTGGCTACATAACCTTCAAAGCCCTGACTACATCAAGTAACTCGGAATCCTCCAAGTCAGTATTAGCCCCAGGCACCACAATAGGTTGGTTTATATGAAAGGATGAAACCACTTTCGGCTGAAATTGTGGACGGGTCCGCAATTCTGCTCTATCCACATGGAAAACCAGATAGGGGCTTTTATGTGACAAAGCCGCTAATTTTGGCACACGCCTAGTCAAAGCCAATGCTAGTAGCATGACCACCTTCCATGTGAGATATTTCAATTCCACCGTTTTGAGTGGTTCAAACCAGTGGGATTTCAGGAAACTCAACACCACGTTAAGATCCCAAGGTGCCACTGGGGGCACAAAAGGAGGCTGAATACGCAGCACTCCCTTCACAAACGTCTGAACTTCAGGTAGAGAAGCCAGCTCTTTTTGAAAGAAAATGGATAGGGCCGAAATCTGGACCGTAATGGAACCCAATTTCAGGCCCAAAGTCACTCCTGACTGTAGGAAGTGAAGGAAACGGCCCAGCTGGATTCCTCCGTAGAGGCATTCCTGGCCTCACACCAAGCAACATATTTTCGCCATATACGGTGATAATGTTGTACTGTCACGTCCTTCCTAGCCTTTATCAGCGTAGGAATGACCTCATCTGGAATGCCTTTTTCCGCTAGGATCCGGCGTTCAACCGCCATGCCGTCAAACGCAGCTGCGGTAAGTCTTAGAACAGACAGGGCCCTTGTTGCAACAAGTCCTGTCTTAGAGGAAGAGGCCACGGGTCCTCTGTGAGCATTTCTTGCAGATCTGGATACCAAGTCCTTCTTGGCCAATCCGGAACAATGAGTATTGTTCTCACTCCTCTTTTTCTTATGATTCTCAACACCTTGGGTATGAGAGGAAGAGGAGGAAATACATAGACCGATTGGAACACCCACGGTGTAACCAGGGCGTCTACAGCTATCGCATGAGGGTCTCTTGACCTGGCGCAATACCTCTGTAGTTTCTTGTTGAGGAGGGATGCCATCATGTCCACCTGTAGCAGTTCCCACCGACTTGCAAGCTGTGCGAAGACTTCTTGATGAAGTCCCCACTCCCCCGGGTGGAGGTCGTGCCTGCTGAGGAAGTCTGCTTCCCAGTTGTCTACCCCCGGGATGAACACTGCTGACAGTGCGCTTACATGATTCTCCGCCCAGCGAAGAATTCTGGTGGCTTCCGCCATCGCCACCCTGCTCCTTGTGCCGCCTTGTCGGTTTACATGAGCCACAGTGGTGATGTTGTCTGACTGAATCAGAACTGGTTGACCGCGAAGCAGGGTCTCTGCTTGACGTAGGGCGTTGTAAATGACCCTTAGTTCCAGGATGTTGATGTGAAGGCAAGTCTCCTGACTTGACCACAGACCTTGGAAATTTCTTCCCCGTGTGACTGCTCCCCACCCTCAGAGGCTTGCATCCGTGGTCACCAGGACCCAGTCCTGAATGCCGAATCTGCGGCCCTCGAGAAGGTGAGCACTCTGCAGCCACCACAGGAGAGACACCCTGGCCCTGGGGGATAGGGTGATTAACCGATGCATCTGAAGATGTGATCCGGACCATTTGTCCAGTAAGTCCCATTGAAAGGTCCTCGCATGGAACCTGCCGAAGGGAATGACCTCGTACGATGCCACCATCTTTCCCAGGACTCGAGTGCAGTGATGCACTGACACCTGTTTTGGTTTTAATAGGTCCCTGACCAGTGTCATGAATTCCTGAACCTTCTCTATCGGGAGATAAACCCTTTTCTGGCCTGTTTCCAGAATCATGCCCAGGAAGGGCAGACGAGTCGTATGAACCAACTGCGACTTTGGAATATTCAGAATCCAGCCGTGTTGCCGTAACACTTCCAGAGAACGTGCTACGTTGATCAGCAACTGCTCTCTTGACCTCGCTTTTATGAGATCGTCCAAGTATGGGATAATTGTGACCCCTTGCTACCGCAGGAGTACCATCATTTCCGCCATTACCTTGGTAAATATTCTCGGAGCCGTGGAGAGACCAAACGGCAACGTCTGAAATTGGTAATGACAATCCTGTACCACAAATCTGAGGTACGCCTGATGAGGTGGATAAATGGGGACATGAAGGTATGCATCCTTTATGTCCAGAGACACCATAAAATCCCCCCCCTTCCAGGCTTGCGATGACCGCTCTGAGCGATTCCATCTTGAACTTGAACCTTTTCAGGTATATGTTCAGGGATTTTAAATTCAATATGGGTCTGACCGAACCGTCCGGTTTCGGTACCACAAACATGGTCGAATAATAACCCTTTCCTTGTTGAAGGAGGGGAACCTTGACCACCACCTGTTGAAGATACAATTTGTGAATTGCAGTTAACACTATTTCCCTCTCTAAGGGGGAAGCTGGCAGGGCCGACTTGGGGTATCGGTGAGGGGGCATCTCTTCGAATTCCAGCTTGTATCCCTGAGACACAACATCTATCGCCCAGGGATCCAACTGTGAGTGAACCCACTTGTGACTGAAATTTCGGAGACGCGCCCCCACCGGGCCTAGCTCCGCCTGTGGAGCCCCAGCGTCATGCGGTGGATTTAGTGGAAGCCGGGGAGGACTTCTGTTCTTGGGAACTAGCTGTGTTGTGCAGCTTCTTTCCTCTGCCCCTGCCTCTGGCAAGAAAGGACGCACCTCGGACTTCCTTGTTTTTCTGTGATCGAAAGGACTGCATTTGGTAATACGGTGCTTTCTTTGGTTGTGAGGAAACATATGGCAAAAAATTTGACTTCCCAGCCCTAGCTGTGGAGACCAGGTCCGAGAGACCCTCCCCAAACAATTCCTCACCCTTGTAAGGTAAAACCTCCATGTGCCTTTTTGAGTCGGCATCACCTGTCCATTGCCGAGTCCACAGGACCCTTCTGGCAGAAATCGACCTAGCATTTATTCTAGAACCTAGTAGGCTAATGTCTCTCTGAGCATCTCTCATATAAAGGAAAGCGTCTTTAATATGCCCCAGGGTCATTAATATAGTATCCTTGTCTAAGGTATCAAGTTCCTCAGATAAGGTATCCGTCCAAGCTGCTACAGCACTACACACCCAAGCCGACGAGATTGCCGGCCTCAGTAAGGTGCCTGAATGTGTATAAATGGACTTCAGGGTAACCTCCTGTTTGCGATCCGCAGCATCTTTGAGGGTAGCCGTATCCTGTGACGGCAGGGCTACCTTCTTGGATAAGCGTGTCAAAGCTTTGTCCAGCCTAGGGGAGGATTCCCAGCGTAACCTGTCCGCTGGCGGGAAAGGATACGCCATAAGAATCTTTTTGGAAATCTACTGTTTTTTTATCTGGAGATTCCCAAGCCTTTTCACATAACTCATTGAGCTCGTGTGAGGGGGCAAAAGTTACCTGCGGCTTCTTTTCCCCATACATATGAACCCTCCTGTCAGGGACTGGGGTTTCCTCTGTGATGTGCAACACATCCTTAATAGCTATAATCATATAACGGATGGATTTAGCCAATTTTGGCTGTAACTTTGTATCATCGTAATCGACACTGGAGTCAGAATCCATGTCCGTATCCGTGTCAATAATTTGGGATAGTGGGCGCTTCTGAGACCCTGTCGGCCTTTGCGACATAGGATCAGGCATGGGTTGGGACCCTGACTGTCCTGAGGTTTCAGCTTTGTCTAACCTTTTATGCAAGGAATTAACATTATCATTTAAAAACTTCCACATATCCATCCAATCAGGTGTCGGCGCCGTCGGCGGAGACACCACATTCATTTGCTCCCGCTCTGCTTCCACATAGCCTTCTTCATCAGACATGTCGACACAAGCGTACCGACACACCACACACACAGGGAATGCCCTTTTTGAAGACAGTTCCCCCACAAGGCCCTTTGGTGAGACAGAGAGAGAGTATGCCAGCACACACCCCAGCGCCATATAACGCAGGAATAACACAGTAACTTAATGTTAACCCAGTAGCTGCTGTATTTGTGTTTTCAGCGCCTAATTATGTGCCCCCCTCTCTTTTTACCCTTTTTCTACCGTGATTTGCAGGGGAGAGCCTGGGGAGCTTCTTCTCAGCGGAACTGTGTAGAAAAAATGGCGCTGGTGAGTGCTGAGGGAGAAGCCCCGCCCCCTCGACGGCGGGCTTCTGTCCCGCTAAAAATAAGATTTTAAACCTACCGGTAAATCTATTTCTCCTAGTTCGTAGAGGATGCTGGGGACTCCGTAAGGACCATGGGGTATAGACGGGCTCCGCAGGAGATAGGGCACCTAAAAAGAACTTTTACTATGGGTGTGCACTGGCTCCTCCCTCTATGCCCCTCCTCCAGACCTTAGTTAGAGAACTGTGCCCAGAGGAGATGGACAATACAAGGCAGGATTTAGCAATCCAAGGGCAAGATTCATACCAGCCCACACCAATCATACCATGTAACCTGGAGGGATGCGGTCAATATACCGCTGGATGTAATACCGACGGATCAAATACCGACACCACAATACCGACAAATAAAATACCGACCCAACACAAATACCGACACCCACAATACAGACAACACCACAAAACCGACTACAACAGTAAACAGACCAACAATATACCGACAATATGAAATACCGACATGGACCAAATACCGACAATACCCAATATCGACATGGACCTAATACCGACAATACGAAATACAGATAACTATAAAATACCGACAAAAACAAAACACCGACACACGCAATACCGACAACCAAAACACTGACACCACCGAATACCGGCAGTACTGGGATCGATCGCAATACCGACATGAACCAAATACCGACAATACGAAATGCAGACATGGAGCAAATACCGACAATACGAAATACCGACAACCAAAACACCGACACCACAGAATACCGGCAGTACTGGGATCGATCGCAATACCGACATGAACCAAATACCGACAATACGAAATACAGACATGGAGCAAATACCGACAATACGAAATACCGACAACCAAAACACCGACACCACAGAATACCGGCAGTACTGGGATCGATCGCAATACCGACAATACGAAATACAGACATGGAGCAAATACCGACAATACGAAATACCGACAACCAAAACACCGACACCACAGAATACCGGCAGTACTGGGATCGATCGCAATACCGACATGAACCAAATACCGACAATACGAAATACCGACAACCAAAACACCGACACCACAGAATACCGGCAGTACTGGGATCGATCGCAATACCGACAACAAAAACACAGACAACCTCCAATATCCAAACAAGTATCACCATCCCTCATGCATGAAGAAGCTCCCCCCCCCCCCCCCCGTTAAATCCACGCCATGCATGTCTCCCATACCCACCATGTCCAAGGCATACACCTCTACACACCCATATCCCTACCTGCCCGTTCAACCGTGCCCAGGTATATGCCACTCGTCAAGTAAAAACCTAAACTTCGACGACATACCCACGCGCTCTTATCCTTATCAGGGAGCAAAGTATAAGACGCCAATATTAATCATCTGTGCATGGGACAAGTAGTGTGGGTCTGGCGGTGTGTGTGTGTCCCCTGCGCCCTGCCGTGTCAGGGAGCCCTCATCAAGGCGGCGGCGTCCCCCCTGCATTCATCAGACGCCCAGTGTAAGCCGCGAAACGACCCACTCATAGCGCTCTTCCCCAAGGCATGGCACTACATGTCCCAGGCTGCCAGCTCACATCCTTCACAGACCCCAAGGTTTGGTTGCGCTCCCTGCCTCTCTGCATGTGACAAGTAGTTTGGGTCTGGCGGTGTGTGTGTGTCCCCTGCGCCCTGCCGTGTCAGGGCGCCCTCATCAAGGCGGCAGCGTCCCCCCTGCATTCATCAGACGCCCAGTGTAAGCCGCGAAACGACCCACTCATAGCGCTCTTCCCCAAGGCATGGCACTACATGTCCCAGGCTGCCAGCTCACATCCTTCACAGCCCCCAAGGTTTGGTTGCGCTCCCTGCCTCTCTGCATGTCACAAGTAGTGTGTGTCCCCTGCGCCCCGCCGTGTCAGGGCGCCCTCATCAAGGCGGCGGCGTCACCCCTGCATTCATCAGATGCCCAGTGTATGTCCTATGTATGCCCAGTGTATGACCTATGTCCAATATAAAACATGGCATCTTCATATTAGGGAAGAGGAAGGGGGTGGGGCTGACGGTAGTCCATTTCTGTAATGGGATGAACTGATGGCGATAACAATATTAATTTATAACACTATCCAAGAGACAGGCGTTATTAGTAATTTCACTATAAACATTTTATACTACTGATAGACATATAGGCATGACAAGCCAGCTTTAGTTTGACACCGGACATCGTAATTCCATAATACTGTATATGAGTGAAAAACACAGATTTTCTGAATGATGTTAACACTCGGTGTAACTGTATAGTGGACTTGAAAGACACAGCTGTCTATTACCATGCTGAAATAGCCTAATCCTCATGAAGGCCAGACACATACGCTGACCAACGATTATGAAAAGCATTGATGGGACAAAAATATTGATAATAAACATAGATATAAGGAGGTAATATGACCATCACTAGGTATATAGCAATTAAGTAAAATAAAAATGAAACAGATTTAATGACCCAAAATTTATTTAACTGTATTATATTGGAATATCTCCTAACTTGTTACTTGCTTAAATATCAGACTCCATTAAACTCCAAACGATAACATAATTTAACACGTATGTACTAACGATCCAAATATTATATAAAAGTACAAACTTATAAACATTAAAGATTATGAAAAATAGAACATAAAATTGCTGCCATTCTCAATGAAAAACCAGTCTTCGAAAATACACAAAAAAGGTAAAATATATACATATATATATATATATATATATTTATTTAAAATTTGAAGTGTATAAGTTATTTTTTCAGATTATGTGCGATGCCTCTCAGAAAGGTCATGGTGTCCACTGAATCCCTGGTGCGTATACATGCCTCCAATGCCCTTTTTTTTATTTCAGTGGATTTACGTGGAGGTGTTCTTGCCACATTTGCAATAACTCTTTGGAATTAGATTTCAGTATTGCGCTGCTCCTTAATGATATAGGTAATCAGATGATATACTCCTAGTTTTCTTTGGCCCAGAACAGTGTTCCATTTCCTATGCCATGCCTCCAGTTTATTTTGAGTACAGGGTATACCATATTGATTATTTTCAGCGACCGACCAAAGTGAGTGTTAGGGTCTCCTGCCCTGTGCTGCCATGTCGTCATGGCAACCGGAGACAAGTGCTAGCGGAGTAACCTGAGCGCAGCTGATACTCCGGTTCGGGTCTTTTGCTGTGCAGTGGTTACAGGCTCTGTGCACGGCAGGGGATCCGGTGCTGGTTTTTGTGCTCACAGTCTGTGAGGTCTGAGTGGGGCGTGGACAGCACCTGCTTTATAAGGCCTCTTCTCAGGTTAAGCAGATGCTGCTGAATCTTTGTTGGTTAGTCAGTTCCTGAAAGTTAGCCAGTACTGTGTAGCTTTGTATTTGTTTGTTGCTTACTGCAAATAGGCCTGGGGATTTGGTATTACACTCTGCCAATCCAGACCTAGCAGTAAGACTGGAGTCAGTCGTTTAGCTTGCTGGGGTTCTGTTACTACTCTGTGAACTTAGCAAGTTTGCGGCTGTATTCTAAGACTTGTCTGCTTAAATCCTGTCTCACTGTGCAAGGTGTCAGGGGTCAGTTTAGTGGCAGTAAGCTGAACCTGTGCACTGCAAGTGAGAATTAGGATTGTGGAGACTCTCCTTGTGTCTATCATTCCATCTCTGACCAAGGAGTTTACTGCCACACCCGTTGGTAACCCTTTAGGGTTTTGCTGTTGCCCTTAGCAACAGCATTTCGGGTTCTCTACGTATTAAAACACAACATCTAGGGCAGTACGGATGGTGTAATGGTTAGCATTACTGCCTCACAGCACTGAGGTCATGGGTTCGATTCCCACCATGGCCCAACTGTGTGGAGTTTGTATATTCTCCCCGTACTTGCGTGGGTTTCCTCCGGGTACTCCGGTTTCCTCCCACAATCCAAAAATATACTGGTAGGTTAATTGGATCCCAACAAAATTAACCCTAGCATGAATGTGTGTGCGTGTACATGTGGTAGGGAATATAGATTGTAAGCTCCACTGGGGCAGGGACTGATGTGAATGGCCAAATATTCTCTGGAAAGCGCTGCGGAATATGTGCGCGCTATATAAATAACTGGTAATAAATAAATAAATAATAAATAAATAACATCTT
The DNA here is from genome assembly GCF_028390025.1 of Pseudophryne corroboree. NCBI lineage: Eukaryota > Metazoa > Chordata > Amphibia > Anura > Myobatrachidae > Pseudophryne > Pseudophryne corroboree. The sequence goes on from NC_086444.1 coordinate 594,354,574, forward strand.
GCTTTTCCCATCTGAGCATTACTAATACTAGGGAGACACCCAGTTCCTTAGCCTCTGGGCTTCTCTGTTTACTTTGTGTGTATTTTGTTACCCTATCACATTCTGTGTACGTAATGTCATATTCCCCAGTCTGTCTGTGAGTCCATTTGTTTTGCATACCTATCCGTTCAGACACCAGTACATTCCTGCAGGCACTGGTGTGCATAACATATTCAGCAGCCTAATACTCAAAATACGTTGCAACAGGTGGTCGATCAGGTGCAGGTCCTGACTCGACAATTTAATGATTTGTCCATTAAAATGCACACCTCCCAGGCCGCTGGCGGAGCTCCCGCAGCAGCAGCACCTGCAGGGGTTAAGGAGCCGAAAGTAAATCTCCCGGATCGTTTTTCTGGAGATCGCTCGCAGTTCTTTTGTTTCAAGGAGAGCTGCAAGCTATACTTCCGGCTTAGGCCTCAGTCTTCTGGGTCGGAGATTCAGCGGGTGGGCATAATGATTTCCTTGCTACAAGGAGACCCACAGGTCTGGGCATATGGGTTGCAGCCTGACTGTCGGTCGCTTAAAAGTGTTGATGCTTTTTTTACGGCACTGGGCATGTTGTATGATGACCCTGACAAGACGGCCTCAGCCGAGGCTCAGATTTCGATCCTTAAGCAAGGGCGAAGGCCAGTTGAGGTTTACTGTACGGAGTTTCGGAGGTTGGCCCATGATACCCAGTGGAATGACCCAGCCCTGAGACACCAGTACCGAAGAGGTCTTTCTAACCAGATAAAGGACAAACTGGTACAATATCCCTTGCCTGATAGCTTGGATCAGCTCATGCAGTTATCCATCCGGGTGGATAGACGGCTGAGAGAGCGTAGGCTTGAAAGGGAGACTGAGGTTTCCTTCTTTCCCAAGGGAACCTCAGACTCTGAGGAATTTTCCGAGGAGCCTATGCAGATTGGGGCTACCCGCCTCTCCTCGCGTGAGAAGACGCGGCGGAGACAGCAGGGGTTGTGTTTGTACTGTGGGAATAAAGGTCATGTGGTAGTATCATGCCCAGAAAAGCCGGAAAACTTCAGGGCTTGAGGGTGATGGGAAATATCCTGTCAGGCCAGAAGTCAGAATTTCCCAAGAAGACTTGTATCATTCCGGTGACCTTGAAGATCCTCGGTCAAACTGTCAAGACTGAGGCCTTTGTGGACAGTGGGGCCGACGGGGTTTTTATGGACCGCCAATTCGCCCTGAAACACTCTGTTCCCTTAGTACCCTTGGCATCGGAAATTGAGATTTGTGGGTTAAACGGGGAACCATTATCCCAAGGTAAAATTACCTCTTGCACTAGCCAGATTTCTTTGTTTATTGGAGCCACACACTCTGAAAAATTGTCCTTTTATGTGACTGTCTGTACTTTTGCCCCATTGGTGTTGGGGTTACCCTGGTTAAGGGTCCACAATCCTCAATTTGACTGGGTCTCTGGGGAGATTCTTTGTTGGGGTACTGATTGTTTCAGGAGTTGCTTGAGCCTTCCAGTCAGGCTCTCGCAGCTAAGTTTGCCAGGATTGCCAGGGTGTTATGCAGATTTTGCGGACGTGTTCTCCAAAAAAGTTGCAGAGGTACTACCTCCCCATCGCCCCTATGACTGTGCCATTGATTTGTTGCCAAATGCTAAGCTTCCCAAGAGCAGGTTGTACTCCCTGTCACGTCCTGAGACTCAGGCTATGGCAGAGTACATTCAGGAGAACTTGGCTAAGGGATTTATCAGACCTTCACAGTCTCCAGTTGGGTCGGGGTTCTTCTTCGTGGGTAAAAAGGACGGTTCATTGCGACCCTGCATCGACTTCAGGGAATTGAACCGTATCACGATTAAAAACTCATACCCACTGCCTCTCATTTCGGTCTTGTTTGACCAGCTTCGTACTGCCACCATTTTTTCTAAGATTGACCTACGCGGTGCGTACAATCTAATCCGAATAAGAGAGGGGGATGAATGGAAGACTGCCTTTAATACCCACTCAGGGCATTATGAATATTTGGTGATGCCTTTTGGGCTCTGTAATGCCCCGGCAGTCTTCCAGGATTTCATGAATGATGTGCTCAGGGAATATTTGGATAGATTCTTAGTTGTATACTTAGATGACATCCTAATCTTCTCCCATTCCCTGGAGGAACATCGGAAGCATGTACGCTTAGTCCTCCAGAAACTCAGAGACCACCGGCTTGGGGCGAAGCTGGAGAAGTGCGAATTTGAAGTTCAGCAAATCGCATTTCTAGGATATATTATCTCCCCAGAAGGTTTCCAAATGGAGGGTTCCAAGGTACAGGCAGTCCTGGATTGGGTGCAGCCCACTAGTTTGAAGGCGCTTCAGCGTTTCATGGGCTTTGCGAATTTTTATAGACGATTTATCGCTGGATTTTCGTCTATAGTGGCGCCCTTGGTGGCACTCACTAAGAAAGGGGCAGATGTTGCTCACTGGTCTTGTGAGTAAAGCGGCTTTTGCCCGTCTCAAAAGGGCATTTGTTTCGGCCAAGGTGCTGCGACACCCAGATCCAGAGCGTCCTTTTGTGGTGGAGGTGGATGCCTCTGAGATGGGTATTGGGGCAGTGCTTTCTCAGATGGGAGTGTCTGATAATCGCCTTCATCCCTGTGCTTACTTTTCCCGTAAATTTTCGCCTGCCGAGATGAATTATGACGTGGGTAACCGGGAATTGTTGGCTATTAAGGATGCACTCGAGGAGTGGAGACACTGGCTTGAGGGGGCTAAGTTTGTGGTCTCAATTCTCACCGACCATAAGAATCTGGCATATTTAGAGTCAGCGAAGCGTCTCAATGCCAGGCAGGCACGATGGGCTTTGTTTTTTGCTCGCTTTAATTTTTTGATAACATATCGCCCTGGGTCAAAAAACATCAAGGCTGATGCGCTCTCGCTGAGTTTTGCTCCAATCCAGGAGACCACCGAGGAGCCGTTGCCCATTGTGTCCCCATCATGTATTAAAGTGGGCATTACCCAGGACCTCTTATCATTAGTCCTTAGAGCACAGGAGCAGGCTCCTCCAGACCTTCCGGTAGGTCTTTTGTTTGTGCCTCCTAGGTTAAGACAGCGAGTGTTCCTGGAATTCCATGCCAAGAAGTCGGCAGGTCACCCGGGTATTGCCAGAACTCGGGAGTTGCTATCTAGGGCGGTGTGGTGGCCCTCGGTGGCTAAGGATGTGGATCAGTGGGTTCGGGCATGTGACATCTGTGCCCGAAATAAGACTCCTAGAGGGGTTCCTGTTGGCCCATTACATCCACTCTCTATCCCATCTAAGCCATGGACCCACATTTCAATGGATTTTGTGGTGGACTTGCCCAAATCCTCGGGGATGACAGCCATCTGGGTTGTCGTTGACAGGTTTTCGAAGATGGCGCACTTCGTTCCACTGGTTGGGCTGCCATCGGCCAGACGCCTGTCTGAATTATTTATGCTGCATGTTGTGCGTCTCCCCGGGTTGCCACTTGATGTGGTCTCTGACCGCGGATCCCAGTTTGTAGCCAAATTCTGGAGGGCATTTTGTTCCGATCTCCAGATTTCTGTCAGCTTGTCGTCAGGCTACCATCCGCAGTCTAATGGGCAGACTGAAAGGGTGAACCAGTCCTTGGAGCAGTTCCTCAGGTGTTATGTCTCCAAGTGTCAGACTGACTGGGTTGCTCATCTGTCCATGGCGGAGTTTGCCTAAAACAACGCGGCTCACTCTGCTACAGGGATCTCTCCCTTCCTTTGTGTGTATGGGCATCATCCTAAGGCCAATTCTTTTGACCCCCTGGACTCCACGCCTGGTGGTTCCTCTGTGGTTTCGGTCCTTAGAGGTATTTGGCGGAAAGTGAAGAAAGCCCTTGTGTCTGTGTCATTAGTGACCAAAAGAGATTTTGATAAGCGGAAAAGACCCTGCAGCTTCAAATTAGGAGACTTCGTCTGGTTGTCTACCAAGAATTTGAAGTTGAGACAGCCATCTCATAAGTTAGGCCCCCGGTTCATCGGCCCTTATAAGATCACCAGGGTTATCAATCCGGTGGCATTTCAGTTAGATCTGCCCCGTTCTTTGGGTATCAATAAAACATTTCATTGTTCCCTTTTAAAACGGGCGATTAGTAATCCTTCTTCCAGTGGAAGACCCTCCCCTCTTCTGATACGTGGCCAGAGGGAGTTTGTTGTTGAAAGGATTCTTGACTCCAAGATGGTTCGGGGTCGGCTGTCATTTTTGGTGCACTGGAAGGGGTATGGCCCGGAGGAGCGGTCGTGGGTGCGCAGTTGTGATCTTCATGCCCCCAGACTGATACGCTCTTTCTTCTCGCAGTTCCCCGATAAACCCGGTGGTAGGGGTTCTTTGACCCCTCGTCAGAGGGGGGGTACTGTTAGGGTCTCCTGCCCTGTGCTGCCATGTCGTCATGGCAACCGGGAGACAAGTGCTAGCGGAGTAACCTGAGCGCAGCTGATACTCCGGTTCGGGTCTTTTGCTGTGCAGTGGTTACAGGCTCTGTGCACGGCAGGGGATCCGGTGCTGGTTTTTGTGCTCACAGTCTGTGAGGTCTGAGTGGGGCGTGGACAGCACCTGCTTTATAAAGCCTCTTCTCAGGTTAAGCAGATGCTGCTGAATCTTTGTTGGTTAGTCAGTTCCTGAAAGTTAGCCAGTACTGTGTAGCTTTGTATTTGTTTGTTGCTTACTGCAAATAGGCCTGGGGATTTGGTATTACACTCTGCCAATCCAGACCTAGCAGTAAGACTGGAGTCAGTCGTTTAGCTTGCTGGGGTTCTGTTACTACTCTGTGAACTTAGCAAGTTTGCGGCTGTATTCTAAGACTTGTCTGCTTAAATCCTGTCTCACTGTGCAAGGTGTCAGGGGTCAGTTTAGTGGCAGTAAGCTGAACCTGTGCACTGCAAGTGAGAATTAGGATTGTGGAGACTCTCCTTGTGTCTATCATTCCATCTCTGACCAAGGAGTTTACTGCCACACCCGTTGGTAACCCTTTAGGGTTTTGCTGTTGCCCTTAGCAACAGCATTTCGGGTTCTCTACGTATTAAAACACAACATCTTGCTTTTCCCATCTGAGCATTACTAATACTAGGGAGACACCCAGTTCCTTAGCCTCTGGGCTTCTCTGTTTACTTTGTGTGTATTTTGTTACCCTATCACCTTCTGTGTACGTAATGTCATATTCCCCAGTCTGTCTGTGAGTCCATTTGTTTTGCATACCTATCCGTTCAGACACCAGTACATTCCTGCAGGCACTGGTGTGCATAACAGTGAGGGGGGATAAGAAGGAGGAACTCTCGATGATTTGCTCCTTGTCCCAGTTCGACTTTTCCCAAGGACATAGTTTTCCTCAAAATATTGAATCACTGGGGAAGCAATACTGGGCATATTAGCTTTTACTTCCAAAAAAGCTGCAGGTATCTCGCTGTCATGTAAGAATGCCAAAGCCTGTAACAATCTCATTTGGTTACAGAATTCAGTCAGCTCCATATTGGTCAACTAAACCAGCGCTTTGTATGCATTTCCAAATGTTCTGTGATAAATGAAAAAGGCAGCATTTATGCACACTGCCTGCAAATTCCATTTTTGAAGCATTTATTGCTGCTAATTCAAAATCTGTAAGTATATACTGGGGAGTGAGCTGTATATCGTTATCCTCGGCATAATCTTGTAAGTCTGAAAAAAATTGTTTATAACACTCCTCGCTCTTACTGGATAGTAACCCATAAACAAGGGGGAGAAATCTTTGCGTCGATTGATCAGTCCCGACCACAGCATGTATGGTGTACAATTGCCTGAACATGGTTGGACACGTCTTAAAAGTGCCGTCCATTACCCAGTATGGGGCTTCATGTAATTTTATAATGTTTTCCTTGGTTGTAAAAATTAAAATCCGATTATCTGAGAATGATGAGTCTTTCACAAGAAAAGGTTCACCATCAATGTCCTTTAAATGGTTGGGAACATTTAGATCATGTAATGTTGTAGCTTCCGCTGGCATACCTTCCATTCTCGCACGCTTAACAATTTGTCTTAGAGCATCTCGATTTGGCATAGATGCAGCACTCGTTGATGGCATGTTGGAGGTCACTGTATGAATTATTTGAGCGGGTGTTTCAGCTGTATCTCTAGCACGTTGCTTTAATTCTGCTTTTGCAAAAGCTATGTCGGTTTGTTCAGCACATGGGGCGTGATTGTGTTCTCCGTGAGATCTCACAACGGGTGTCCCGAATTCGATTGTGCTGGCATATGAGGAACAAAATCCACTTTTTTTCTCCACGCAGTTCCAATAACATACATCTCCACGTTGTTTGTTTTTTTGCAAACAAATATCCCTGTATATTTAAAAGCATACCTCCTTTCTTAGAGGGTACAAGTTTGCATGGTATGTTTGGTAGTTGCTGCTGTTGCTGTGCCATTTTTCAAAATAATTTTGGAATAGAGGGCGAGAGATGCAGCTCCAGAGATGAAAAATTTGAATTAAATGGCGCCTAGGGCTGGGGGAGGGGCTACAGGTCAGAGCCTTACCCCCTCTGCTGGACTTCCCCACCGGGTACTGCTGAGCCTATACCAAATGTATATTAGAAAATCCGACCTGTGCCCCTTTCCCTATGCATATACCCCATAGTAGGGTACCTGCCCCATGATTTGTGATCTCAAATAATCATAGATCGACAGCAACTAGATTGACAAGGTAAATGTCAGGCACAAGTTCGATCGAAACTGACTAACATTACGGTGCTCCAGCAAATGCCAGGGCCCACCAACCTGCAGTCATACATTAGAATGGATGGGCACCCCCAGTCACACTCCCGCACCCCTTCTCCTCCAGGTCCCCCTACCCGGTAATTCTAGACGCCCAGACCTTGGCGCCTCTTCATCCCATTAAAACATACAGGTCTAAATGAAGACGTTCCCTGACAATAGCACACACCACCGCCGCTGCTTGAAGCTGTAGCACTACAGGTCACAGCCTTCCCCTCACTCACTGTACTCCAGCAAATGCTGTTGTAGGAAGGATAATGTCAGTTCGGCAGCATAAAAGCAAACATGTTGCCTGCTGTGCATTGTATAGTATTCTGGAAATAATTGTGTTTTTGCTGACACTTGTAGTTCGACAAGACTACCCGACTACACCCAGACCCCGCTGCACATCTAGACCTGGGCTCATCCCCACGGCGGGTGACAGTTACAACTGGGGTCCGGCGGGTGGCGTCCTGGCCTAGACGCCTAGGAATTTGACGGGTGTACATAGGGAGGGAAGCATGGATAATGTCAGTTCGGCAGCATAAAAACAAACATGTTGCCTGCTGTGCATTGTATAGTTGTAACTTGTAGTTCGACAGGACTACCCGACTACACCCAGACCCCGCTGCACATCTAGACCTGGGCTCATCCCCACGGCAGGTGACAGTTACAACTGGGGTCCGGCGGGTGGCATCCTGGCCTAGACGCCTAGGAATTTGACGGGTGTACATAGGGAGGGAAGCATGGATAATGTCAGTTCGGCAGCATATAAACAAACATGTTGCCTGCTGTGCATTGTATAGTATTCTGGAAATGAGTGTGTTTTTGCTGACACTTGTAGTTCGACAGGACTACCCGACTACACCCAGACCCCGCTGCACATCTAGACCTGGGCTCATCCCCACGGCGGGTGACAGTTACAACTGGGGTCCGGCGGGTGGCGTCCTGGCCTAGACGCCTAGGAATTTGACGGGTGTACATAGGGAGGGAAGCATGGATAATGTCAGTTCGGCAGCATAAAAACAAACACGTTGCCTGCTGTGCATTGTATAGTTGTAACTTGTAGTTCGACAGGACTACCCGACTACACCCAGACCCCGCTGCACATCTAGACCTGGGCTCATCCCCACGGCAGGTGACAGTTACAACTGGGGTCCAGCGGGTGGCGTCCTGGCCTAGACGCCTAGGAATTTGACGGGTGTACATAGGGAGGGAAGCATGGATAATGTCAGTTCGGCAGCATATAAACAAACATGTTGCCTGCTGTGCATTGTATAGTATTCTGGAAATGAGTGTGTTTTTGCTGACACTTGTAGTTCGACAGGACTATCCGACTACACCCAGACCTCGCTGCACATCTAGACCTGGGCTCATCCCCACGGTGGGTGACAGTTACAACTGGGGTCCGGCGGGTGGCGTCCTGGCATAGACCCGGTTGTATCAACGACGAGATGCGTCTATGTTTAGACGGTAGCGCTAGTTAATATGCCGCCTAACACCATTGCGACACACAGTCCATATTTTATTTACCCATGAATCACTACAGCAATAAACTTTGAATATCAAATGTCCACACCCTCCTGTTGACATATTTACTTTGATCAATATATTTCCTGTGAAATTTCCTGCCCACTTCCTGTGGTGACATTTTTCAATCCAATCACATCATACCATTTCAAATAATGCCATAGTTAAATTTTTGCCACACTTTTTGTAATTTTAAATATCCTTGTCACGCCCTTCCTTATCCGCCATTTTCCGTCCCCTGATATTGAGCGTGGCAGACTTAGGGAATTGGCTTCTGGCTGATGAGAATCGGTTGCTGTCTGAGGCACCCCGCTGATGTCCGGCTGCTGTTTGATCATCACCCTTGACCGCCTGCGATCTACATTCTTCATTGTTTATTTCATTGTTCCTGAAAAGAAGTTTGAGCAAAGAACCGTCCTTGAAAACTCAAAGCCCGTCCTAACGTAAATATGCATTTGTCTATATGGGGTATATTCAATAGAAGTCCTATCCATTTCCTACTGTACATTCTTTTTAAAAAAAAGTCTTATAGAGATGCTGAAGCAGAGATGGGGAGAGACGTGGGAAGATGGGGAGAACCGCGCTACAGCAGCGTAGCAAGAGGATGTGTCACGCGTCCACCCGTCTCAAGCAAGTGATGTCTCGCTTGCTGGAGCCGGGTGGAAGCTTCTGTGAGCGATGGCTGTGACACCCCCCCCCCCCCCCCCCAGATTTATCATGCTAATCTCAACTGTTATGTAGATTACTTGCGAAGATAATAAGAGTTTGAATGATATTGGAGCAGCATTTACATCGGTTACTATAATGGTGCTGCTTGTATAACTGTTAGTAGATTTATTTTTTTATTAAATACATTTATGGTGCAACATGTCTAAATAGTACTGTAGTGGTGCTTTTATAGTAAGTTACTAGATATGAAAGTGCTTCATTTACAAACGGGACAATTTAAAAAATAGACAGATTAAATGGAGCTGCATGTCTATCAGGTACTATAGTGTTGCAATTATTTCAAATAGATAAATGGTGCAGCATGTTTAAAAGGTAGTATAGTGGTGCTTTTATTTTGAATATATTGATATTATGGTGCAGCATGTGTAAATGGTACTATAGAGGTGGTTATTTTTATCGTGATAATAGCTGCTAGCAGGGACGTGCAGTCAGGGGAGGCAGTGCCTCCCCTGTCCTAATGTTTAAAATAATAAAAAGAAGATATTTATAACAGAGTCTGTGATAAATATATTCTTTTATTATTTTAATAATCTCCCCCCGTGAAAATGTTAGGCTGGGAGGCAGCAGGAGAGGTGCCTCCCGCACCTAACATTAAAGTCCGGGCAGCGGGGGGCGGGCAGGGGGCGGTGCGCTGCAATGAGCTGTGAAAGCCCATTGAAAAAGAACGGGGAATCCGCACCTTTACTGATGCCTTAATGACAGGGGCGTGCATTCAGCCCCGATGAATGCACGCCCCTGTCATTCCCTTAGATGTGATTGGCTGTCCAATCACTAGTGATCCCCCTTTCCCGGCTGCAGCAGGCGCCGTGGGCTGTGTGGGCGGCCGCTGCAGCCGGCGCCGCTGAATGACACTAGAGGTCATAATTGACCCCTAGTGTCTGAGCGGCGGTACAGTGGGAGAGACGTCATGATTCATGACGTTCCTCCCGTAGTACAGCAGAGAGGAGCCGGCGGAGGGAGACGGAGGCAGCGCTGCAGGAGCGGTAAGTATGTGTGTGTGTGTGTGTGTGTGTTTTCTCTTTTTATGTGTGTGTGTTTGAGGCACAGCAACAGGGGCACAGTACAAGGGGGCAGCTACAGGGGCAAAACTACAAGGGGCACAGTACAAGGGGGCAGCTACAGGGGCACAACTACAAGGGGCGCAGTACAAGGGGGCAGCTACAGGGGCACAACTACAAGGGGCACAGTACAAGTGGCGCAGCTACAGGGCACAATTACAAGGGGCACAGTACAAGGGGCGCAGCTACAGGGGCACTACTACAAGGGGCGCAGTACAAGGGGGCAGCTACAGGGGCACAACTACAAGGGGCACAGTACAAGTGGCGCAGCTACAGGGCACAATTACAAGGGGCACAGTACAAGGGGCGCAGCTACAGGGGCACTACTACAAGGGGCACAGTACAAGGGGCGCAGCTACAGGGGCATAACTACAAGGGGCACAGTACAAGGGGGCAGCTACAGGGGCACAACTACAAGGGGCGCAGTACAAGGGGGCAGCTACAGGGGCACAACTACAAGGGGCACAGTACAAGTGGCGCAGCTACAGGGCACAATTACAAGGGGCACAGTACAAGGGGAGCAGCTACAGGGGCACTACTACAAGGGGCACAGTACAAGGGGCGCAGCTACAGGGGCACAACTACAAGGGGCGCAGTACAAGGGGGCAGCTACAGGGGCACAGTACAAGTGGCGCAGCTACAGGGCACAATACAAGGGGCGCAGCTACAGGGGCACTACTACAAGGGGCACAGTACAAGGGGCGCAGCTACAGGGGCATAACTACAAGGGGCACAGTACAAGGGGGCAGCTGCAGGGGCACAACTACAAGGGGCGCAGTACAAGGGGGCAGCTACAGGGGCACAACTACAAGGGGCACAGTACAAGTGGCGCAGCTACAGGGCACAATTACAAGGGGCACAGTACAAAGGGCGCAGCTACAGGGGCACTACTACAAGGGGCACAGTACAAGGGGCGCAGCTACAGGGGCATAACTACAAGGGGCGAACGTCTTCCCGCGTCAGTGAGGGCATAATATTCATTCATTCGTTTGTAAGTATAATTTTCATTTTTATAGGTACCCCTTTTGGATTCTACTGGACAAGTGGGCGTGACCGGCGTGGGATGTAGGTATGTAATCTCTCTCATTTTTACAGGAACCACCTATTGGATTCTACATGGACAAGTGGACGTGACCGGCGTGGGATGTAGGTAAGTATGTGTGAGTGTGTAAGTGTGGTTTAATAAATTTTAACTTTCACGGTGTGTGTTGTGTTTTTATTTGGGTATTTTTTGTTTTTGTCGAACTACAGGTACCAGCGGGCCCGTTATTTCCCCGCATGCTGGTACTTGATGTTCTCCAAGTACCAGCAAGCGGGGGAGGCTTGCTGGGCCTTGTAGCTCCACAACAAAAAACAATATATTTATTTTTTTTACACACTTATGGCTATCAGCCTGGCACCCACCGCCCAGGGGTGTTGGGGACAGCCTCGGGCTTCTCCCCTGGCCCTTGGGTGCCTGGAGGGGGGGGGGACCCCTTGATTTAAGGGGTCCCCACTCCTCCAGGGAACCCCGGCCAGGGGTGACTAGTTGGGGGGGTAATGCCACGGCCGCAGGGACCTACATAAATGTGTCCCGCGGCTGTGGCATTATGTCCCTGGCTAGTGGAGCCCGGTGCTGGTTTTAAAAATACGGGGGACCCCTACATCTTTTGTCCCCCGTATTTTTGGAACCAGGACCGGTCTAAGAGCCCGGTGCTGGTTGTCTAAATACGGGGAACCTCTGTCCAATTTTTTCCCAGTATTTAAACAACCAGGACCGGCTCAAAGAGCCCGAGGCTGGTTATGCTTAGGAGGGGGGACCTCACACATTTTTTTTAAACATTTTTTAACCCATTAAGACCCTTCTCCATTAAGTTAATGGAAGCCCTGGACAACAAAATTGCATTCATGTCCTCCTCCCACTCCCTTCCCAGTCCCAAACACTCATTTTTATTTTTTTTCTATAAAAATGTACAATATATCACAAGTATGATGAGAGGGAGGCAGCGGGCATTGGCGGCATCGGACTGAGATGCAAATTAGTGGCGGAGGGCTGGGTCAGTTGATGGTAGGTAAGTTTGTAAGCCATTGGCGGTGGCAGCAGCCACTGGCTCAGAGGCAGTAGCGGGCATTGGCTCGGTAGCGATAGGGGTCATCGACAGGATCCGGTGGACATTATGGCTGTAGTGCCTCACCAGACACTGACCTCACTGCACGCCACTGGCTGCTAGGTTATTATGGTCAATATCAACATTTCCACAAATTTAAATAATTATCCAAATATACCCGTCACATATTATGTGTTTAACTGTATTTGATCCTCGCTTGTACCTCATACTGTCTGTAAACCACATGGCCCTCATTCCGAGTTGATCGGTCGCAAGGCGAATTTAGCAGAGTTACACACGCTAAGCCGCCGCCTACTGGGAGTGAATCTTAGCTTCTTAAAATTGCGACCGATGTATTCGCAATAATGCGATTACTAACTACTTAGCAGTTTCAGAGTAGCTTCAGACTTACTCTGCCTGTGCGATCATTTCAGTGCTTGTCGTTCCTGGTTGACGTCACAAACACACCCAGCGTTCGCCCAGGCACTCCCACCGTTTCTCCGGCCACTCCTGCGTTTTTTCCGGAAACGGTAGCGTTTTCAGCCACACGCCCCTGAAACGCCGTGTTTCCGCCCAGTAACACCCATTTCCTGTCAATCACATTACGATCGCCGGAGCGAAGAAAAAGCCGTGAGTAAAAATACTTTCTTCATAGTAAAGTTACTTGGCGCAGTCGCAGTGCGAACATTGCGCATGCGTACTAAGCGGATTTTCACTGCGATGCGATGAAAAATACCGAGCGAACAACTCGGAATGAGGGCCCATATTCCTAATTTGGGACTAGTTTTTACATCTTTGTTCTACACTTTTAATTGATAATTAACAAAATAATTTACATATTGTAAATATGCAAATTGTATAATTTAAATAATAAGAATTTACTTACCGATAATTCTATTTCTCGTAGTCCGTAGTGGATGCTGGGGACTCAGTCAGGACCATGGGGAATAGCGGCTCCGCAGGAGACAGGGCACAAAAGTAAAAGCTTTAGGATCAGGTGGTGTGCACTGGCTCCTCCCCCTATGACCCTCCTCCAAGCCTCAGTTAGGATACTGTGCCCGGACGAGCGTACACAATAAGGAAGGATTTTGAATCCCGGGTAAGACTCATACCAGCCACACCAATCACACTGTACAACCTGTGATCTGAACCCAGTTAACAGCATGATAACAGCGGAGCCTCTGAAAAGATGGCTCACAACAATAATAACCCGATTTTTGTAACAATAACTATGTACAAGTATTGCAGACAATCCGCACTTGGGATGGGCGCCCAGCATCCACTACGGACTACGAGAAATAGAATTATCGGTAAGTAAATTCTTATTTTCTCTGACGTCCTAAGTGGATGCTGGGGACTCCGTCAGGACCATGGGGATTATACCAAAGCTCCCAAACGGGCGGGAGAGTGCGGATGACTCTGCAGCACCGAGTGAGAGAACTCCAGGTCCTCCTCAGCCAGGGTGTGCCCCTGACCAAGTAGCAGCTCGGCAAAGTTGTAAAGCCGAGACCCCTCGGGCAGCCGCCCAAGATGAGCCCACCTTCCTTGTGGAATGGGCATTTACATATTTTGGCTGTGGCAGGCCTGCCACAGAATGTGCAAGCTGAATTGTACTACACATCCAACTAGCAATCGTCTGCTTAGAAGCAAGAGCACCCAGTTTGTTGGGTGCATACAGGATAACAGCAAGTCAGTTTTCCTGACTCCAGCCGTCCTGGAAACCTATATTTTCAGGGCCCTGACAACATCTAGCAACTTGGAGTCCTCCAAGTCCCTAGTAGCCGCAGGTACCACAATAAGCTGGTTCAGGTGAAACGCTGACACCACCTTAGGGAGAAACTGGGGACGAGTCCGCAGCTCTGCCCTGTCCGAATGGACAATCAGATATGGGCTTTTGTGAGACAAAGCCGCCAATTCTGACACTCGCCTGGCCGAGGCCAGGGCCAACATCATGGTCACTTTCCATGTGAGATATTTCAAATCCACAGATTTGAGCGGTTTAAACCAATGTGATTTGAGGAATCCCAGAACTACGTTGAGATCCCACAGTGCCACTGGAGGCACAAAAGGGGGTTGTATATGCAGTACTCCCTTGACAAACTTCTGGACTTCAGGAACTGAAGCCAATTCTTTCTGGAAGAAAATCGACAGGGCCGAAATTTGAACCTTAATGGACCCCAATTTGAGGCCCATAGACACTCCTGTTTGCAGGAAATGCAGGAATCGACCGAGTTGAAATTTCTTCGTGGGGCCTTCCTGGCCTCACACCACGCAACATATTTTCGCCACATGTGGTGATAATGTTGTGCGGTCACCTCCTTCCTGGCTTTGACCAGGGTAGGAATGACCTCTTCCGGAATGCCTTTTTCCCTTAGGATCCGGCGTTCAACCGCCATGCCGTCAAACGCAGCCGCGGTAAGTCTTGGAACAGACATGGTACTTGCTGAAGCAAGTCCCTTCTTAGCGGCAGAGGCCATGAGTCCTTTGTGAGCATCTCTTGAAGTTCCGGGTACCAAGTCCTTCTTGGCCAATCCGGAGCCACGAGTATAGTTCTTACTCCTCTACGTCTTATAATTCTCAGTACCTTAAGTATGAGAAGCAGAGGAGGGAACACATACACCGACTGGTACACCCACGGTGTTACCAGAACGTCCACAGCTATTGCCTGAGGGTCTCTTGACCTGGCGCAATACCTGTCCAGTTTTTTGTTCAGGCGGGACGCCATCATGTCCACCTTTGGTCTTTCACAACGGTTCACAATCATGTGGAAGACTTCCCGATGAAGTCCCCACTCTCCCGGGTGGAGGTCGTGCTGAGGAAGTCTGCTTCCCAGTTGTCCACTCCCGGAATGAACACTGCTGACAGTGCTATCACATGATCTTCCGCCCAGCGAAGAATCCTTGCAGTTTCTGCCATTGCCCTCCTGCTTCTTGTGCCGCCCTGTCTGTTTACGTGGGCGACTGCCGTGATGTTGTCCCACTGGATCAATACCGGCTGACCTTGAAGCAGAGGTCTTGCTAAGCTTAGAGCATTGTAAATTGCTCTTAGCTCCAGTATATTTATGTGGAGAGAAGTCTCCAGACTTGATCACACTCCCTGGAAATTTTTTCCTTGTGTGACTGCTCCCCAGCCTTTCAGGCTGGCATCCGTGGTCACCAGGACCCAGTCCTGAATGCCGAATCTGTGGCCCTTTAGTAGATGAGCACTCTGCAGCCACCACAGAAGAGACACCCTTGTCCTTGGAGACAGGGTTATCCGCTGATGCATCTGAAGATGCGATCCGGACCATTTTTCCAGCAGATCCCACTGAAAAGTTCTTGCATGAAATCTGCCGAATGGAATCGCTTCGTAAGAAGCCACCATTTTTCCCAGGACCCTTGTGCAATGATGCACTGACACTTTTCCTGGTTTTAGGAGGTTCCTGACTAGCTCGGATAACTCCCTGGCTTTCTCCTCCGGGAGAAACACCTTTTTCTGGACTGTGTCCAGAATCATCCCTAGGAACAGCAGACGTGTCGTCGGAGACAGCTGCGATTTTGGAATATTTAGAATCCACCCGTGCTGTCGTAGAACTACTTGAGATAGTGCTACTCCGACCTTCAACTGTTCTCTGGACCTTGCCCTTATCAGGAGATCGTCCAAGTAAGGGATAATTAAGACGCCTTTTCTTTGAAAAAGAATCATCATTTCGGCCATTACCTTGGTAAAGACCCGGGGTGCCGTGGACAATCCAAACGGCAGCGTCTGAAACTGATAGTGACAGTTTTGTACCACGAACCTGAGGTACCCTTGGTGAGAAGGGCAAATTGGGACATGGAGGTAAGCATCCTTGATGTCCAGGGACACCATATAGTCCCCTTCTTCCTGGTTCGCTATCACTGCTCTGAGTGACTACATCTTGATTTGAACCTTTGTATGTAAGTGTTCAAATATTTCAGATTTAGAATAGGTCTCACCGAGCCGTCTGGCTTCAGTACCACAATATAGTGTGGAATAATACCCCTTTCCTTGTTGTAGGAGGGGTACTTTGATTATCACCTGCTGGGAATACAGCTTGTGAATTTTTTCCAATACTGCCTCCCTGTCGGAGGGAGACGTTGGTAAAGCAGACTTCAGGAACCTGCGAGGGGGAGACGTCTCGAATTTCCAATCTGTACCCCTGGGATACTACTTGTAGGATCCAGGGGTCCACTTGCGAGTGAGCCCACTGCGCGCTGAAACTCTTGAGACGACCCCCCACCGCACCTGAGTCCGCTTATACGGCCCCAGCGTCATGCTGAGGACTTGGCAAAAGCGGTGGAGGGCTTCTGTTCCTGGGAATGGGCTGCCTGCTGCAGTCTTCTTCCCTTTCCTCTATCCCTGGGCAGATATGACTGGCCTTTTGCCTGCTTGCCCTTATGGGGACGAAAGGACTGAGGCTGAAAAGACGGTGTCTTTTTCTGCTGAGATGTGACTTGGGGTAAAAAAGGTGGATTTTCCAGCTGTTGCCGTGGCCACCAGGTCCGATGGACCGACCCCAAATAACTCCTCCCCTTTATACGGCAATACTTCCATGTGCCGTTTGGAATCTGCATCACCTGACCACTGTCGTGTCCATAAACATCTTCTGGCAGATATGGACATCGCACTTACTCTTGATGCCAGAGTGCAAATATCCCTCTGTGCATCTCGCATATATAGAAATGCATCCTTTAAATGCTCTATAGTCAATAAAATACTGTCCCTGTCAAGGGTATCAATATTTTCAGTCAGGGAATCCGACCAAGCCACCCCAGCGCTGCACATCCAGGCTGAGGCGATCGCTGGTCGCAGTATAACACCAGTATGTGTGTATATACTTTTTAGGATATTTTCCAGCCTCCTATCAGCTGGCTCCTTGAGGGCGGCCGTATCTGGAGACGGTAACGCCACTTGTTTTGATAAGCGTGTGAGCGCCTTATCCACCCTAAGGGGTGTTTCCCAACGCGCCCTAACTTCTGGCGGGAAAGGGTATAACGCCAATAATTTTCTATCGGGGGAAACCCACGCATCATCACACACTTCATTTAATTTATCTGATTCAGGAAAAACTACAGGTAGTTTTTTCACACCCCACATAATACCCTCTTCTGTGGTACTTGTAGTATCAGAAATATGTAACACCTCCTTCATTGCCCTTAACATGTAACTTGTGGCCCAAATGGAAAATACGTTTGTTTCTTCACCGTCGACACTGGAGTCAGTGTCCGTGTCTGTGTCGACCGACTGAGGTAAATGGGCGTTTTAAAGCCCCTGACGGTGTTTGAGACGCCTGGACAGGTACTAATTGGTTTGCCGGCCGTCTCATGTGGTCAACCGACCTTGCAGCGTGTTGACATTATCACGTAATTCCCTAAATAAGCCATCCATTCCGGTGTCGACTCCCTAGAGAGTGACATCACCATTACAGGCAATTTCTCCGCCTCCTCACCAACATCGTCCTCATACATGTCGACACACACGTACCGACACACAGCACACACACAGGGAATGCTCTGATAGAGGACAGGACCCCACTAGCCCTTTGGGGAGACAGAGGGAGAGTTTGCCAGCACACACCAAAACGCTATATTATACAGGGACAACCTTATATAAGTGTTTTCCCTTATAGCATCTTAATATATAATAATATCGCCAAATAAGTGCCCCCCCTCTCTGTTTTAACCCTGTTTCTGTAGTGCAGTGCAGGGGAGAGCCTGGGAGCCTTCCTAGGAGCTGTGTAGGAAAATGGCGCTGTGTGCTGAGGAGAATAGGCCCCGCCCCCTTTTCGGCGGGCTTCTTCTCCCGTTTTTCTGACAACCTGGCAGGGGTTAAATACATCCATATAGCCCCAGGGGCTATATGTGATGTATTTTTAGCCAGCATAGGTACTTTCATTGCTGCCCAGGGCGCCCCCCCAAGCGCCCTGCACCCTCAGTGACCGTTGGTGTGAAGTGTGCTGAGAGCAATGGCGCACAGCTGCAGTGCTGTGCGCTACCTCATGAAGACTGAGAAGTCTTCAGCCGCCGATTTCTGGACCTCTTCTCTCTTCAGCATCTGCAAGGGGGTCGGCGGCGCAGCTCCGGTGACCCATCCAGGCTGTACCTGTGATCGTCCCTCTGGAGCTAGTGTCCAGTAGCCTAAGAAGCCAATCCATCCTGCACGCAGGTGAGTTCACTTCTTCTCCCCTAAGTCCCTCGTTGCAGTGAGCCTGTTGCCAGCAGGACTCACTGAAAATAAAAAACCTAACAAAACTTTTACTCTAAGCAGCTCTTTAGGAGAGCCACCTAGATTGCACCCTTCTCGGCCGGGCACAAAAACCTAACTGAGGCTTGGAGGAGGGTCATAGGGGGAGGAGCCAGTGCACACCACCTGATCCTAAAGCTTTTACTTTTGTGCCCTGTCTCCTGCGGAGCCGCTATTCCCCATGGTCCTGACGGAGTCCCCAGCATCCACTTAGGACGTCAGAGAAAATTATTTAAAATATAATATTTTTTTCAATGTAATAGAAGCACTTTGAAGAAATGGCTGCAGAGAAAAGGCGACGTTCACTATCTTCAACAGAGGAAGAGGAAACTACACCCCAACAAATGACACGGAGTGAGGATGAACAAGAAACAAGATCGCAGGAACAGGTTACTGGAGGATCACATGACGAAGAGGAATCTGCAGAGGAGGGAACAAGCACCAGGGCACCAAAATTCTCAGATGAAGAGACAGAAGCTCTGATTGATGCAGTAATTACCTTTAGCTTGCAGCTTTTTGGTCCACAAGCAACAAATGTCCACCAAAGCTTCAAGAACACAACATAGGAGAAGATAGCAAGGAATGTGTCTGTTGCTGGGAATAGAGAGCGGACAATATCAAGCTGCAAAAAAAGACTGAGAGACTGCAGGAGGGTGACCAAAAAGAAAATACAGGCTGGACAGAAACTACAGAAAGTATGGGAGAAAAAGTTTGAGAAATACTTTAGGTTGGAATAATACTTTTCAGGAACAGCTACACCTCAGGAAAGCAGCAAGACAGTCTCCACACCGAAAAAGCTTACTCCGACAAAGCTACAATCAGCAAGAAAGACATCTTCAACAGCATTGTCACATACCGAAGGTAATATATTGTTTATATAGTTCAATTGTCTTGCTTCCTGATTATTTAAATAAAATCGGTTAATGTGAGTGACTTGCTTGGCTGGTACTTTTTCACTCCAATTTTATCACTTTCCAAGCGATGATGCATCTAGCCCACAGTCTTGGTGATACAGAGACGAGGTTGTACAGTGGTCATTCTCCATCTGCACATCCGACCCTGTGTTGGGGGCTTTGCTGAGATAACAAATCAGGTTCAGAGCCCAATGTCAGTGGCTTAAAACCTTGGTGAGGTGTTTTTATTTCAACAGTTCCATATTGGATCATAAACTTGATGAAAAGAAGTTAAATACCCTTTAGGTGTGTCCCATACTTTGGTCCTCTCCTGTGCAGCTTCCATAGACCTGAATGTCAGAATTTCAATACTAGAAAATAGGATTTTGGTACTTACCAGGTAAATCCTTTTCTTTGAATCCATAGGGGGCACTGGAGTACTCTTGGGATATGGACGGGCGTAGCCGAACAAAGGCACTGAATATTCAAATTTAGGACCCTCCCCCCCCTCCATATCCCCAAGTACCTCAGTGTACTTTGCCAGTGTTTTTTACTGAGCGAACAGGATATAGAGAGGTTGACAATGGAGAATCCCTATAACATAACGGACAACCACAAAGTTGACTCGTAACCTTATTGTCAACTAAAAAGTTGACAGCTTAACCGATAGAACTTATAATTTGAACCAACCGGTGAAAATGTGTTACCATAAGCTCCTTTGAGCTTAATACCATCCAAGTTAAATTTGTTCACTAAGCTCCCTTGAGCTTAAAACAACCCAGGTAAAACTGCTCTGGGTGGGCGTCCAGTGCCCCCTATGGATTCAAAGAAAAGGATTTACCTGGTAAGTACCAAAATCCTATTTTCTTTATCATCCACTAGGGGTCACTGGAGTACTCTTGGGACGTACCAAAGCTTCCCTCGTGGGCGGGAGAGCTGTTTGATACTTGTAACAGTAGGCAGCCAAAGCTAAATGCTGATGGCGCCACCATTTATAACGAGTAAACGTGCACAAACGTGGTGCACTGAAGGCTATGTAGCCGCGTCGTAGACTCTCCACGACCCGCTGGGTCTGACATTCCCACAGAACCTGTGGAATGAACTATTACTGACGTAGGCGATTGTAACTTAGCCTTAAAGTAAGCCTGACTTGTAGTCATTATTATTCAACTGGATAATGTCTGCTGAGAAACTGGCTAACCCCAGTTTACAGTATCATATATAACAACAACGTATTCATATCACGTACTGTAGACGTTCGGTACATATATAAACGCGTAACGCGTGTACCACATTCAGAATTTTAGAATGTGCTGTCCACACAGGAACCACTATTGGTATATTGATGTGAAGAATACGAAAGCGGATTTCGTCCGAAGATCTGCTTTGTCATGAGAAAACTCAAATACGGTGGCTTGGAATACAAGGCACCCAAATATGAAAACAAACCCCTTGTCGAAGCACCATTGCCGAAGGCAAGGCTAGAAGAAAAATGTTTTCCAAAGTGAGAAACTTAATCCCCATTTGTTGAAAGGGTTCCAAAATATGAAACTGTAAGAAAATCTAAACCCAACCTCAAATCGCCTGGCGCTGTAGGTGGGATAAATAGAGTCTGAACTTTGGTGACACCTTGTAGAAAGATGTTGACAGACGCAAATAGAGGCAAACGCTTTGAAAATAAGTTTACCACACAGATACCTGCCCTCTTAGTGCAGATGAACGCAGTTTGCCATCCCATCCTGTTTAACAGAATACGGGTACTTGAAGTATGATGTTGGAAACTTCCGAGGTTTACACCCTATGTAAGCACACGAAATTTTTTTTTTTTTTTTTTTTTAGTCATGAGCTGCCTTAAGCGGCTTAGTATTTCGTGACATGGTTGGTATAACCGATACTGTAATGCTCTATTTTTTTAAGAGGGCGGTCTGAACCCTCACCCCGTCAACCGCAGCTGCGGTACATAGATAATAGGTACATAGGTAACTATGGGTAAAAGAACGTTCCCTGATGTAACAGGTTGGACGTATTATGAGCGGGCCAAGATCGTGTGCAAGTATTCCTTGAAAATTCGAGAAGCAAACTTCTCTGAAACCCATGAGATACCACCAGTATGACTGTGACGAACTGTCTTCTGATCCGTTTTGGCAACGAAGAAAGAAGCGGACAATGGTGGAGCCAGATACACGATGCTGAATGACCCCATGAATGTGATGTACACATACTGAGCTTTTGTAATTGTGGCGAGATGCCCTCATGTATACCTGAGGGTAACCCCCTTCTGTGGACTCACATATGAAACACCTCTGGATTTAATGTCCAGTTTTTAAGATCCAAACCCTGACGGTTGAGATCGCCTGTCTAACAGATGTCCACTCACGGATTGATGTCTTGACATTTTCACATAATAGCGTTCTGAGCCATTGAAGATTTGAGTTACCTACCGCCTTGCCATGTGGCTTATTGGTTCTCACTGGTTGTTGAGTATGCAACTGCCTTTGCTTTGTTTGACTGCTTAAGGGCAGCGTGAGCCAGGCATGAAAAAAAAAAAAACAAAATTACATGAAACTCACGGTTGTTCCTCTCCACAGAAATCTTTAGTAAAAAACGAAAGATTTATTTGTTATGAAGAGAAACCAGAGTCTATCCCTGGTCAGACTGAAAGCGAATCATTTATTGCATTGTAAAATGCACAGAGATGTAGGACATTTATCTATTGCATTGTAAAATGCACAGAGTTCTAGTACCTTTATCGACAGGAATCTGTCGTGTTTTAGAACCTTTGCGTTGATTTTAACTACAAATCCTGACTCTCTGTGACTGTCGTCCAGAGTATACGCACCCTTGTCCCTCTGTGGGAAACGCGATTGAAGGGTGGTGCACTAAATAGAAAACACATCTTTATTCTTAATAATTGAATACACCAATGTACCGCTAGTGTGCGTGTACTTTTGTTCTTGTTGGTGTAGTAGGTAAAAGTCTTTGATTTACCGTATTTATAATCTTACCTAGGAATTGACATCGTTTAGACAGACTTAGATGTGATTGTTTTCGAACTTAATCTGCTACCGCAGTATAACTTAGTAGCGCAAGATAGAGGAACTTTGTTGATACATAGTTCTTATGTGAGATGAGCTATTATTCCAACATCACTTTGGTAAATACCGGAAGCGATAAGCAACGGTATAAATGAAATGGTTAATGGTTGTGGCGATTTTCAAACGCTAGAACCTATGATGAAGAAACCGGACTGGGTAAATACGCATTGTGAAGATCAAATGCAATTATACAATTTTGTGGCTGCAATAAGCAAAAACTAACTGCAGAAAATCCATTTTCTAACTGTAGTAAATGACTTGCTGATTGATATTGCAACGGAGCTGTTTGAGTTTGCTCAAACAGAGGGGAATAAGTAACTTTGACTCTGTTGGCGTACTATTGCCTGGTTTATAAACCAGCAAAGACTAAATGACAACCTGCCAAACCGTTCGCCAGAAGCAGTTTTGTACTCTAAGCTGTAAATAGCTGAGACATATATGAGTTGAAGTCATGAAACCTCGCAAATGTAACATGAAAAGACGCACTTCCACAATTGTAAAAGAGGTCATCAAACCACTGGCTTGCTGACTGTAACGTCCTGTCGTTACAAGGCGTGACTGTTTCTTATAAAGGAATAAAACACCGTTACAAGTATACTGTATGCGCTAATGGCAGAATATCCTATAGGGATAAAATGCCGTTACACATATATCAAATTCAGGCGCAAACAAGCTCTGGCCTTGTCGCGCTTAACTAGAGACAATGAAAATAACCGGCGTTAGCAGAAGCTTTACAGATATACTCTGCAGCTTTTTTGAACCGTGATCGGCATGGTTTCATACATAGATTCTAGTGACCCAAATGTATCTGTGGTTTTTATAATGTTTGACAGAAACGCATATACCAATGGCGGATCGCGTCCTTTTGGAAACGATTATGTATGGTTGTCCAAAACCCCGCACTATCTGAATGCTGGACTAATGTACCCTTCTCACTTGTAGTTATCGGTGTGAGATTTGACATAGAATCGTGCATTAAATTATAAGACTAGTGAAATAAACACTCTGGTACCCAAAGGAAAATTGTCACTTTGGAAAGATTGTCTTTTGTTAGCGCTGGCGGAGTTATTCTGAGACTCCGATTACCGCTGTTTTAATTTGAATTGCCAATGTTAACATTTTTAGTCTGCACTAGAGCCTTATTTGCTATGTAGACAGACATCATAATAGGCAACAGACAGACACTTGCACGACTTAATAACATTATTATATGGCATATATATCTATATATATATGTTATTGCTGAACAGCATATTTATTAGGAAACTAAAGTGTTCTTTATGTGAAAAGCAGTTCACATAGGCATGAAACCCGAACCAAATTCCTACTAACACCCCTGCGCCTTCTGGTGGCTTAAAGATGTAGGGCAGGAATGTTCTAGATTATCCTGAACTAAAAATTCCCACTAACACCCCTGCGCCTCCTTGTGGAGTAGAGGTGTATGGTCTGGAATTATAACTGGAAAACCAGCAATGATTAAAATGGCCGTCATGCCATGCTTTCACAGAAAATCACAGTACAGGTTACTTGCTGCAGTTTTAATATAGGCTTAATAGCCTATTATACAGTTACTATGCTTAATAGCCTATTATACAGTGATAACCCAGGTGTAGGATACAGTAAAATATATGCATTTAGTCAATTAATATGAGCACTGCCTGCAGTGTATTTATCTTGCAACCTTAACCAAAAATAACAGAAAACATGGTTAAACGTGCAATAGGTTATGCCACTGCTAACCCATGGCCAGCCAAAGCCTCATATATATATTATATATATATACAAAGTGTTTACACATATAATCACAGTTCATGCTGATATTATAGACAGTTCTGCCAGCAAAAGCTTCATTATATATTATATATATAAAACGTGCTGAAACATATATCACAGTACACATGTACATTGTTTAAAGTGCTGCGCTGCTTGTTTATTTTGAACCCATGCAGCCTTTGCTGCTGCTATGGGTATTATTCCCCCTCCCCCCCCTGCATCCCCATGTTACCTGCAGCGTACGGGGATCGGGTGCAGGGAGAGCAGGAGAGCCTGAATGTAGCGCCGGGGAGCTGACCGGAAGCTCCTTCCTACAGCAGTACACAGTCCCCCTGTGTCTGCGGTGTTTCACTGGGAGAGTGGCCGGCGTCCTTGAGTGACGTGCGGCCACTCTTTAGTACCCAGGAGAGTCTCGGCGGCGTGTAGCGGTGCCGGGCCATCCGAGCAGTGAGAGCGGCCGGCGTCTGAGTGACGTGCGGCCGCTCTGCTTAGTTCAGCGCCCGGAGAGTGTCGGCGGCGTGTAGCGGTGCCGCATCAGGGCAGTGAGAGCGGCCGGCGTCTGAGTGACGTGCGGCCGCTCTGCTTATGTAGCGGTGCCGGGCCATCAGAGCAGTAAGAGCGGCCGGCGTCTGAGTGACGTGCGGCCGCTCTGCTTAGTTCAGCGCAGGGAGAGTCATGTACGAGTGAGGTGGAACTTCATATATAAGAAGTGGTCCTTACTACTTCAGCGGGACCCGTCAGCGGCGTGCTCAGCGGCGGCCAGCTCCCTGTACAGTATAACACTCACACAGCAGGGCGGCAGCGTGAGCTGACCGCCCTGACACCCATACCTTGCTCCATCCTGGCTGTGACGAGCTCTCTGTAAGCTCCGTTTCAGTCCTTCTTCCAGCTCTTTGTCACATCCTGGCTGTAACGGATCTTCTTTCTGTAAGCTCCGTTCAGCTTGCAGGAGACAGTGGCTGCCTGTGGCTGTGAGGGTGCTCTTTGTGAGGACCGACACGCCATGCGCTGTCCTATAGCGCCTGTGGCTGTGAGGGTGCTCTTTGTGAGGACCGACACGCCATACGCTGCCTTGCAGCGGCACCATCCCGGACCCAAGTTTTTCCAGAAACTGGGACGGGAAGTGTAAAAATTAAAAATAAAAATAAAAATCTTCTGAAAAGTGGCCATTGCCACAAGCCGATGTTCATCTGTGAGCACCGAAAAAACACTGGCAAAGTACACTGAGGTACTTGGGGATATGGAGGGGGGGGAGGGTCCTAAATTTGAATATTCAGTGCCTTTGTTCGGCTACGCCCGTCCATATCCCAAGAGTACTCCAGTGACCCCTAGTGGATGATAAAGAAATGAATGGAACATCATTTTCTCTAGAAATGTCTGTTTGATGCCTATAAGGTACATTTAGGGCCACATTCTGAGTGGGTGCTGCAACGTTCGTAGCCATCTTTTGCCAGTATAGCTTCTCTGGCTTTATGCAAATATGGCTACAAGCCCTTCCCTGGTGTAGAAACGTAAGTCTGCATGTTTAAGAATGATCTCTATGAGCATATTTAGGGGTAAATTTACTAAAATCTCTAAAACAGAGAATTGGCTCTGTTGCCCATAGCAACCAATAATATGCTGTCTATCAGTTCATTATTGCCTTTTAGAAAATGATAGACAGCATCTGATTGGTTGCTATGGGCAACATCACCAAATCTCTGTTTTAGAAGCTTTAGTAAATTTACCCCTTAGACTCAACCATCAGTCGCACCATCTAACCTTGCACCAGCCCCATCCTAGGTGCTGATTGTCCATCAGAATACATCCTCCAATGTGGGTTTGCAACCACTTCAGTGACATGCCTGTGGCATTCCTGTAACACGTCCATTATATGGACCATCTCTGTGTGTCCGGTTACTGCCCAGGGACGTCCAGTACATTAAGTCATGAGGGCAAGCCAATAACGAAGATTCTAAATATATACATGCCTAAAAGCAAGTCACTCAGTTAATATTATTGAAGAGTATGTGGTGAGCCTTGAAAATACCTAAAATCAGGAACATTGGTGTGCTTTTCATAATGCTTATGTGAACAATATGTCACACATCTTCTTTTATTAAAGAATCAGGAAGCAAGAGACGCAGAAGAGTATCTTTTAGAGAAAATGTGACTTTGGAGGAAAACATAGAGCAGGAGAACATAACAGCAGCACAAGAGGAAACTGTGCAGGAGCCCATCCAAACTGCGCAAGAGGAAACACTGCATAAGACTGTGTCAACAGGGCATGAGGACACTGTGCATGAGACCAGGCCAACACAGCAGGAGGATTCAATGCATGTTACAGGGACAATAGCACAGGGGGAGTTAGTGCAGGAGACCATGCCAGCAAATCAGGAGGACACAGCGCAGGAAACCAGGCCAACACTGCAAAACACAGCAACATCGCATGGGACAGGTATTATAAACTAAAAATTACTAATCTTGGGACGATCATTGAAAGACTGCGGCAAATTGAGCAACAAAGGCTCGAAGATGTACAGAAAATATATAATCGATTAGACAACATGCAACAGACCATGACACAAATGCAGCACAGCTTGGAACAGATTACTACAACATAGTTGGCACACGGAAATGATCTTGTTTCTCTTATGTCTTTATTGGACCGTATTAATGTAAATCAAAATATATTTAATTTGCAATCACAACAAATTCAGCAGAGTATCCAACACATGGTGGTTTGGCAATATGATTCTGTGACCAACTCCAGAATGATAGCAAACCTCCTTCAGCTAATGACTGATCAAGGAAGACAAATGTATACCGCAAGACCTCCACCTTCTGGAACAAGCACACAACATCCACAAGGGGAATTCCACATGGGACAAGCATCTCAACAAAGAAGATCAACTCCAGAGGATCAAACAATAAACACACAAAGTGAGATGATGGAAATGCAAAGTAACCTTAATTCCTCTATCTTGGATTTTGCAAGATATGCCCCACCAAATGTTGTCATAACGCAACAGGAGCATCAAATAAATCAAGATGAGGAGATACAAGTAACGGATCAAGAAATTATGGAAGGGGAAGAGCAGCAAGTATCACAGCAAGGACCACAAGGAGAAAATTCAGAGGACAACAACTAATTCAAGAGACCGGCATCTAGCTTTAAAGTTGCGGAATATCAGGTAAGCTGGTGGGGCATAATATTGATTCTTTTTCTCTTGGGGGGGGGGCATTAGGAGATGCAATTATTTGAATGCTAAAAATAAAAGGCATTAGGGTAAGTGCCTGGATGGACGCAGACATGTAAGCATACAGGGACAGATAATTAGGCAGAAAGTGGCTGTCAAAATTGCAGAAACGTTTTCTCTTTTATCTTCCTAGACTTTCAACTAGGAACATCTGGCAGCCTCATCCTTGGAAAACGACATCACCCTGGAGGAAGATGGAGAGTCTCAAATCACAGTACTAGGGCCCAGCCTGCAAGTCAACTAAGCGAGTGGCTGGCATCGAGCTTTAAAGTTGCGGATTCTCAGGAAAGCTGGTAGGGCATAATATTGATTATTTTTCTCTTGGGGGGGGGGGGGGGGGGGGGGGGGGCATTAGGAGATGCCTTTTATGTTTAGCATTAAAATAAATGCATTAGGGTCAGTGCCTGGATGGACGCAGACATGTAAGCATACAGGGACAGATAATTAGGCAGACAGTGGCTGTCAAAATTGCAGTAACATTTTCTCTTTTACCTTCCTAGACTTTCAACTAGGAACATCTGGCAGCCTCATCCTTGGAAAAATACATCTAGGTATACTCAACATGGATAAAGAAAGAAGGCAAAAAGACTTAGAAGCGACCAAAATATAAGATTTACAAATTAATACATTAATGAACTTTTTTCAAGTATTTCTAAATAAATTTAACTTATTTACTTTGAATAAAAAATGATAAATATTTTGTGATTTCGGATTAGTTTTTGTAATGATATATCTGCTTTCAATTTTATAAGAGATTGTGCTTCCTAAGGTTGCTTTAAATAAATTATTAAACTGTATATTGATTATGTGTCTTTTATATATGTGTGTGTGTATGTGTGTGTGTGTGTGTGTGTGTGTGTGTGTGTGTGTGTGTGTGTGTGTGTGTCACTGTTTAGTTTTATTAAAATATATTTGTGATTTAGGTAACAAAGATTAGCATTAATTAGTCCCAGCCTGCTGCTCACTTCATCACTCCGCTCCAGCACATGCCCGGCCCGCCAGCCACCCCGCTGTCAGACAACTGAAGGGATGGCCAGCCCCAGTTGCAGCCCTGCACCCCCTCTTCTGAGGCTCCCTCTACCCGCTAATTGTAGACGCCCAAACCAAGGCGCCTCTTCATCCCAAGTAAGGCGCTCCCCGACAGTAGCGCACCCCCTTCCGCAACTTAAAGCTGTGGCACTACAGATCCCAGCCTGCTGCTCACTCCATCACTGCGCTCCAGCACATGCCCGGCCCGCCAGCCACCCCGCTGTCAGACAACTGAAGGGTGAAGCCGTTCTTTAGGGTCTGCCGGTATTATGTTGCTTCGGCATTGTGGATGTCGGTATCGCACCTGTCGGTATTTCGACTACCTTAGGGTCTGCCGGTATTATGTTGCTTCGGCATTGTGGTTGCCGGTATTGCAACTGTCGGTATTCCGACTACCTTAGGGTCTGCCGGTATTATGTTGCTTCGGCATTGTGGTTGCCGGTATTGCAACTGTCGGTATTCCGACTACCTTAGGGTCTGCCGGTATTATGTTGCTTCGGCATTGTGGTTGCCGGTATTGCAACTGTCGGTATTCCAACTACCTTAGGGTCTGCCGGTATTATGTTGCTTCGGTATATCGTCCATGTTGGGATATGAACTGCCGGGATTATATGTGCCTATATTATATGTCTGTCGGTATTTCGTCCATATCGGTATTACATGTTGTCGGCATATTTACATTGTCGGTATTATACACTGTCGGTAATTAGCCATGTCGGTTTCATGTACTACTTTAAACATGTCGGTATAACAATACATTCGGTATATAACTTGTCAGTATTTGCACTGTCTGTATTGCGGTTTTGTCGGCATTTTATGCATCGGGATATGAACTCATTCGGTATCTTGGTGACGGGATCTCAAGTGCCGGCTATTCAAACGGCGGTAAATCGTACTGATCCCAACCTGGAACATACATAAGCAGTTAACAGTATGAACAAACAACAGTAACGGTCCAAGACCTATTCCAACTGTAACATAACCCTTATGTAAACAACAACTATATACAAGTCTTGCAGAGTTTCCGCACTGGGACGGGCGCCCAGCATCCTCTACAGACTAGGAGAAATAGATTTACCGGTAGGTTTAAAATCTTATTTTCTTTTACGTCCTAGAGGATGCTGGGGACTCCGTAATGACCATGGGGTTTATACCAAAGCATCCAATCGGGCGGGAGAGTGCGTATGACTCTGCAGCACCGACTGAGCAAACGCTAGGTCCTCATCAGCCAGGGTATCAAACTTGTAGAATTTAGCAAAAGTGTTTGACCCCGACCAAGTCGCCGCTCGGCAAAGCTGTAATGCCGAGATGCCTCGGGCAGCCGCCCAAGAAGAGCCCACCTTCCTAGTGGAATGGGCTTTAACCGAATTTGGTACCGGCAATCCAGCCGTAGAATGAGCCTGCTGAATCGTATTACAGATCCAGCGAGCAATAGTCTGCTTCGAAGCAGGTGCGCCAATCTTATTAGCAGCATACAGGACAAACAGAGCCTATGTTTTCCTAATTTTAGCCGTTCTGGCTACATAAATCTTTAAAGCCCTGACTACATCCAGGGATCTGGAATCCTACAGGTCACTTGTAGCCACAGGCACCACAATAGGTTGATTCATATGGAACGAAGAAACCACTTTAGGCAAAAATTGCGGACGTGTCCTCAATTCAGCTCGATCCACATGAAAAATCAAGTAGGGGCTCTTGTGTGACAAAGCCGCCAATTCAGACACTCGCCTTGCTGATGCCAAGGCCAACAGCATGACCACCTTCCAGGTAAGAAATTTCAACTCAACCTTGTTAAGCGGTTCAAACCAGTGTGATTTTAGGAACTGCAACACCACGTTCAGGTCCCATGGTGCCACTGGAGGCACAAAAGGGGGCTGGATATGCAGCACTCCCTTTACAAACGTCTGGACTTCTGGAAGAGAAGCCAATTCCTTCTGAAAGAAAATCGAGAGGGCCGAAATCTGTACCTTAACAGAGCCTAATTTCAGGCCCATATCCACTCCTGTTTGTAGGAAGTGGAGAAAACGACCCAGATGAAAATCTTCCGTAGGTGCATTCTTGATCTCACACCAAGACACATACTTTCGCCAGATACGGTGATAATGCTTAACCGTCACCTCCTTCCTAGCCTTTATTAAAGTAGGGATGACCTATTCCGGAATCCCCTTTTTCGCTAGGATTCGGCGTTCAACCGCCATGCCGTCAAACGTAACTGCGGTAAGTCTTGAAATACACAGGGCCCCTGTTGCAACAGGTCTTCCCTCAGAGGAAGAGACCAGGGATCTCCTGTGAGCATCTCTTGTAGATCTGAGTACCAGGCCCTTCGAGGCCAGTCTGGGACAACGAGTATTGTCTGTACGTTTCTTTGCCTTATGATCCTCAACACTTTTGTGATGAGAGGAAGAGGAGGAAACACGTAGACCGATTTGAACAGCCACGATGTTATCAGAGCATCTACTGCCACTGCCTGAGGGTCCCGAGACCTGGCACAGTACCTCCGAAGCTTTTTGTTGAGGCGTGACGCCATCATGTCTATTTGAGGAGTTCCCCAAAGACGTGTTATGTCTGCAAAGACATCTTGATGAAGACCCCACTCTCCTGGATGGAGATCGTGTCTGCTGAGGAAGTCTGCTTCACAGTTGTCCACTCCCGGAATGAAGACAGCCGACAGAGCGCTTACATGATTTTCCACCCAGCGAAGAATCCTTGTGGCTTCCGCCATCGCGACTCTGCCTTTTGTCCCGCCTTGGCGGTTCACATGAGCCACTGCTGTGACATTGTCTGATTGAATCAGAACCGGTAGGTTTCGAAGAAGACTCTCCGCTTGTCGAAGGCCGTTGTAAATGGCCCTGAGTTCCAACACATTGATGTGTAGACAGGACTCCTGGTCTGACCAAAGACCCTGAATTTTTTTTCCTTGTGTGACCGCTCCCCATCCTCGGAGGCTCGTGTCCGTGGTAACCAGGATCCAATCCTGAAATCAGAACCTGCGACCCTCCAGCAGGTGAGCACTTTGCAACCACCACAGGAGAGACACTCTGGCCCCTGGGGACAGAGTTATTTTCCGATGTAAGTGCAGATGGGACCCGGACCACTTGTCCAGAAGGTCCCATTGAAAAGTCCTTGCATGGAACCTTCCGAAGGGAATGGCCTCGTAGGCCGCCACCATTTTTCCCAGAACTCGAGTGCATTGGTGAACTGACACCCTTTTCGGATTTAGCAGGTCTCTGACCATGTTCTGGATGTCCTGGGCTTTCTCTATTGGGAGGAAGACCTTCATTTGTTCCGTATCCAGTATCATACCTAGGAACGGTAGTCGAGTTGTCGGAATCAACTGTGACTTCGGTAGATTTAGAATCCAACCGTGTTGCTGGAGCACTCTCAGAGAGAGCGCCACACTGCTCAGCAATTTCTCCCTTGATCTCGCTTTTATCAGGAGATCGTCCAAGTAAGGGATAATTGTGACCCCATGCTTGCGCAGGACCACCATCATTTCCGCCATTATCTTGGTGAAAATCCTCGGGGCCGTGGAAAGTCCAAACGGCAACGTCTGAAATTGGTAATGACAATCCTGTACAGCGAATCTCAGGTATTCCTGATGGGGGGCATATATGGGGACATGAAGGCACGCATCCTTTATGTCCAGAGACACCATAAACTCCCCCTCCTCCATGTTGGCTATTGTCGCTCTGAGTGATTCCATTTTGAATTTGAATCTTTTTATGTACAGGTTTCGTGATTTCAGATTCAAAATAGGTCTGACCGAACCGTCCGGTTTCGGGATCACAAATAGGGTTGAGTAGTAACCTCTTCCCTGCTGGTGCAGGGGAACCTTGATTATCACTTGCTGTATACACAGCGTTTGAATTGCAGCTAACACTATATCCCTTTCCGATGTGGAAGCTGGTAGGGCCGATTTGAAAAATCGGCGCGGGGGCACCTCCTCGAATTCCAATTTGTAACCCTGGGAAACTATTTCCAACACCCAGGGATTCAGGTCTGAACTGACCCAGGCCTGACTGAAGAGTCGAAGACGTGCCCCACCGGTGCGGACTCCCTCAGGGGAGCCCCAGCGTCATGCTGTGGGTTTTGGAGCAGCCGGGGAGGACTTTTGTTCCTGGGCACCTGCCGAAGCAGGTGCTCTTTTGCCTCTGCCCTTACCTCTGGCGAGGAAAGAGGATCCCCGACCTCTTCTGGACTTGTGCGACCGAAAGGACTGCATCTGATAGGGTTTTACTTTCTTTTGCTGTTGGGGAATATATGGTAAAAAATTTGATTTACCTGCTGTAGCTGTGGAAACCAGGTCCGTCAGCCCATCCCCAAACAATACATCACCCTTATAGGGTAGTACTTCCATATGTTTTTTGGAATCCGCATCACCCGTCCATTGGCGAGTCCATAAGGATCTTCTCGCTGAGATAGACATGGCATTGGCCCTACAAGCTAGCAATCCAATGTCCCTTTGAGCATCCCTCATAAATAAGACTGCGTCTTTTATATGGGCTAGTTAAGAATATAGTATCCTTATCCATATTATCAAATTGATCTCTCAGCTCATCTGTCCAAGCTGCAATTGCGCTACACACCCATGCCGACGCAATTGTCGCTCTTAGCACAGCACCCGTATGAGAATAAATACACTTTAAGGTAGATTCTTGCCTGCGACCTGCAGGGTCCTTAAGGGCCGCTGTGTCAGGAGACGGTAGCGCCACTTTCTTGGACAAGCGCGTCAGGGCCTTGTCCACAGTGGGGGATGATTCCCAAATCTCCCTGTCCTGCTTAGGGAAGGGGTATGCCATATAAATTCTTTTGGGGATCTGCGGAGTCTCCGGAGTCTTGGGAGTCTTCCGGAGTCTCCCAAGCTTTTCCAAAGAAATCATTGAATTCATGAGATGCGGGAAAATTAATAATCTGTTTCTTTCCCTTAAACATGTGTACCCTTGTGTCGGGGACCGAGGGTTCATCCTCAATATGCAACACATCCCTTATTGCCACAATCATACACTGAATGGTTTTAGTCACCCTAGGGTGCAATTTTACTTCGTCGTAGTCGACACTGGAATCAGAATCCGTGTCGGTAGTAGTGTCTTGTGTTAAGGGACGCTTTTGAGACCCCGACGGGCCCCGTGAGTCGGTCCAATCCGAGGATTGACCCCTTGATGTCCCCCCTAATTCAGCCTTATCAAGCCTTTTATGTAAAGATGCCACACTTGCATTCAACATATGCCACATGTCCATCCAATCCGGAGTCGGCACAACCGACGGGGGCACACCACTCATTTGCTCCACCTCCTCCTTGGAGAAGCCTTCCACCTCAGTCATGTCGACACACACGTACCGACACCCCACACACACAGGGATTAACCTATAAGGGGACAAAACCCCAACCAGGCTCTTAGGAGAGACAGAGAGAGAGTATGCCAGCACACACCAGCGCTTAAAAACAGTGGAAAAAATATGTCCAGATAGCGCTTTTTTATATATAATATACCAATTCCCACTCACTGCGTCGCTAATGTGCCCCCCTCCTCTTTTTTCCAGCCTGTGAAGTTCAGCAGGGGAGAGACCAGGGAGGCAGCGTTCATGCATGCAGCTTCTGTGGAGAAAATGGCGCTGGTTAGTGCTGAGGATCAAGCCCCGCCCACCCGACGGCGGGCTTCGGTCCCGGTGACTTTTCTATTAAAATGGCGGGGGATCTTAGATTTACTGCCTCCGCAGCCTAATCTATCTGAATTTGCCCAAAAGTGAGGAATATTGCTGCCCAGGGCGCCCCCCCCTGCGCCCTGCACCCTTCAGTGCTGCTCTGTGTGTGTGACTGGGAGCAATGGCGCGCAGCCTTACCTCATGAAGATCTGATGTCTTCTGCCGCTTAAGATGTCTTCTGCCTTCTCATACTCACCCGGCTTCTATCTTCGGCATCTGTGAGGAGGACGGCGGCGCGGCTCCGGGACGAACCCCAGGTGAGACCTGTGTTCCGACTCCCTCTGGAGCTAATGGTGTCCAGTAGCCTTAGAAGCAGTGCCCAACTTAACAAGCCAGCTCTGCTTCTCTCTCCTTGGTCCCACGATGCAGGGAGCCTGTTGCCAACAGGACTCCCTGAAAATAAAAAACCTAACAAAATTCTTTTTCAACAGAAAACTCTGGAGAGCTCTCTGCAGTGCACCCATTCTCCTCTGGGCACAAGATCTAACTGAGGTCTGGAGGAGGGGCATAGAGGGAGGAGCCAGTGCACACCCATAGTAAAAGTTATTTTTAGGTGCCCTATCTCCTGCGGAGCCCATCTATACCCTATGGTCCCCAGCATCCTCTAAGACGTAAGAGAAATACATATCTTTTTGGCGGGGGCTCATACATATATACAGTGCCCAACTGTATATATGCTTACTTTTGCCAACAGAGGTCCATATGGTGCCCAGGGGCCCCCCCCCCCTGCGCCCTTACAGTTACCGGAGTATGTGAGGTGTGTATGGAGCAATGGCGCACAGCTGCAGTGCTGTGCTTTACCTCATGTGAAGAACGGAGTCTTCTGCCGCCGATTTTCGAAGTCTTCTTTGCTTCTCATACTCACCCGGCTTCTGTCTTCCGGCTCTGCGAGGGGGGCGGCGGCGCGGCTCTGGGATCGGACGACGAGGGTGAGATCCTGTGTACGATCCCTCTTGAGCTAATGGTGTCCAGTAGCCTAAGAAGCAGGACCTATCTTCAGAGAGTAGGGCTGCTTCTCTCCCCTCTGTCCCACGATGCAGGGAGTCTGTTGCCAGCAGAGCTCCCGGAAAATAAAAAACCTTACAAAATACTTTCTTACAGCAAGCTCAGGAGAGCTCACTGAACAGCACCCAGCTCGTCCGGGCACAGATTCAAACTGAGGTCTGGAGGAGGGACATAGAGGGAGGAGCCAGAGCACACCAGAATCTAAATTCTTTCTTAAAGTGCCCATGTCTCCTGCGGAGCCCGTCTATTCCCCATGGTCCTTACAGAGTCCCCAGCATCCACTAGGACGTTAGAGAAAATTATGACGTAGATACCAAATCACCGAGGCTGTCACCAAACAACACACCACCCTTATACGGTAGAGACTCCATAGCTTTCCATTCCATTGATGAATCCACAATGCTCTCCTATCTGAGACTGCCATGGCATTGACCCGTGATCCCAAGAGGCCAATATCTCTCGCAGCTTCCTTTAGGTAGACTGCAGCGTCCCTGATATGAACTAGTGTCAAAAGAATGCTATCCCTATCCAGGGTATCCATTTCAGATGACAAGTTATCTGCCCATTTTTCAATAGCACTACTCACCCACGCAGATGCAATGGCTGGTCTGAGTAGCGTACCCGTGGTGACATAAATGGATTTCAATGTATTTTCCTGTCTACGATCCGCAGGGTCCTTTACGGCTGCCGTGTCAGGGGACGGGCGAGCCACCTTTTTGGACAGCCGTGACAGAGCTTTGTCCACAACGGGGGGTGACTCCCATTTTTCCCTATCCCCAGAGGGAAACGGATACGCCACTACAATCCTTTTGGGAATCTGAAACTTTTTGTCAGGACTTTCCCAAACCTTTTCACAAGCGTGTTCAGTTCATGAGAGGGAGGAAACGTTACCACAGGTTTCTTCCCTTTATACATACAGACCCTAGTATAAGGAACAGTAGGGTCCTCAGTGATATGTAATACATCTTTTATAGCCACAATCATGTACTGAATGCTCTTTGCCAGTTTTGGATCTAATCTGGCATCACTATAGTCGACACTTCAGTCAGTGTCCGTGTCGGTATCCGTGTCTGTCAGCTGGGCAAATGAAAGTTTTTGTGACCCCGATAGGGTCTGGACTTGAAACAACACATCCTCTACGGATTTCTTCCAAGCCTGGTTCTGAGACTCAGATTTACCCAATCTTTTATTTATCAGAGCCACATTTGCATTCAAAGCACTCAAAACATTCACCCAATCAGGTGTCGGCGGTGCTGACAGGGTCACTCCCACAGCCGTTTGTGGCCCTAACATAGTCTCCTCCTGGGAAGAGCACTCCGCCTCAGACATGCCGACACACGTGCACCCACCACACGCAGATACACTGGGCCTATACGGGACAGACCCAGAGTAAAGCCTGTCAGAGAGACACAGAGGGAGATATTGCCAGCTCACACCCAAGCGCCCAAACCCGGTCTGAACACTACAGAAAATGTCCCAGACCTGCAGCGCTTTTATAAATTACATATAATGCACCAAATTCACTGTGCCCCCCCCTGTTCTGCACCCTGTTACTTGAACAGCAGTGTGAGGAAGAACCAGCGTCTCTGCAGCCTTGTGGAGAGATAATGGCGCCGGACTGTGTGCTGTGAGGGCTAAGCCCCGCCCCCGTAATGGAGCGCTTCAGACCAGCTCTTTTTTAAACTTTTTTATACTAGCGGGGGTCCGGACAGTGTCCTGGCACTATGTCCGCTCTTGCCAGTCAGTTATTTTGAGGTTAAAATGCTTGCCACTCAGAATAAGCCCAATTGATTAGCAGTACTATGCACCATGGGGGTAATTCCAAGTTGATCGCAGCAGGAAATTTTTTAGCAGTTGGGCAAAACCATGTGCACTGCAGGGGGGGCAGATATAACATGTGCAGAGAGAGTTAGATTTGGGTGGGTTATTTTGTTTCTGTGCGGGGTAAATACTGGCTGCTTTATTTTTACACTGCAATTTAGATTGCAGATTGAACTCACCACACCCAAATCTAACTCTCTCTGCACATGTTATATCTGCCCCCCCTGCAGTGCACATGGTTTTGCCCAACTGCTAAAAAAGTTCCTGCTGCGATCAACTTGGAATTACCCCCCATATCTATAGGTATGGCCGGGTTGGGTATGGGTGACGTCGGCATTGTTGCACATAACTACATCCCCTATGGCCGACAGTATTCACCATTTCTAAACGCGCTATCTCGGATTACTGCAGGGAAAACAGATTCTCTCACAGTCACTACGACATAACACAGCTCTGTGAGCTCTTTGGCGATCGGACGCATCAGATCTTAGCGCATGAGCCACAATTCTAAGATTATACCAAACAGAATGCAGTGAGCATTTACACTGATACTAATGCTGACCTCCTGTAACGCCATGATAGCTTTGCTTTGCCAGGAGAGTGGCTTGTCTTTGGAATATTCCATGCAGATTTCTCTCACCTAAACAAACATAAAAAAAACAGATATTACCAGCAATGCACAAATGAGGGGAAATGTTAGATGCAGAAAAGACGTCCTCTCACCAGCCGCATAAATGGTGCCTTTTTCATGAGCGGCTCAGTTGAGTCTTGGTACTCGCGTATTTCCATCAGTGCCCGAGCTCCTGCGCGGTACCGCTTTTTGATGGGCGCCGCCACTTTCTGGCTCGTGTCTGGTTTACATTTGTTTCAAAACAAAGAAAGAACAGAGTTTGTCATTCTCACCTTTTGGGCTTCTGTTACCCATTTCCCAATAAAATAAATGCAGCGCTGAACATTTTACTGGTCTCTACTCTGTCACCATAGCAGCCTTTTTCTCTTTTATAATCCTAGCTCAGTCCCATACATACTGTATGGCAGGCATTCCCAACCACGGTCCTCAGGGCATATCAACAGTGCAGGTTTTAGTGATATCCAGGCTGCAGCACAGATGGTTAAATCAAAATAACTGAGCTACTAATTAAATCACCTGTGCTGAAGCCTGGATATCACTAAAACCTGCACTGTTGGTGTGCCTTGAGGACCGTGGTTGGGAATGCCTGCTGTATGGTCTTAAGCTTATAACAGGATTTTAATACCTACCGGTAAATCCTTTTCTCCTAGTCCATAGAGGATGCTGGGGTCCACTTATTGACCATGGGGTATAGACGGTTCCGCAGGAGCCATGGGCACTCTTAAGACTTTTTAATGTGTATGAACTGGCTCCTCCCTCTATGCCCCTCCTCCAGACTTCAGTTATAGGAACTGTGCCCAGGGAGACGGACATTTCGAGGAAAGGATTTACTTTAATACTAGTGGTGAGATACATACCAGTTCACACCTCAACCATGCCGCACACATGGCAATCAACATAACACACGCCAACAGCCACGAATCAATAACAGCAACAAGCTGAAACTAACATAACACAACTTGTGTATACCTAAACTGCAGGTAAAGTAAGTACTGGGACGGGCGCCCAGCATCCTCTAAGGACTAGGAGAAAAGGATTTACCGGTAGGTATTAAAATCCTGTTTTCTCATACGTCTTAGAGGATGCTGGGGTCCACTTATTGACCATGGGGTTTATACCAAAGCTCCAGTACGGGCGGGAGAGTGCGGATGACCCTGCAGCACCGATTGACCAAACTTGAGGTCTTCATTGCCCAAGGTATCAAACTTGTAGAATTTTGCAAACGTGTTTGACCCCGACCAAGTAGCTGCTCGGCAAAGTTGTAATGCCGAGACCCCCCGGGCAGCCGCCCAGGATGAGCCCACCTTCCTAGTGGAATGGGCCTTCACCGACTTCAGCAACGGCAATCCAGCCGTAGTATGAGCTTGCTGAATTGTACTTCTGATCGAACATGCAATATCAGGATTTTGGTACTTACCGATAAATCCCTTTCTCCGATTCCACAGGGGCCACTGGAGCGTAGTTACAATGGGGAAATAGTAGGCAGTAATTGGGAGCTGGCACTTTAAAATTCTTCACTCTGTGGCTAGCTCCTCCCCTACTATCTCCCCTCCAAGCCAGTCTACGTAAAACTGTGCCCGAGGAGAGCTGGAATAAACAAACCGTAAGGTAGAGGAGGTTAATGAAGCCCTGTAGACCAGGATAACACAAACCAAACCTGGAACAGAACCTAACAAACAACCGGCTAGCCCGAACTCAACAAGCAGTCATATGGTGATCTGCAAACCGTTAAGCAAACAACAAGGAGGAACAGCGCTGGGCGGGCGTCCAGTGGCCCCTGTGGAATCGGAGAAAGGGATTTATCGGTAAGTACCAAAATCCCGATTTCTCCTTCATCCACTAGGGGCCACTGGAGCGTAGTTACAATGGCGACGTCCCAGAGCTCCCAAAACGGGTGGGAGAGTGCTGAGAGTCCTGTAAAACCGCTCGGCCAAACTGTGATGCAGAGGCCGCAAAAGTGTCAAACTTGTAGAATTTGACAAAACGTATGTCGGCCCGACCAAGTAGCCGCCCGACAAAGTATTCATGGAGACCCCACTGGCAGCTGCCCACTAGGGTCCCACAACGCTCGTAAAGTGCGCTGAAATGGAAAACGGAGGCTCCCGAGCCACCGCCAAGAAGCCTGTCTGATGGACAGATGTATCCAACAGCCC
Source organism: Pseudophryne corroboree (assembly GCF_028390025.1). NCBI lineage: Eukaryota > Metazoa > Chordata > Amphibia > Anura > Myobatrachidae > Pseudophryne > Pseudophryne corroboree. The sequence goes on from NC_086444.1 coordinate 594,394,301, forward strand.
AGCATATGCTGGGACCCCGGCGATTTGTACGGGAGCATCGTACAGAACAAAGAAGAAAAACCCTTTGTCGAATAGCCGAAGACCTCTGTAGAGAGGGTCGGCGAGCCTTGACAACAGTCAAATAGTAACTGAAAAACACTAGTGTCAGATTTATATGAAAAACGGACATCCCCTTTGGAAGAAACGACCTCTGAGGTCGAAGCTCAGCCGGGGGAGTTGCCAATAGAGTACTCCCTGAGAGAGAGCCCAAACTTATGGCCGCCAGGCCAATCTCTTTTGGAAGAAAACCGAAAAAGGCAGAGACCTAAAATTCAGGTCAATGTGGTTTTAAGCGCAGCGGAGCAAAACCTCCCAGAGAAACCAAAGATGACGGCTGAATGGTAACTGAAAGAAGGGGAAAACCCCTTTTATCCTTATTATGTCCCATACAGTTTTCCAAAAGAGGCAAAAGCGAGGAGAGGTAACAGACTTCTGAAATCCCCTGCGAGACTATGGTTTCTTGAGCCCTTGGCAGCCGCGTTTGAAGGGCGGATTATGTCTGCCCAACTTCGATGCCCCCCGGTCTTAATGAGAGACAAAGGGAAACCCGAGACAGGGTGATAACAAGAGGCCCTCTAACTAAACAACCAGGCCAGGGGCTAAGCAAACTCAAAACTATAATATGTGCGGAGAAACCGCCAGGGAAAAGGACAACCAAAATATCCACTTGTCCAATTCTCCTACCCGGCACCGCCGAGTACCAGAGAGGACTTGTGGAAGCGGAACCCTCCGCAAATGCTCCAAACACAAAATATAAAAGGTAAAGCGGCTGAGCCGCAACACACGGCAGAGCCGCAACTCACGAACACCACTGGATATAAAACGGTGATCAGTCAGGACTCCAGGGAACCAAACGACCTCTTGGGATGAGATGACAACTCCCGCCGGACTTCTGAGGACTGGAATGACCGGATACAGCAGGACTGGAAACAGACTCTCAGCAAACAAAGGCAGCATGCAGGAAGCTATTACCGGCGTCTGTGAGAAGCCCTGGGAGTGTATTTAACAAGGAGTCCTCCAATCAGCTGCTAAAGGCTGATTAGAATAAATGCCGTGCAGCTGCCTTGCTGCACGGCCAGAGAGCAGGTGAATATCTTAATTTCCTAAAGCCTAGCAACGGGGAACGCGGTCCACCAGTGGCGTCCCCGTTGCTAGGGTCCGTGCGGCTCAGCGCGCCCGGCGTCTAGCGTTGCTAGGGAGCTGGCGGCTGTACGTGCACGGCGTCTCTAGTTGCTAGGCGCCGGGCCGCGCAGACCATCAAGCGGACCCCGGCGCCTAACAGTACCCCCCCCTTGAGGAGAGGTCAAGGAACCCCTAAAGCCAGGTTTCTGAGGAAATTCCCGAAAAAATGCCCTCTTGAGCCTCGGGGCATGAAGATCCTTATCCAGGACCCAAGACCTTTCCTCCGGACCATAGCCTTTCCAGTGAACCAGAAAATACAGCCGATCCCGGGACAATTTGGAATCGAGAACCTTCTCTACCAAGAACTCCTGTTGTCCCTGTACATCCACTGGAGATCTACCCTGAGAGATCTTCCGAGGAAATCTACTGGAAGAAACGTATTGTTTCAACAGGGAACAATGAAACGTATTTCCAATCCTGAGAGATCTTGGTAAACGTAACCGAAAGGCAACTGGGTTGACTCTTTTAATAATAAGAAATGGCCCAATAAATTTGGGTCCCAGTCTAGCCGAGGATTGTCGAAGCCTGATGTTGCGAGTCGACAACCACACCCTATCTCCCACCTTAAAAGTGCAAGGACGTCGGAGCCTGTCAGAAAATGTATTCTCTCGAAAGGCCGCTTTTCTGAGAGCAAGGTGCACCTTTTTCCAAATGGCTCTGAGATGGGAGGTTAAGGTAAGCGAGGAGACTGAGGAATGATGAAAAAAAGAATTAGCTCTGGGGTGAAAACCAAAAACTGAAAAGAATGGAGACTCTTTAGTGGAGGAATGACAAGAATTATTGTAAGCAAATTCAGCCAACGGAAGAAACTCGGACCAATCATTCTGGAGTTTGGCTGAATACAAGCGCAAATATTGTTTCAATGATTGGTTGACTCGTTCGGTTTGCCCGTTGGATTGTGGGTGGTAACCGGATGTTAACGACAATTTCATCTTCAATGAGGCACAAAAACATTTCCAGAATTGTGCGATGAATTGTGGACCCCGATCAGAAACAATATCAGTAGGCAACCCATGAAGCCTGAATACATGGCGGAGAAACAAAACTGCCAACCCTTGGGCAGAAGGCAATCGGGGAAGAGCAATAAAATGAGCCATTTAACTAAAACGGTCCACTACCACCCATATGACTCGGAATCCGGCTGAAAGGGGAAGGTCAACCACAAAATCCATGGAAATATGAGACCACGGCCTGAGAGGAACATTTAAGGGCATAAGTTGCCCGATGGGCAAGGAACGGGGAACCTTATGCTGTGCACAAACCTGACATGAATAAACAAATTCCTTGACGTCTTTAGAAAGACCAGGCCACCATACTGAGCGAGAGACTAACTCCAATGTCTTAGAGACTCCTGGATGCCCTGAAACTTTGTTATCATGGAATTCCGTTAAAACAGTAGCTCTCAAAAACTCAGGGACGTAAAGACGACCAGCAGGAGTAATTCTAGGAGCTTGGTGTTGAAGCTGTTTTAACTGGGTAAATAAATCTTGTGTGAGGCCCGCCCAGATGACCGAAGATGGAAGTATGGGGGTAACAGGATTGTTATTGTGAACCGGAAGAAAGCTACGTGACAGGGCATCAGCCTTAGTATTCTTGGAACCAGGCCTGAAAGTGATTATAAATTTGAAACGCGTAAAAAATAATGCCCAACGTGCCTGCCGGGCATTAAGCCGCTTAGCCGATTCAATGTATTGCAGGTTCTTATGGTCAGTCAATACCGAAATAATAAGAATTTACTTACCGATAATTCTATTTCTCATAGTCCGTAGTGGATGCTGGGACTCCGTCAGGACCATGGGGAATAGCGGGCTCCGCAGGAGACAGGGCACATCTAAAAAAGCTTTTAGGTCACATGGTGCGTACTGGCTCCTCCCCCTATGACCCTCCTCCAAGCCTCAGTTAGGTACTGTGCCCGGACGAGCGTACACAATAAGGAAGGATCTTGAATCCCGGGTAAGACTCATACCAGCCACACCAATCACACCGTACAACTTGTGATCTGAACCCAGTTAACAGTATGATAACACAAACGAAGTAGCCTCTGAACAGATGGCTCACAACAACAGTAATAACCCGATTTTTGTAACAATAACTATGTACAAGCATTGCAGACAATCCGCACTTGGGATGGGCGCCCAGCATCCACTACGGACTATGAGAAATAGAATTATCGGTAAGTAAATTCTTATTTTCTCTAACGTCCTAGTGGATGCTGGGACTCCGTCAGGACCATGGGGATTATACCAAAGCTCCCAAACGGGCGGGAGAGTGCGGATGACTCTGCAGCACCGAATGAGAAAACTCCAGGTCCTCTTTAGCCAGAGTATCAAATTTGTAAAATTTTACAAACGTGTTCTCCCCTGACCACGTAGCTGCTCGGCAAAGTTGTAATGCCGAGACTCCTCGGGCAGCCGCCCAGGATGAGCCCACTTTCCTTGTGGAATGGGCCTTTACAGATTTAGGCTGTGGCAGGCCTGCCACAGAATGTGCAAGTTGGATTGTACTACATATCCAACGTGCAATCGTCTGTTTAGACGCAGGAGCACCCAACTTGTTGGGTGCATACAATGTAAACAACGAGTCAGATTTTCTGACTCCAGCTGTCCTTGAAATATATATTTTTAATGTTCTGACAACGTCCAGTAACTTGGAGTCCTCCAAGTCGCTAGTAGCCGCAGGCACCACAATAGGCTGGTTCAAGTGAAATGCCGAAACCACCTTAGGGAGAAATTGAGGACGTGTCCTCAATTCTGCCCTGTCCGAATGGAATATCAGATATGGGCTTTTGTATGACAAAGCTGCCAACTCCGAAACTCTCCTGGCTGAAGCCAGGGCCAACAGCATGGTTACCTTCCATGTAAGGTATTTTAAATCTACCGATTTTAAAGGCTCAAACCAATGAGATTTGAGAAAATTTAGAACCACGTTCAAATCCCACGGTGCCACTGGAGGCACTATTGGGGGTTGTATATGTAGTACACCTTTGACAAAAGTTTGTACTTCAGGCACTGACGCCAATTCCTTCTGGAAGAAAATTGATAAGGCCGAAATTTGAACTTTAATGGACCCCAATTTGAGGCCCATAGACAATCCTGCTTGCAGGAAATGTAAGAATCGACCCAATTGAAATTCTTCCGTTGGAGCCTTCTTGGCCTCACACCACGCAACATATTTTCTCCAAATGCGGTGATAATGTTGTGCGGTCACTTCTTTCCTGGCTTTAATTAAAGTAGGAATAACTTCCTCAGGAATGCCCTTCTCTTTTAGAATCCGGCGTTCAACCGCCATGCCGTCAAACGCAGCCGCGGTAAGTCTTGGAACATACAAGGTCCCTGCTGAAGCAGATCCCTTCTTAGAGGTAGAGGCCACGGATCCTCCGTGAGCATCTCTTGAAGTTCCGGATACCAAGTTCTTCTTGGCCAGTCCGGAGCTACCAGTATTGTTCTTACTCCTCTTTTCCGTATAATTCTCAGTACCTTTGGTATGAGAGGCAGAGGAGGGAACACATACACTGACTGGTACACCCACGGTGTTACCAGAGCGTCCACAGCTATTGCCTGAGGGTCTCTTGACCTGGCGCAATACCTGTCCAATTTTTTGTTGAGGCGAGACGCCATCATGTCCACCTTTGGTTTTTCCCAACGGTTCACAATCATGTGGAAAACTTCTGGATGAAGTCCCCACTCTCCCGGGTGAAGGTCGTGTCTGCTGAGGAAATCTGCTTCCCAGTTGTCCACTCCCGGGATGAACACTGCTGACAGTGCTACGACATGATTCTCCGCCCAGCGCAGAATCCTTGCAGCTTCTGCCATTGCACTCCTGCTTCTCGTGCCGCCTTGTCGGTTTACGTGGGCGACTGCCGTGATGTTGTCGGACTGGATCAACACCGGCTGACCCTGAAGCAGCGATTTTGCCAGGCTTAGAGCATTGTAGATCGCTCTTAGCTCCAGTATATTTATGTGAAGAGACGTCTCCAGGTTTGACCACACGCCCTGGAAGTTTCTTCCCTTTGTGACTGCTCCCCAACCTCGTAGGCTGGCATCCGTAGTCACCAGGACCCAGTCCTGTATGCCGAATCTGCGGCCCACTAACAGATGGGCAGTCTGCAACCACCACAGGAGAGACAACCTTGTTCTCGGTGACAGTGTTATCCGCTGATGCATGTGCAGATGCGATCCGGACCATTTGTCCAGCAGATCCCACTGAAATGTTCGTGCATGGAATCTGCCGAATGGAATCGCTTCGTACGAAGCCACCATCTTTCCCAGGACTCTTGTGCATTGATGTACTGACACAGTTCCTGGTTTTAGGAGGTTCTTGACAAGTTCGGATAACTCCCTTGCTTTCTCTTCCGGGAGAAATACCTTTTTCTGAACCGTGTCCAGAATCATGCCCAGGAACAGCAGATGTGTTGTCGGGGTCAATTGAGATTTTGGAAGATTTAGAATCCACCCGTGTTGCTGAAGCACTACTTGTGTTAGCGCTACACCGACTTCCAGCTGTTCTCTGGACTTTTACCTTATCAGGAGATCGTCCAAGTAAGGGATAATTAATACGCCTTTTCTTCGTAGAAGAACCATCATTTCGGTCATTACCTTGGTAAAGACCCGAGGGGCCGTGGACAACCCAAACGGCAGCGTTTGAAACTGATAATGACAGTCTTGTATCACGAACCTGAGATACCCTTGGTGTGAGGGGTAAATCGGGACATGTAGATAAGCATCTTTTATGTCCAAGGACACCATGAAGTCTCCTTCTTCCAGATTCGCTATCACTGCTCTGAGTGACTCCATCTTGAACTTGAATTTCTTTATGTACAGGTTCAAGGATTTCAGATTTAGAATAGGCCTTACCGAACCGTCCGGTTTCGGTACCACAAATAATGTGGAATAATACCCCTTTCCCTGTTGTAGGAGGGGTACCTTGACTATCACCTGCTGAGAATACAGCTTGTGAATGGCTTCCAAAACCGACGTCCTTTCTGAGGGAGACGTTGGTAAAGCAGACTTTAGGAACCGGCGAGGGGGAGACCTTTCGAACTCCAGCATGTAACCCTGAGATACTATCTGCAGGACCCACGGGTCCACTTGTGAGTGAACCCATTGATTGCTGAAAATCTTGAGTCGACCCCCCACCGTTCCTGAGTCCGCTTGTAAAGCCCCAGCGTCATGCTGATGGCTTTGTAGAAGCCGGGGCGGGCTTCTGTTCCTGGGCAGGGGCTGCTTGCTGCCCTTTCTTACCCTTTCCTCTGCCTCGCGGCAGATAAGACTGTCCTTTTGGTCGCTTTTTATAGGAGCGAAAGGACTGCGGCTGAAAAGACGGTGTCTTTTTCTGTTGGGAGGGGGTCTGAGGTAAAAAAGTGGATTTGCCGGCAGTTGCCGTGGCCACCAGGTCCGAAAGACCGACCCCAAACAATTCCTCTCCTTTATATGGCAATACTTCCATATGCCTCTTGGAATCCGCATCACCTGACCACTGTCGCGTCCATAAACTTCTTCTGGCAGATGTGGACATCGCGCTTACTCTTGATGCTAGAGTACAAACATCCCTCTGAGCATCTCGCATATAAAGGAAAGCATCCTTTAATTGCTCTAGAGTCAATAAAATACTGTCCCTATCCAGGGTATCAATATTTTCAGTCAGAGAATCCAACCACACTACCCCAGCACTGCACATCCAGGCTGAGGCTATTGCCGGTCGCAGTATAACACCAGTATGTGTGTATATACTCTTCAGTGTAGTTTCCAGCCTCCTATCTGCTGGATCCTTGAGGGCGGCCGTATCAGGAGACGGCAACGCCACTTGCTTTGATAAACGTGTGAGCGCCTTATCCACCCTAGGGGGTGTTTCCCAGCGCGCCCTAACCTCTGGTGGGAAAGGGTATAATGCCAATAACTTCTTGGAAATTAGCAGTTTTCTATCGGGGTTAACCCACGCTTCATCACACACGTCATTCAATTCCTCTGATTCTGGAAAAAATACAGGTAGTTTTTTCACCCCCCACATAATACCCCTTTTTGAGGTACCAGCAGTATCAGAGATCTGCAAAGCCTCCTTCATTGCCGTGATCATATAACGTGTGGCCCTATTGGAAAATACGTTTGTTTCTTCACCGTCGACACTAGATTCATCTGTGTCGGTACCCGTGTCGACTGACTGAGGTAAAGGACGTTTTACAGCCCCTGACGGTGTCTGAGACGCCTGAACCGGTACTAACTGGTTTGCCGGGCGTCTTATTTCGTCAACTGACTTTTGTAATGTGCTGACATTATCACGTAATTCCATAACTAAAGCCATCCATTCCGGTGTCGACTCCCTAGGGGGTGACATTACCATCATCGGCAATTGCTCTGCCTCCACACCAACATCGTCCTCATACATGTCGACACACACGTACCGACACACAGCAGCCACACAGGGAATGCTCTAATCGAAGACAGGACCCCCTAGCCCTTTGGGGAGACAGAGGGAGAGTTTGCCAGCACACACCAAAAGCGCTATAAATGTATATAAACAACCCTAGAAGGTGTTGTTTACTATATATGCGCTCTTAATATATAAATATCGCCAATTTATGCCCCCCTTCTCTTTGTTACCCTGTTTCTGTAGTGCAGTGCAGGGGAGAGACCTGGGAGCCTTCCTCACCAGCGGAGCTGAGCAGGAAAATGGCGCTGAGTGCTGAGGAGAATAAGCTCCGCCCCTTTTTCGGCGGGCTTTTCCCCGGTTTTTAAGAAACTGGCCTGGGTTAAAATACATACATATAGCCTTAATGGCTATATGTGATGTATTTATTTTGCCACTAAAGGTAATTATATTGCTGCCCAGGGCGCCCCCAGCAGCGCCCTGCACCCTCCGTGACTGAGTCAGTGAGCCGTGTGACAACAATGGCGCACAGCTGCCGTGCTGTGCGCTACCTTCAAGAAGACTGAGGAGTCTTCTGCCGCCTGCTTTCCGGACCTCCGTTCTGCCGTCTCTTCAGCGTCTGTAAGGGGGATCGGCGGCGCGGCTCCGGGACGAACCCCAGGCTGACCTGTGTTCCGACTCCCTCTGGAGCTAAGTGTCCAGTAGCCTAAGACTCCAATCCATCCTGCACGCAGGTGAGTTGGAAATCTCTCCCCTAAGTCCCTCGATGCAGTGATCCTGTTGCCAGCAGGAATCACTGAGATTGAAACCTAAAAAACAAAACTTTTCTAAACAGCTCTTTAGGAGAGCCACCTAGATTGCACCCTCTCGGACGGGCACAAAAACCTAACTGAGGCTTGGAGGAGGGTCATAGGGGGAGGAGCCAGTACGCACCATGTGACCTAAAAGCTTTTTTAGATGTGCCCTGTCTCCTGCGGAGCCCGCTATTCCCCATGGTCCTGACGGAGTCCCAGCATCCACTAGGACGTTAGAGAAAGTATGTTTTGCTCCCTCCAGCCAATGCCTCCACTCCTCGAAAGCCCACTTTACCGCCAGTAACTCCCGATTACCAACGTCATAGTTGGATTCAGCGGAGGAGAATTTCCTGGACATAAAGGCACAAGGATGTAACTCCAGAGACTCCGGATCCTTTTGAGAAAGGATAGTCCCCACTCCAACCTCCGAGGCATCAACCTCCACCACAAAGGGCAATTCCGGATTAGGATGTCTGAGGACTGGAGCCGAGACAAAGGCTTGTTTTAAGGCCCGGAAGGACAACTCAGCTTCACGCTACCAATTGGTAGGATCCGCTCCTTTCTTTGTCAGAGCTACAATGGGAGCAAGCAGGTCAGAAAAAGAATGAATGAACCTCCTATAATAATTCGCAAACCCTAAAAAGCGCTGAATTGCTTTTAAATTGGTGGGTTGCGCCCAACTAAGGATGGCCTGGAGTTTCTTTGGTTCCATGGAAAATCCCTGAGGGGAAATTATGTACCCTAAAAAAGATACTTCCGTGACATGAAACTCACACTTCTCCAGCTTGGCATATAAATGATTCTCACGTAACTTTTGAAGAACCAGACGCACCTGGGTAACATGTTGTTCCATTGATTCAGAAAAAATCAGGATGTCGTCTAAGTAAACGACCACGAATTTCCCTAGGAAGTCACGGAGCACATCGTTAATGAGGTCTTGAAAAACTGCCGGAGCATTGGACAGGCCGAACGGCATCACCAGGTATTCGTAGTGACCCGACTGAGTACTGAAGGCCGTTTTCCACTCATCTCCAGATTTAATTCGGATGAGGTTGTACGCTCCTCTAAGGTCAATTTTAGAAAAAATCACAGCAGAACGTAACTGATCAAAGAGTACGGAAATCAACGGCAAAGGATAGGTGTTTTTAACTGAGATCTTATTCAGGGCTCTAAAATCAATGCAAGGTCTAAGCGAGCCATCCTTTTTCTCCACAAAGAAGAAGCCTGCACTTAAAGGAGATTTTGATGGTCTAATAAATCCTTTCTCAAGGCTCTCCTTTACATAATCATTCATAGCCGCAGTTTCTGGCCCGGATAATGCATATAATCTTCCCTTTGGCAATGCGGCACCGGGAATTAACTCAATAGCACAATCATAAGGCCGATGGGGAGGCAGAATGTCCGCATTGCCTTTGGAGAAAACATCAGCAAACTCCTGGTATTCCACCGGAATGAGTTCTGGAATGATAGCTGCTACTCTGACTGGAAACGTGATACATTCCTTATCACAAAAAGTACCCCAATGTGAAATCTCCCCCGACCGCCAATCAATGGTGGGATTATGAAAGGCCAGCCAAGGGTGACCCAGAACAACTGGAACTGCTGGGCAATGTGTAAGAAAGAACTCGATTTTCTCGGAATGTAGAGCTCCTACTGTAAGTAGTACAGGGGGTGTACGGAGAGAAATAATCCCATTAGACAACGGACTCCCATCTAAGCCATGCATGGTGACACACCTACCCAAAGGTAACTGAGGAATGCCTAAGGCCTTAGCCCAAGTTAAATCCATAAAGTTTCCTGCAGCTCCACTGTCGACAAAAGCCGACACCAAAGAACTGAGGCTGCCAAAGGAAACCTTAACAGGGACTAAAAGAGAGTTGTTCGAGGAGATAAGCTGCAGACCTAGGTGAACCCCCTCACAATTCACGTGGTCAAAGCGTTTCCCGACTTGTTCGGACAATTACGAGCAAAATGTCCCTTACCCCCACAGTACAGACAAAGACCAGAATTTTGCCTTCTGGCTCTTTCTTCAGGAGACAGCCGGGAGAGACCCATCTGCATGGGCTCCTCTACGTCTTCAGGAATGGAATATACACACGGACTTGACCTTACAGGTGCTCCTTTTTCAGCCCTCCGCTCTCTGAGACGACGATCAATCTTAATAGAAAGCTCCATGAGTTTATCGAGAGTCTCAGGAGCAGGGTACTGAAGGAGACTGTCTTTTATAGACTCTGATAAGCCGAGGCGAAACTGACTGCGCAGGGCTGGGTCATTCCAGCCACAGTCGTTCGACCAACGGCGAAACTCCGTACAATAAACCTCCGCAGGATTTCTACCCTGTCTGAGAGCGCGCAACTGACTTTCAGCGGACGCCTCTCTATCAGGGTCATCATACAAGAGCCCTAAAGACTCAAAAAAAGCGTCAACTGACAACAATGCCGGATCCTCTGCTCTTAAACCAAATGCCCAGGTCTGAGGATCCCCCTGGAGCAAAGAAATAATAAACCCGACCCGCTGAGATTCAGTACCCGAGGAAGTCGGTCTTAAACGAAAATAAAGTTTACAGGATTCTTTAAAATTAAAAAACTCTTTTCTATCACCAGAAAAACGGTCAGGCAAATGCATCTTTGGGTCAGGGACTACCCTTGGGGAAGCTCGCAAAAGATCTTCCTGCGACTTCACCCGAAGAGAAAGATCCTGAACCATCTGAGTAAGTTCTTGAATCTGGCTGACTAAGAGCTGACCAGGATTTGGCCCTAAACCTGTTGGATTCATGAGGCCGATAAACTCTCACAAAACTGAATGAGAAAAAATTAAACCCCGTTTAATTTTAAGTTTTGGTATGGCCGGTAATAATGTTATGATTCCAGCACTCTGGTCAGAGGAGATCTTATGGCAAGGACCGGAGCACTGGAACGGAATGCTGGGGAAGGGAGCAGGACAGGAAAATAGCCCCTGGCGCCCTAACTCTGTTGTCTCACCCGTGTTGTCAGAAATCCCCTGCGAGACTATGGTTTCTTGAGCCCTTGGCAGCCGCGTTTGAAGGGCGGATTATGTCTGCCCAACTTCGATGCCCCCCGGCCTTAATGAGAGACAAAGGGAAACCCGAGACAGGGTGATAACAAGAGGCTCTCTAACTAAACAACCAGGCCAGGGGCTAAGCAAACTCAAAACTATAATATGTGCGGAGAAACCGCCAGGGAAAAGGACAACCAAAATATCCACTTGTCCAATTCTCCTACCCGGCACCGCCGAGTACCAGAGAGGACTTGTGGAAGCGGAACCCTCCGCAAATGCTCCAAACACAAAATATAAAAGGTAAAGCGGCTGAGCCGCAACACACGGCAGAGCCGCAACTCACGAACACCACTGGATATAAAACGGTGATCAGTCAGGACTCCAGGGAACCAAACGACCTCTTGGGATGAGATGACAACTCCCGAATACCGGACTTCTGAGGACTGGAATGACCGGATACAGCAGGACTGGAAACAGACTCTCAGCAAACAAAGGCAGCATGCAGGAAGCTATTACCGGCGTCTGTGAGAAGCCCTGGGAGTGTATTTAACAAGGAGTCCTCCAATCAGCTGCTAAAGGCTGATTAGAATAAATGCCGTGCAGCTGCCTTGCTGCACGGCCAGAGAGCAGTGAATATCTTAATTTCCTAAAGCCTAGCAACGGGGAACGCGGTCCGCCAGTGGCATCCCCGTTGCTAGGGTCCGTGCGGCTCAGCGCGCCCGGCGTCTAGCGTTGCTAGGGAGCCGGCGGCTGTACGTGCACGGCGTCTCTAGTTGCTAGGCGCCGGGCCGCGCAGACCATCAAGCGGACCCCAGCGCCTAACACAGTGTAAGATTGAACAAGGAAAAGGACCCTGTTGAAGTAGACAGTCCAGTCGAGGTAGGAGCCCTCTACTGATAACAGGTGTAGCCGTATCTTCAAATCATGGGTGGCCCAACCAGAGCCACCGAGAGGACTAGCACGCATATTCTCCTCCTGTGTTACCGAAAGTGAGGTAGAAATAGAAAAGGAGGCAGGATAGAATAACCAGAAAACTCCCAGGAGCCCTGAGGGCATCCTCGGCTACTGCCTCCAGAGCTCACGTCCGAGAGTAGTAAAGAGTTAAAGAGTCAGTAAGAACGTCCTGAGGTCGATTCGAAATCTCCGCCCCTAGCAGACCAGCTGACAAAACTCCGGGGAATGTACCCTCACCCGGGAGTCTGACCTGGTGGCTTGTGGAAAGAAGATTGTTGTCCCCCGCTCGGAGGGGAATGTAGGCGACCACTCATTGCGCCGCAACTTGACATGAAGAAATAGAGTACCTGGTGCCGAGAAAGGAAAAATCCTCTGACGGACCGTGTTGAGAAAGCGACTACAAGGAGCATAAATTGGATCTGTGTCGAACCAGAAGCTCCTGGATCCTCCGGATATTCAGAAGCCACCTAATGTACAGAGTGGGATAGCAGCAGTAGATTGTCCCATTAGGGAACCAACGTCACCTCCTGCCCTTGAAAAAGAGTTATTCTGTGATCTTCCTGAACCCTGTGGGAGCGGAAGAGAGACCGAAAGGAAAGGACTGACAGTGAAAATGAGAATCCTGTAATGCGACTCTGAGAAAAGCCCGATGAGGAAATCCAATGGAAATCAGTAAACAGGCATCCCTGAAGACAAGGGACCCGTAAAAACTCCCTTTCTTGTTCAAACTAGCAATCCCAGACTGAAAGGATTCTAAGGCCAGAATAGGCCTGTCCGAGCCAACTGGCTTCGGAACGTGAAAAGAAAACAAAGGCCTGAAAACTGTCCCGATTCCAATGATATGTGAAAACAGGGATCAACACCCTTTGCGGTTAGAAGCATATGGAGCGCCGCCTGCAGTATGACTCTCTTGTCATCGTAAATCGGCCGACCCCTGCAGAGGGACTCCTGAGACGGTTGTACTCCAAAATCTAGTCTGTAACCGCCCAAGCCTTCTCCCACCGACATGCGCCTACCCTGGGACCCTCCAGGTGGTAGGAAAGTCTGACCTGTAGTGTGTGTCTAGGATGATGTAAAATCAGACTGGACCGAGGATGCTGAACCTCTGCTTCAGCTTGTTGCCCTGAGATCCCCTGGCGACGGAGATATCGCCCGTGTGGAGTCGAAAGCTTGAAAGGGCACGGAAAAAACTAAAGGAAAGACCGGTAAAGGTCTGTCTTGGAGCTGGGGAAGTAGTAGGAGAAAGCAAAGTGGACTTACCTCCAATGGTTCAAGAAATCCTGCAGAAAGTTCCTTCCCCTGAACCATCTGCCCCGTAGGATTTCATGTTCGCCTGTCACTGTCGCAGCCCCAGAGGTCGACGGGTTAAGACAGCCCGAGCGAAAATGCAGGTTCTGAGTCTCCAGACGTGGAGACCTCCAAAGAACATAAAGCAGAATCGTGATTCTGACCCGTATCAAAGTATCTATTGATCCTAATGCGAAACATCCTGTATCCTAGAGGACAATTGTTCCACAACCTACCTGCTCCGGACAAGGTAGAACCCCCGCTGCCGTATATGTGTCTTCGATGGATCCCTGAGCAAGGTTGCCTCAGGAAAACGGCAGCTTGTTGGACCGGCGATACATCGAGGGGTATACCCTGGAGAGGTACTGATACGATTTCCTGCCGTCTGCGGGGAAAGGATAGGAAAACAAACATTGTTTGATACCTGAAATTGTGTATTCGGGTGTCTGCCGGCCGTCTACCGGAGCCTGGCCAGCTCATCCGATACTGGACCAGTCGCTGTAATTTCGTCATCGGCGTCGAACCCTGATGGACTTGACGTGTCCGCCTCCTTTACCTGCAGTATCAGACGAACTGCTGTATAATGCACCTGGATATTCTGAGACACTGGTTCAGACCCCACAGAAAACAGACATCGGCCCTCATTCCGAGTTGTTCGCTCGGTAAAAATCTTCGCATCGCAGCGATTTTCCCACTTAATGCGCATGCGCAATGTTCGCACTGCGACTGCGCCAAGTAAATTTGCTATGTACTTAGTAATTTTACTCACGGCTTTTTCATCGTTCTGGCGATCGTAATGTGATTGACAGGAAATGGGTGTTACTGGGCGGAAACAGGACGTTTTATGGGCGTGTGGCAAAAAACGCTACCGTTTCCGGAAAAAACGCAGGAGTGGCCGGAGAAACGGAGGAGTGTCTGGGCGAACGCTGGGAGTGTTTGTGACGTCAAACCAGGAACGACAAGCACTGAACTGATTGCAGATGCAGAGTAAGTCTGAAGCTACTCAGAAACTGCTACGAGGTGTGTAATCGCAATATTGCGAATACATCGCTCGCATTTTTAAGATGCTAAGATTCACTCCCAGTAGGCGGCGGCTTAGCGTGAGCAACTCTGCTAAAATCGCCTTGCGAGCGAACAACTCGGAATGAGGGCCATCATCAGTATTGTAACATGGAAGGTTAGCAATGTTGCTTTAGAAAGCTGGAGAAGGTGAAATTACTTAAAAGGTCTCTGGTTAACAGTGAGATTACCTGCATAATCTGAGATGTTCAAACAGGAGTGTCCCGCAGGTGCGTGGAGGGCTAAGTAGATGGCTCCACCGCATACTTCACACCTAAGAGGGAATTCTTTGACTATCCCAGGTGAGAAACGAAAGGAGAAAAGGTGGGTTAAATAAACACAGCCCTATGTAAGGTCTGCACTATAATGTGTGACCGACACGATTCAACTAAACTTTCTGGAGCAGCGGAGACCTGAACCAGTAGCGCTGCGCTGTGGGACAGGAGTCTTAGCCACTAGGCTATAGGAGCTCCCCTTAAAGTTGTATTTTTTTTTTTTATGGTTGGGATTCAAACCCTTGTCTTTCAGGTACCCGCTACTAGCGTACTGAGCCACAGCGCTATTTGTCTGATGCCTTTTAACACATTCCCCAAATTACAAATAGCATTAGTACCAAGTGACACCAAGGAATAATAAAGGGAAGGCAACACCCCGCCCTGTATGTAGTGTACCTTAATTTAGGTGCACCAGATGTTTTTCTGAGGTTCCGCTGGCTTTCCAAAATGGTGACCAGCCTGTGTAATGTATATGTGTGTGTGTGTGCGTGCGTGCGCGCGCATGTATCCACACACACCCATATATATATATATATATATATATATATACACACACACATATATACCTATATACACACATACACACACACACACTCACACAGTGAACCCAACAGGGTAGATAAATACTGTCTATGTGAACCTATAGGGTAGATAGGTAAATTAATCTATGCACACTAGTTTTGAATCATTAATGAGCTGAGCCACAGCTCCTGTTATAGAGCAGACTCCCTGATCTACAGCCTCTCTGAAATGCTGGGCAGAGGACTCCCCTGCAGGGAGGAATGGCAGCCAAACTTAGATATTACAAATATTTTAGTATTACAATGCACAGAAAAAACTAAAATCCCACTGAGACAGTAACTGTGCATAGAGACAATGAGCGCTGCGAGCCCGCTGAGTAAAGCGGGAATAAGCTCCTCCCCCAACTCATACCTTCTAAATGTAAGATGGAAAATATCCTGCACCAAACAGCCAGCAGAGGGAAGGTAGCCTGCAGCGGCCGGGGAGCGTTTTGGTATGCTGCAGCGGCCGGGGAGCAATAGGACTGTGAAGCGGTGAGCGTGCAGCGGCCGGGGAGCGGAGAGCGCTGAGCCCGCCGTACAGAGCGGGAGTTAGCTCCGCCCCTCCGTTTCGGCGCCAATTTCAAAACAGACCCGCTTTAGTGTAAACGAAGCGGGAAGCGCCGAGTATCTGCAACATAGCATTGCATGACAAATTCAGTAGGAGTATGCTAATGCACCTACATTCAATAGCAAGTAGCGTCTTCAATGAGGCACACAACACCTAAAGCCTCAGTAATCTTACCAACTACTAGAAATTGGATGAGCTACATTCTTTCATGCCATGTATTCTGCGGCCGGGGAGCGGAGAGCGCTGAGACCGCTTACAGAGCGGGCTGAAGCTCCACCCCCCATAATGGCGCCAATTTTAAAATAGTAAGTGCGCCTTTGATACTCTCCAGACAGACTCTGACTGAGGATTATAGGGGAGCCTCCAAACACCACATAATGTGCACAATTAAATGAAAGTGTAAAACCTACATCATTGTGGAGGGGGGGGGAGTTTGTACTCACCGCTGTTCAGATGGAGTGGCCCCGACACCGCCGTACTCATCGGTGTTTACACATACTCTGCACAACATAAAATGCCCCGACACGCGCCGCACGCAGCGGTGTCCGACTTACCGCTGCCTTGCTGTTAGATGGAGTGGCCCCAACACGCGCCGCACGCAGCGGTGTCCGGCCGCTGATACTCACCGCTGCCATGCTGCCGGAATCTTCTGCTTGATGGAGTGGCCCCGACACGCGCCGCACGCAGCGGTGTCCGGCCAGCTCAGGAGAGCTCAGTGTCTCCCTCAGCCGGGGCCCATCCCGAGCCGCACGCAGCTGCGATGGGACCCCGCCGGCAGCTCCCGCGGTGCAGACTGGCAGTGGCAGAGCTGCCATCTGTGAGTGTAAGTAAGAAAAATAAAAATAATAAAGAAAAAAGAAAAAATTTCTTCAGCTAAACCCAAGTGAACCAGCTACCTCGGGCACTAAACTAAGACTGGCTTGGAGGGGAGATAGTAGGGGAGGAGCTAGCCACAGAGTGAAGAATTTTAAAATGCCAGCTCCCAATTACTGCCTACTATTTCCCCATTGTAACTACGCTCCAGTGGCCCCTAGTGGATGAAGGAGAAAGTCTGCTTGGAACCAGGACACCCAATCTAGTTGGGAGCATACAGGACAAACAAAGACTCTGTTTTCCGAACTCGAGCTGTTCTAGCAACATAAATCTTCAAAGCTCTAACCACATCTAGAGACTTTGACTCAGTGAACGTGTCAGTAACCACTGGCACCACAATAGGTTGGTTTATGTGGAAAGAAGAAACCACCTTTGGAAGAAAATGTTGGCGAGTTCTCAACTGCCCTATCTTCATGGAAAATCAGGTAAGGGCTATTGTGAAACAAGGCCCCCAATTCAGACACTCGCCGTGCGGATGCCATTGCCAAAAGCATCACCACTTTCCAAGTGAGAAAATTCAACTCTATCTCTCATAGAGGCTCAAACCAATCCGATTTAAGGAACTGCAACACCACATTAAGGTCCCATGGTGCCACTGGAGGCACAAAAGGAGGCTGGATGTGCAGAACGCCTTTCACGAAGGTCTGAACCTCTGGAAGAGAGGCCAATTGTTTTTGGAAGAACACTGACAAGGTCAAAATCTGGACCTTGATTGACCCCAATCGGAGGCCCGCCTCCACACCAGCCTGCAGAAAATGGAGAAACTCTTCCGTAGGAGCCTTCTTGGATTCACACCAAGACACATACTTTCTCCAAAATACGGTGGTAATGTTTCGACGTTACTCCTTTCCTGGCCTGAATAAGTGTGGTAATGACTTCTTTCGGAATACCCTTACGGGCTAGGATCCGGCGCTCAACAGCCATGCCGTCAAACGTAGCCGCTGTAAGTCCTGATACACGCACGGCCCCTGCTGCAGCAGGTCCTCACAAAGAGAAAGAGGCAGAGGATCTTCTATGAGCAACTCCTGAAGATCTGGGTACCAAGCCCTCCTTGGCCAGTCTGGGGCAATGAAGATTGCTCAAACCCTTGTTCTTCTTAGGATCCTGAGAACTTTTGGGATCAGCAGAAGTGGAGGGAAGACATACACTGACCGGAATACCCACTGGGTCACTAACGCATCCACTGCTATTGCTTGAGGGTCTCTCGCCCTGGAACAATATTTCTGAAGCTTCTTGTTGAGACGAGATGCCATCATGTCTACTTGAGGAACTCCCCAAAGACTTGTCACCTCTGCGAAGACTTCTTGGTGGAGGCCCCACTCTCCTGGATGGAGATCGTGTCTGCTGAGGAAGTCTGCTTCCCAGTTGTTCACTCCCGGAATGAAATTTGCTGACAGAGCTTTTGCATGCCTTTCTGCCCAGAGGAGGATCTTTGTCACCTCTGCCATTGCTGCTCTGCTTTTCGTTCCGCCCTGCCTGTTTATGTACGCGACTGCTGTTACATTGTCCGACTGGATCTGCACGGGATGATCTTGAAGATGTACCGCTTGTCGGAGGCCGTTGTAAATGGCTCTCAATTCCAGCACGTTTATGTGAAGGCTGGCTTCCTGACTTGACCATTTTCCTTGGAAGCTTTCCCCCTGAGTGACAGCTCCCCAGCCTTGGAGACATGCATCCGTGTTTACCAGGACCCATTCCTGAATCCCGAATCTGCGTCCCTCTAGTAGGTGCGGACTGTGTAGCCACCACAGGAGTGAAATCCTGGCTTTTGACGACAGGACTATTTTTCGGTGCATGTGAAGGTGGGATCCCGACCACTTGTCCAACAGGTCCCACTGGAATACTCTGGCATGGAACTTGCCAAACTGTATGGCCTCGTAGGTCGCCACCATCTTCCCCAACAACCGACACACTGGATGGTTTCAATAATTGTTTTACCCTTTTCTGAATTTCCAGAGCCTTTTCCACCGAAAAAAAATAGGATTTTAATACCTACCGGTAAATCCTTTTCTCTTAGTCCGTAGAGGATGCTGGGGTCACATCAAGAACCATGGGGGTATAGACGGGAT
Organism: Pseudophryne corroboree; assembly: GCF_028390025.1. Taxonomy (NCBI): domain Eukaryota; kingdom Metazoa; phylum Chordata; class Amphibia; order Anura; family Myobatrachidae; genus Pseudophryne; species Pseudophryne corroboree. The sequence goes on from NC_086444.1 coordinate 594,413,345, forward strand.
CCACAGGAGACATGGGCACTTTAAGACTTTCAAAGGGGTGTGAACTGGCTCCTCCCTCTATGCCCCTCCTCCAGACTCCAGTTATAGGAACTGTGCCCAGGGAGACGGACATTTCGAGGAAAAGGATTTATTGTTAAACTAAGGTGAGATACATACCAGCTCACACCTCAGGCACGCCGTACAACATGTCATTTAACACAACGCAAGTCAACGGCATGAACATCATCAGCAACAGGCTGACTATAAACGTAACACAACATGTGTGTAACCACAACTAATAACTGCAGATACAGTACGCACTGGGACGGGCGCCCAGCATCCTCTACGGACTAAGAGAAAAGGATTTACCGGTAGGTATTAAAATCCTATTTTCTCATACGTCCTAGAGGATGCTGGGGTCACATCAAGAACCATGGGGTTATACCAAAGCTCTAGAACGGGCGGGAGAGTGCGGATGACTCTGCAGCACCGATTGACAAAACATGAGGTCCTCATTATCCAGGGTATCAAACTTGTAGAACTTCGCAAAGGTGTTTGAACCCGACCAAGTAGCTGCTCGGCAAAGTTGTAATGCCGAGACCCTCCCCCTCCCCCGGGCAACCGCCCAGGACGAGCCCACCTTTCTGGTAGAATGGGCCTTCACCGATTTCGGTAACGGCAATCCAGCCGTAGAATGAGCCTGCTGAATCGTATGAATGACAGATCCAGCGCACAATAGTCTGCTTGGAAGCAGGAGCCCCAATTTGATTGTGAGCATACAGGACAAACAGAGCCTCTGTTTTCCTAAACTGAGCCGTTCTGGCGACATAAATTTTCAAAGCTCTTACTACATCGAGAAACTTTGGTTTCAGCAAGGCGTCAGTAGCCACTGGCACCACAATAGGTTGGTTCAAATAGAACGACGAAACCACTTTTGGCAGATACTGCTGACGAGTCCTCAACTCTGCTCTATCTTCATGGAAGATCAAATAAGGGCTCTTGTGAGACAAGGCTGCCAATTCAGACACCCGCCTTGCGGATGCCAAGGCCAACAGCATGACCACTTTCCAAGTAAGGAATTTCAACTCTACCTTCTGTAAAGGTTCAAACCAATCAGATTGAAGGAATTGCAACACCACGTCAAGATTCCATGGTGCCACAGGGGGCACAAAGGGAGGTTGGATGTGCAACACGCCTTTCACGAAGGTGTGAACTTCTGGAAGAGAGGCCAATTGTTTTTGGAAGAAAACCGATAAAGCTGAAATTTGAACTTTAATTGAGCCCAACTTTAGGCCCGCATCCTCACCGGCTTGTAGAAAATGGAGAAAACGTCCTAACTGAAATTCTTCCGTAGGAGCCTTCATGGATTCACACCAAGACACGTATTTTCTCCAAATACGGTGGTAATGTTTAGACGTTACTCATTTCCTGGCCTGAATAAGAGTGGGGATGACTTCCTTGGGAATACCCTTTCAGGTTAGGATCCGGCGCTCAACCTCCAAGCCGTCAAACAAAGTCGCGGTAAGTCTTGGAACACGCACGGCCCCTGCTGTAACAGATCCTCTCTCAGAGGAAGAGGCCAGGGATCTCCTATGAGTAATTCCTGAAGATCTGGATACCAAGCCTTTCTTGGCCAGTCTGGAACAATGAGGATCGCTTGAACCTTTGTTCTTCTTATGATCTTTATCACTTTTGGAATGAGTGGAAGTGGAGGAAACACGTACACCGACTGAAACACCCACGGTGTCACCAGGGCGTCCACTGCTATTGCTTGAGGGTCTCTCGACCTGGAACAATATATCTGAAGTTTCTTGTTGAGGTGAGACGCCATCATGTCTATTTGAGGAATTCCCCAAAGACTTGTCACTTCTGCAAAGACCTCGTGATGAAGACCCCACTCTCCTGGATGGAGATCGTGTCTGCTGAGGAAGTCTGCTTCCCAGTTTGTCCACTCCTGGAATGAAGATCGCTGACAGAGCGCTTGTATGCCTTTCCACCCAACGGAGCACCTTTGTGGCCTCTGCCATTGCCGCTCTGCTCTTTGTTCCGCCCTGGCGGTTTATGAACGCTACTGCTGTCCGACTGAATCAAGACGGGCTGATTGTAAAGAAGATGTTCCACTTGCAGAAGGCCATTGTGAATGGCCCTTACCTCCAGAACGTTTATGTGTAGACACATTTCCGGACTCGACCATCTTCCCTGAAAGCTTTCCCCCTGCGTGACTGCTCCCCAGCCTCAGAGACTCGCATCCGTGGTCACTAAGATCCAGTCCTGGATCCCTAACCTGCGTCCCTCTAGGAGGTGAGAGCTGTGCAGCCACCACAGGAGTGAGATTCTGGTCTTGGAAGACAGGGTTATCCTTCGGTGCATGTGCAGATGGGACCCGGACCACTTGTCCAACAGGTCCCACTGAAACACTCTGGCATGGAATCTGCCAAACTGAATGGCCTCGTAGGCCGCCTCCATCTTCCCCAGCAACCGAGTGCATTGATGGATCGATACTCTTGTTGGTTTCAGCATTTGACCTGGTTCTGAATTTCCACAGCCTTTTCCACGGGAAGACGACAAAAAACGACAGCCGTATGTGGGGACTGTAGATTTTATACAGGAACTGACAGGCCTACTCTCGCAGAGGGACAATTTTGCTTTGGTAATAGGTGGGGATTTTAACTCGGTAAATGACCCTACTCTAGATAAACGGCCTCCCCCAAGAAATTTGACTTCCCCATTGTGGAAACAGCTGCTGTTGATGAGGACCAGCCTCCAGCTCACAGATATATGGCGGCTGCTGAACCCCACAGACAAGTCGTACACGTTTTACTCTAATGTGCATCACTCATGGTCCAGAATAGACGCCATGCTGGTAGCAGACTCCTTAGTGACGTGCGTGAAAAACACTGATATACACAATATCTTAATATCCGACCACGCTCCCATTACCTTAACTTTAGAGAGGACTGTACATTCTCTCGGCACTAGATTCTGGCGGTTTCCTAGTTATTTGTACAAGTCGGATGACTTTCGAAAATTTCTCACGAGCAACTGGGTGATTACTGGGACAGACCACATATTTTCTGGGGCGCGGCCAAAGCGGTCCTCAGAGGTCAAATAACTGAATATGTAGTTAGACATAAACGGAAGTCCACTGCTACCTATCATTCATTACACACATCCATGTCTGAAGCCCTCCATGACCACCTCCTAACGTCAACGGAGGACTCCCTACATAAATACACTCAGGCTAAACAGTTATTGAACGACTTTTTATTGTCCCAGGCCAAGAAAGATATAGTATTTTCTCGGTATAAATACTACCAGTGGGGAAACAAGACGGGCCCTCTTTTGGCCACTATGTCCAAAAAGCGGCGCCCTACCCGATACATAACGGCTATTAGAGAGAGACAATCCGGCCAATTACTCACAAGCACGAGGGCGATTGTAGATCACTTTGAACCATATTTTTCTAGCCTGTATTCCAGTCTTCCTTTTGATAGCGAGGCGCATGAGGGGTTGCTGAGCCAAGCGGATTTGCCTCGGTTGTCACAAACTCAAGCTGAAGCACTGATCGCGCCTATCACAACTTTAGAGGTAGATGCGGCAATATCGATTCTTCATCTGCATAAGTCTCCTGGGCCGGACGGCCTGTCCAATGAGTTCTACAAAATTCTTCATCCCCATATTGCCCCCACACTATTATTATTCAACAATTATTCAACAATATTATGCGACATCACACACCGTTCCACCATTTTAACACTGCCCATACTATTTTGATCCCTAAACCTACTCAGGATCCCCAATCAGTGAACTCCTACAGGTCTATTACTTTACTAAACACAGACATTAAATTGTTTACCAAAATACTTTCAGATAGATTACAAACGATTTTGCCTCACTCCCTGACCCCTCACCAACTAGGATTTGTTAGAGATAAACACTCTGTGAAAGGGGTGCGAGCGGCAGTGGCGGCCAGCGTTATCTCTGCACACACACACTTGTCAAAAAATATTTTGCTGAGTCTTGACACGACAAAGGCCTTTGACACGGTGCTGTGGCCCCATCTGTTTTCGGTGCTTCGTCGTAGGAATTTCCATCCAGACTTTATTAAAACTATACAATACCTGTATACTTCCCCCTCCACAACCATTTTGATAAATGGGGCATGTAGTGACCCGATTGCTATGCACAGGGGCACGCCTCAAGGCTGCCTACTGTCCCCACTTTTATTTAACCTAGCGATAGACCCATTACTGCGCATCTTGCAATCTGATGTCCAATTCAAAGGAATCAAGATAGGGCGTAGGGAGATTAAGCTGACTGCATTTGCTGACAACGTCTTGTTGTACATAGGTAACCCATCCGAATCATTGCCTCACATCTTTGAACTTTTACAAGCATACGGGAACGTTTCGGGTTATTGTATTAACTGGTCGAAATCGGTGGCACTCAGATTGGGCTCCGGGAATTTTGCAAGAGAGGGAATAGGCAATTTACCTTTAACGTGGACGTCTGACTCCATATCATATCTAGGAATTAGGATTCCTCGAATTCCGGGACTGTTATATAGTTTGAACTTCACCCCAATTATACGAAAGAGGGCTGGAGTCTTTACAGCTGTCATATCTGGGGAGAGTCAATCTAGTCAAAATGGTGTCCTTCCCTCGCCTTATGTATATTATTCAAACCCTTCCATGCATGATCTCGCTTAAGGATGTTCAATATCTAAATTTCTTGTTTAGAAAGTTTATATGGCAAGGGAAAAAGCCACAAATTAGTTTACTTAAACTGCAACAGACGGCTAGCAATGTTTGAACTTCCCTAACGTGGTTTGGTACTCCCAGGCGGCTCAGATGAGATACCTGGGTGATTGGTTACATAACCAGGAAAACTATACTAATACAGATTTGGAAAGGGAATTCTTGCAGGGCCGAGACTTGGTCAGCTTCCTACATACGCATGACCGAGAAGTCTCAGCCCAAGTCAAAGAGAACCCGCTTTTGTGGTATGTCAGAAAGTTATGGGTGGGTTTGAGACGTCAGCATAACGTGAATGCGCCAAATCCCTCTTCCTTCCATTCATAGATAACCCTGACTTTCAGAGCAGAAACGCATATTTCCCATATAACGTCTGGAGAGCGGGAGGAATTCTTAATATTGGGAGTCTGGTTGACACCCGGGGGGGGAGGCCCTTGACGTTCCAGGAGGCAGCTGCTAAGTTTCCAGTGGTAGAGCCCTACCCAATTGCTTTCTTACTAGCGCAACACTATGTAGGGGACGTTATTGGACATCTCTCCCTAGTGGACTGGCACAACCCAGTTGATGCCCTGCTCCAACAGGCTCCTATGACTAAGAAGGCTATTTCAATTGCCTATACACACCTCAGACTGGTTGTGGATTTTTCAACGCGGTTAGAAGGCTTAGCGGCCTGGAAAATACATTTCCCTCACATAGCCCTAGATAGGATCTTAAAGGCACACACAATGGCATGCACGATCCTTCCATCAGCAAGATACAAGGAAATGTTTCTTAACATTCTACACAGAACATATCTTACCCCCCATAGAAGTTTCCTGATCGGTCTTTCTCCCTCTCATGATTGTTGGAAATGTGGTGGGGCCCAAGGCGATCTTTACCATTGCCATTGCCTATGGCTTTGCCCATTGATTAAGGGGTTTTGGGTGCAAATTCGTAGATATGTAGTGGACCACCTAGTAAACTACTTACAATTAACGCCAGAATGGGCGCTTTTTGGTATCTTCCCAGACAATCAACGACTGTCCAAAGGCAGCAAGAAATTGTTGTTAGCTATTAGCGCGGCAGCTTTGAAATCCATTCTGCAGGTTTGGATTCACCCTGAACCCCCGTCAATGACTTTATTCAAAACAAAGTTGTTTTACCTGTTTAGGATGGAGTGGGTGGGGATGACATTAGAAAAGGACAACAAAGCAGAAAAGTTTTTTGATGTCTGGGAAAATAAGAATTTACTCACCGGTAATTCTATTTTTTCGTAGTCCGTAGTGGATGCTGGGGACTCCGTAAGGACCATGGGGAATAGCGGCTCCGCAGGAGACTGGGCACAACTAAGAAAGATTTAGTACTGCCTGGTGTGCACTGGCTCCTCCCTCTATGCCCCTCCTCCAGACCTCAGTCAGGAAACTGTGCCCGGAAGAGCTGACACAATAAGGAAAGGATTTGGATTCCCGGGTAAGACTCATACCAGCCACACCGTACAACTCGTGATACTATACCCAGTGAACAGTATGAATAACAACTGAGCCTCTCAAACAGATGGCTCCAAACAATAACCCTTTAGTTAGGCAATAACTATATACAAGTATTGCAGACAATCCGCACTTGGGATGGGCACCCAGCATCCACTACGGACTACGAGAAATAGAATTACCGGTGAGTAAATTCTTATTTTCTCTGACGTCCTAGTGGATGCTGGGGACTCCGTAAGGACCATGGAGATTATACCAAAGCTCCCAAACGGGCGGGAGAGTGCTGATGACTCTGCAGCACCGAATGAGCAAACTCAAGGTCCTCCTCAGCCAGGGTATCAAACTTGTAGAATTTAGCAAATGTGTTTGAACCCGACCAAGTAGCAGCTCGGCAAAGTTGTACAGCCGAGACCCCTCGGGCAGCCGCCCAAGAAGAGCCCACTTTCCTCGTGGAATGGGCTTTTACAGATTTAGGATGCGGCAGTCCAGCCGCAGAATGTGCAAGTTGAATCGTACTACAGATACAGTGAGCAATAGACTGCTTTGAAGCAGGAGCACCCAGCTTGTTAAGCGCATACAGGATAATAGCGAGTCAGTTTTCCTGACTCCAGCCGTCCTGGAAACATAGATTTTCAGGGCCCTAACTACGTCCAGCAACTTGGAATCGTCCAAGTCCTTAGTAGCCGCAGGCACCACAATAGGTTGGTTCAAATGAAAAGCTGATACCACCTTAGGAAGAAATTGGGGACGAGTCCTCAATTCCGCCCTATCCATATGGAAAATCAGATAAGGGCTTTTACATGACAAAGCCGCCAATTCTGACACACGCCTGGCCGAAGCCAAGGCCAACAGCATGACCACTTTCCACGTGAGATATTTTAGTTCCACGGTTTTAAGTGGCTCAAACCAATGTGACTTAAGGAAATCCAACACCACGTTAAGATCCCAAGGTGCCACTGGAGGCACAAAAGTGGGCTGAATATGCAGCACTCCTTTAACAAACGTCTGAACTTCAGGCAGTGAAGCCAGTTCTTTTTGGAAGAAAATCGACAGAGCCGAAATCTGGACCTTAATGGAACCTAATTTGAGGCCCATAGTCACCCCTGACTGTAGGAAGTGCAGAAATCGACCCAGCTGAAATTCCTCCGTTGGGGCCCTTATGGCCTCACACCACGCAACATATTTTCGCCATATGCGGTGATAATGGTTTGCGGTCACCTCCTTCCTAGCTTTAATCAGCGTAGGGATGACTTCCTCCGGAATGCCCTTTTCCTTCAGGATCCGGCGTTCAACCGCCATGCCGTCAAACGCAGCCGCGGTAAGTCTTGGAACAGACAGGGTCCCTGCTGCAGCAGGTCCTGTCTGAGCGGCAGAGGCCATGGGTCCTCTGAGATCATTTCTTGAAGTTCTGGGTACCAAGCTCTTCTTGGCCAATCCGGAACCACAAGTATAGTTCTTACTCCTCTCCTTATTATTCTCAGTACCTTGGGTATGAGAGGCAGAGGAGGGAACACATAAACCGACTGGTACACCCACGGTGTCACTAGAGCGTCCACAGCTATCGCCTGAGGGTCCCTTGACCTGGCGCAATATCTTTTTAGCTTTTAGTTGAGGCGGGACGCCATCATGTCCACCTGTGGCCGTTCCCAGCGATTTACAATCAGCTTGAAGACTTCTGGATGAAGTCCCCACTCTCCCGGGTGGAGGTCGTGCCTGCTGAGGAAGTCTGCTTCTCAGTTGTCCACTCCCGGAATGAACACTGCTGACAGTGCTATCACGTGATTTTCCGCCCATCGGAGAATCCTTGTGGCTTCTGCCATCGCCATCCTGCTTCTTGTGCCGCCCTGACGGTTTACATGGGCGACCCCCGTGATGTTGTCTGACTGGATCAGCACCAGCTGGTGTTGAAGCAGGGGTCTTGCCTGACTTAGGGCATTGTAAATGGCCCTTAGTTCCAGAATATTTATGTGTAGGGAAGTCTCCTGACTCGTCCATAGTCCTTGGAAGTTTCTTCCCTGTGTGACTGCCCCCCAACCTCGAAGGCTGGCATCCGTGGTCACCAGGACCCAGTCCTGTATGCCGAACCTGCGGCCCTCTAGAAGATGAGCACTCTGCAGCCACCACAACAGCGACACCCTGGTCCTGAAGATGCGATCCGGACCACTTGTCCAACAGATCCCACTGAAAGATCCTTGCATGGAACCTTCCGAAAGGAATTGCTTCGTAAGAAGACACCACCTTTCCCAGGACTCGCGTGCAGTGGTGCACCGACACCTGTTTTGGTTTTAGGAGGTCTCTGACTAGAGATGACAACTCCTTGGCCTTCTCCTCCGGGAGAAACACTTTTTTCTGTTCCGTGTCCAGAACCATCCCCAGGAACAGTAGACGCTTTGTAGGAACCAGCTGCGACTTTGGAAAATTCAGGATCCAGCCGTGCTGTTGTAGCACTTCCCGAGCTAGTGCTACTCCGATTAACAACTGTTCCCTGGACCTCGCCTTTATAAGGAGATCGTCCAAGTACGGGATAATTAAAACTCCCTTTTTTCGAAGGAGTATCATCATTTCGGCCATTACATTGGTAAATACCCTTGGTGCCGTGGACAGACCAAACGGCAACGTCTGGAATTGGTAATGACAGTCCTGTACCACAAATCTGAGGTACTCCTGGTGAGGAGGGTAAATGGGGACATGCAGGTAAGCATCCTTGATGTCCAGTGATACCATGTAATCCCCCTCGTCCAGGCTTGCAATCACCGCCCTGAGCGATTCCATCTTGAACTTGAACCTTCTTATATAAGTGTTCAAGTATTTTAAATTTAAAATGGGTCTCACCGAACCGTCCGGTTTCGGTACCACAAACATTGTGGAATAGTAACCCCGTCCTTGTTGAAGGAGGGGTACCTTGATTATCACCTGCTGAGAAAACAGCTTGTGAATTGCCTCCAGCACTGCCTCCCTGTCCGGGGGAGCTGTCGGCAAGGCAGATTTGAGGAAACGGCGAGGGGGAGACGTCTCGAATTCCAGCTTGTACCCCTGAGATACTACTTGTAGAATCCAGGGATCGAGCGAGCCCACTGGTCGCTGAAGTTCTTGAGACGGGCCCCCACCGTACCTGGCTCCGCCTGTGGAGCCCCAGCGTCATGCGGTGGACTTAGAGGAAGCGGGGGAGGACTTTTGTTCCTGGGAACTGGCTGTATGTTGCAGCTTTTTCCCTCTACCTCTGGGCAGAAAGGACGCGCCTCTAACCCGCTTGCCTTTCTGGGGCCGAAAGGACTGTACCTGATAATACGGTGCTTTCTTTGGCTGTCAGGGAACATGGGGTAAAAATGCTGACTTCCCAGCTGTCGCTGTGGAAACGAGGTCCGAGAGACCATCCCCAAACAACTCCTCACCCTTGTAAGGCAAAACTTCCATGTGCCTTTTAGAATTTGCATCTCCTGTCCACTGCCGAGTCCACAATCCTCTCCTGGCAGAAATGGACATTGCGTTTATTTTAGATGCCAGCCGGCAAATATCCCTCTGTGCATCTCCCATGTATAAGACAGCGTCTTTAATATGCTCTACGGTTAGCAATATAGTGTCCCTATCTAGGGTATCAATGTTTTCCGACAGGGAATCTGACCACGCAGCTGCAGCACTGCACATCCATGCTGAAGCAATAGCCGGTCTCAGTATAATTCCTGAGTGTGTATATACAGACTTCAGGATAGCCTCCTGCTTTCTATCCGCAGGCTCCTTTAGGGCGGCCGTGTCCGGAGACGGTAGTGCCACCTTTTTTGACAGACGTGTGAGCGCTTTATCCACCCTAGGGGATGTCTCCCAACGTGACCTGTCCTCTGGCGGGAAAGGGTACGCCATTAGTAACTTTTTAGAAATTACCAGTTTCTTATCGGGGGAAGCCCACGCTTCTTCACACACTTCATTTAATTCATCAGATGGGGGAAAAACCACTGGTAGCTTTTTCTCCCCAAACATAATACCCTTTTTTGTGGTACCTGGGGTAATATCAGAAATGTGCAACACATTTTTCATTGCCGTAATCATATAACGAGTGGCTCTATTGGAATGTACACTAGTCTCATCGTCGTCGACACTGGAGTCAGTATCCGTGTCGACATCTGTGTCTGCCATCTGAGGTAGTGGGCGTTTTAGAGCCCCTGATGGCTTTTGAGACGCCTGGGCAGGCACGGGCTGAGCAGCCGGCTGTCCCACATCTGCTATGTCGTCAAACCTTTTATGTAAGGAGTTGACACTGTCGCGTAATTCCTTCCACATGTCCATCCATTCAGGTGTCGACCCCGCAGGGGGTGACATCACATTTATCGGCACCTGCTCCGCCTCCACATAAGCCTCCTCATCAAACATGTCGACACAGCCGTACCGACACACCGCACACACACAGGGAATGCTCTGACTGAGGACAGGACCCCACAAAGTCCTTTGGGGAGACAGAGAGAGTATGCCAGCACACACCAGAGCGCTATATAATGCAGGGTTACACACTACACACAGTGATTTTTCCCCTATAGCTGCTATAATACACAATTTGCGCCTAAATTTAGTGCCCCCCCCTCTCTTTTTTACCCTATTGAGCCTGGAAACTGCAGGGGAGAGCCTGGGGAGCGTCCTTCCAGCGGAGCTGTGAGAGGAAATGGCGCCAGTGTGCTGAGGGAGATAGCCCCGCCCCCTTCACGTCGGATTTCTCCCGCTTTTTTCAGGATATTTTTGGCAGGGGATTTTACACATATATAGTCTTACTGACTATATTATGCGTTTTTTTTGCCAAGCTAAGGTATTTTTATTGCAACCCAGGGCACCCCCCCCCCCCCCCCCAGCGCCCTGCACCCATCAGTGACCGGAGTGTGTGGTGTGCATGGGGAGCAATGGCGCACAGCTGCAGTGCTGTGCGCTACCTTAATGAAGACAGGAGTCTTCAGCCGCCGATTTTCTGGACGTTCTTTTTGCTTCTGGCGCTGCAAGGGGGACGGCGGCGCGGCTCCGGGACCGGACGACCGAGGCTGGGCCTGTGTTCGATCCCTCTGGAGCTAATGGTGTCCAGTAGCCTAAGAAGCCCAAGCTAGCTGCAAGCAGGTAGGTTCGCTTCTTCTCCCCTCAGTCCCTCGAAGCAGTGAGTCTGTTGCAAGCAGATCTCACTGAAAATAAAAAACCTAAATATACTTTCTTTTCTAAGAGCTCAGGAGAGCCCCTAGTGTGCAACCAGCTCGGCCGGGCACAAAATTCTAACTGAGGTCTGGAGGAGGGGCATAGAGGGAGGAGCCAGTGCACACCAGGTAGTCCTAAATCTTTCTTAGTTGTGCCCAGTCTCCTGCGGAGCCGCTATTCCCCATGGTCCTTACGGAGTCCCCAGCATCCACTAGGACGTTAGAGAAAGTTATGTGGCCACATTGTTTACCCCTCTGAAATCGCAACTCCATGAATCTCTAACGAATAATCTGTGGTATATGACCAGGGTAGTGGGGGGGGGGAACCTCCCATTGCCCTATAGTGCCCTCCTTTTTCTGTCCTGGGGAGTGGGGGGACTGATGCGGACGTTATTTTTATTGATTTTTGTTTTTTCTTTCTCCTTTCCGGATTGTTGTATGTATCGCGTAATTTAGTCACCTTAAAGAAACAACCATTTTACTGTACTACTATGTTGACACACCATCGTGCAATGGAGATTAGGTACAATATTTGTATTATTTGTATTTATTTATCTTTGGTCTCGGACTCTACAAGCAAAATTCAACTAGATGGTGTCAATGGTTAAAGTTTATTGTGATAAGTGAATTATATGTACAACTTCCTTAACGATAATTGTATTTTGTTTGCTGATATATACATTGTCTCAATAAAAATATATTTAAAAAAAAAAAAATTACAGCCGTCTCGTCGGAACCAATTGTGATTTTGGAAAGTTTAGGAGCCAACCATATTGCTGCAGAATTGTCAGGGAAAATGTAATGTTCTGCATCAATTGGTCCCTGGATCTCGCCTTTATCAGGAGATCGTCCAAGTATAGGATAATCGTGACTCCTTGCTTGCGTAGGAGAACCATCATTTCGGCCATTACTTTGGTGAAAACCCTTGGAGCCATGGACAGACCAAACGGCAACGTCTAAAATTGGTAATGACAATCCCGAACTGCAAACCTCAGGTAAGGCTGATGTGGGGGATAAATGGGAACATGCAAGTAGGCATCCTTTATGTCTACCGACACCATAAAATCCCCCTCCTCCAGACTAGATATCACTGCCCGGAGAGATTCCATCTTGAATTTGAATTTTTTTAGATAGAAATTGAGGGATTTGAGGTTCAGGATTGGTCTGACTGAGCCGTCCGCAGCCGTGGTAAGTCTGGAAGCACGCATGGACCCTGCAACAACAGGTCCTCTCTTAGAGGAAGCAGCCAAGGATCTTCCACCAGTAATTCCTGAAGATCCGGGTACCAGGCCCTTCTTGGCCAATCTGGAACGACGAGAATCGCCTGAACCCTTGCTCGTCGAATGATCCCCAGTACCTTTGGAATGAGAGGAAGTGGAGGGAACACATACACCGACTGGAACACCCACGGAGACACCAGGGCATCCACTGCACTGGCTTGGGGGTCCCTTGACCTGGAACAATACCTCGGGAGCTTCTTGTTGAGACGAGACGCTATCATGTCGATCAACGGAATTCCCCAACGTTTTGTCACCTCTGCAAATACCTCTTGATGGAGAGCGTGTCTGCTGAGGAAATCTGCTTCCCAGTTGTCCACTCCCGGTAGGAAGACTGCTGACAGGGCGCTAACGTGCCTCCGCCATTGCCGCTCTGCTCCTTTTTCCGCCTTGACGGTTGATATGTGCCACCGCTGTGATGTTGTCTGACTGTACCAGGACAGGTCGACCCTGAAGAAGGCTACTTGCTTGCAGCAGGCCGTTGTAAATGGCTCTTAACTCGAGAACATTTATGTGGAGACAAGCTTCCTGGAGCGACCATTTCCCCTGGAAGTTCATTCCTTGGGTGACTGCTCCCCAGCCCCGGAGACTTGCATCTGTTGTCAGAAGTACCCAATCCTGGATACCGAACCGGCGTCCCCCTAGGAGGTGAGGACTTTGTAGCTACCACAGGAGAGAAATTCTGGCTCTGGGAGATAGACTTATCTTCCGGTGCATGTGCAGGTGAGACCCGGACCATTTGCTCAGCAAGTCCCACTGAAACACCCGGGCATGAAACCTGCCAAATGGAATGGCTTCGTACGCCGCAACCATTTTCTCCAGAACCCGAGTACAGTGATGGATCGACACACTCGTCGGCCTCAGAAGTTCCCTGACCATCGTCTGCACTTCCAGAGCTTTTTCTTCTGGAAGAAATACTTTATGTAAATCCGTGTCCAGAATCATGCCCAGAAAAGGCAGCCGAGTGGTCGGAATCAACTGAGATTTTGGCAAATTGAGTACCCAACCAATTTACACTTCTCAGCAACCGTTCCTTGGACCTCGCCTTTATCAGGAGATCGTCCAAGTACGGGATAATTGTAACCCCTTGTTTGTGAAGGAGAACCATCATTTCCGCCATGACTTTGGTGAAAATCCTCGGAGCCGTGGAAAGCCCAAACGGCAACGTCTGAAATTGGTAATGAGAATCCTGTATCGCAAACCTGAGGAAGGCCTGATGTGAAGCACATATCGGGACATGTAAGTAGGCATCCTTTATGTCGACTGACGCCATAAAATCCCCCCCTTCCAGGATGGCAATTATCGCTCGAAGAGATTCCATCTTGAACTTGAAAACTTTCAAGTATGGATTGAGGGATTTTAGATTTAGAATTAGTCTGACCGAACCGTCCGGTTTCGGCACAACAAAGAGGCTCGAGTAGAACCCCTCCCCACGTTGGGACGAGGGAACGGGAACAATGACCCTCTGTAGACACAATTTTTGTATCGCTGAGAGCACCACCTCCCTGTCTGGAAGAGCTACTGGTAACGCCGAAATGAAGAACCGGTGAGGGGGTATCTCCCGAAACTCTAGCTTGTATCCCTGAAACACAATCTCTAGGACCCAAGGATCCAGGTCTGATTGAATCCAGACCTGACTGAATATTTGTAGACGGACCCCCACCGGTCCGGACTCCCCCAGGGAAGCCCCAGCGTCATGCGGTGGACTTGGTAGAAGCAGGGGAGGACTTTTGGTCCTGGGCGCCTGACACTGCAGGTGGTTTCCTTCCCCTTCCTCTACCTTTTGAAGCGAGGAAGGACGAACTTTTTCCACGCCTGTATTTATTGTGAGGAAAGGACTGCATCTGCTGATGTGGTGCCTTTTTCTGTTGTGTGGGAACATAAGGAAGAAAAGAGGACTTACCCGCAGTCGCGGTCGAGACCAGGTCAGCCAAGCCGTCCCCAAACAAGACAGTACCTTTGAAGGGTAACGCTTCCATAGCCCTCTTGGAGTCGGCATCAGCATTCCATTGATGGATCCACAACGCCCTCCTGGCTGATATCGACATGGCATTGGCTCTCGATCCCAAGAGACAGACATCCCTCGCCGCATCCTTCAGGTAATCTGCAGCGTCCTTGATATAACCAAGAGTCAAAAGAACATTATCTTTATCAAGGGTATCCATATCATTAGCTAAATTCTCAGCCCATTTAGCAAAAGCACTACTCACCCATACCGACGCCACAGCAGGTCTGAGCAATGCACCCGAATTAGCGAAAATGGACTTCAGAGACGAATCTTTGAGAGCTGCCGTGTCAGGAGACGGAAGCGCCACTTTCTTAGACAAGCGAGATAGAGCTTTGTCAACATTTGGAGACGCCTCCCATTTTTGAGGGGAACGGATATGCCATGTAAATCCTCTTGGGAATCTGCCACCTCTTATCCGGCGACTCCCAAGCCTTTTCACAAAGAGTATTCATTTCATGAGAGGGGGGAAACTTCACCTCAGGTTTTTTTCCCTTAAACAAGCAAATCCTTGTTTCCTGTACCGCAGGTTCATCAGAAATGTGTAAAATAGCCACAATCATGTACTGAATACTCTTAACTAATCGTGGATGTAAAGCAGCCTCAGTGAAATCGACCTCGGAATCAGAGTCCGTGTCGGTATCCGTATCTACCACTTGAGTAAATGGCCGCTTTTGCGACCCAGATGGGGTCTGTACCTGAGACAAAGCCTCTTCCATGGACTTTTTCCACACCTGTGTCTGTGACTCAGACTTATCCAACCTCTTTGATAAAGAAGCTACATTCGAATTTATCGTACTGAGCAATGCGAGTAAATCGGGTGTCGGCTGCGTCGACAGTCCCAAATCTAGCCCCGTATCCGCTCCCCCAATAACCTCCTCTGGTGAATAACATGCAGCCTCAGACATGCCGACACGTAGTACCGACACACGGATACACACAGAACGTCCCAGCTAGGTGACAGGCCCACAATGAAGCCCAGATAGAGGACACAGAGGGAGTATGTCAGCTCACACCCCAGTGCCCATATATCCCGACAAAAGATATATGTACCCAGCGCTGCTTAATTTATAATGATAAGAAGCACCACACTGCGACACCCCCCTTCTGAATATCTCACCGTTACTTGTGAGAGGAATGTGGAGGTCCCGGCGGCGTCTCCTTTAGCTGCGTGTTGAAGGAGAAGATGGCGCCTGTGAGCCGCGGCACGAAGCTCCGCACCCTTCCCGGCGCGCTTCGACCTGCCAAATTTGAAAATGAAAAAGATGCCGGCGGCGGTTTAAGAAACGGTGCCGAGGCACCGAAAGCCTTCTGCCGGTCCCCGACCTCAGTAACATGCTGCCCAGGGCGCCCCCCCAGCGCCCTGCACCCTGTAACTACCGTTGATGATGTGTGTGGGAGCATGGAGCACAGCGTTACCGCTGTGCTGTACCTTCCGTTACTGAAGTCTTCTGCCGTCCTGAAGTCTTCTGATCTTCTCATACTCACCCGACTTCTTTCTTCTGGCTTCTGTGAGGGGGTGACCGCGTGGCTCCGGGAACAAGCAGCTAGGCGCACCAAGTGATCGAACCCTCTGGAGCTAATGGTGTCCAGTAGCCGAGAAGCAGAGGCTTTAAACTAAGAAGAAGTAGGTCCTGCTTCTCTCCCCTCGCTCCCACGCTGCAGGGAGCCTGTAGCCAGCAGGTCTCCCTGAAAATAACAAACCTAACAAAGTCTTTCAGAGAAACTCAGTAGAGCTCCCCTAGTGTGTGACCCATCACTCCTGGGCACAAAGTCTGAGGTCTGGAGGAGGGGCATAGAGGGAGGAGCCAGTTCACACCCAGATTAAGTCTTTTCAGTGTGCCCAAGCTCCTGCGGATCCCGTCTATACCCCATGGTCCATTTGGAGTCCCCAGCATCCTCTAGGACGTAAGAGAAATACTCTCTGAACTTCCGTGTCCAGAATCATCCCGAGAAAAGACAATCTTGTTGTCGGTTCCAATTGTGACTTTGGGTAATTTATGATCCAACCATGTTGTTGGAGTATCGACAGGGAGAGCGTGATGTTTTGTAACAGCTGCTCCCTGGATCTCGCCTTTATCAGAAGATCGTCCAGATAAGGAATTATATTGACTCCTTTTTGACGAAGGAGGACCATCATCTCCGCCATCACCTTGGTGAATACCCTCAGCGCCGTGGAGAGACCGAAAGGTAATGTCTGGAACTGGTAATGGCAATCCTGAACCGCAAATCTCAGATAGGCCTGGTGAGGAGGATAAATGGGAACATGCAGGTAAGCATCCTTGATGTCTACCGACACCATGTAATCCCCCTCCTCCAGACTGGAAATCACTGCCCGGAGTGATTCCATCTTGAACTTGAACCGTTAGAAGTAGAGATTCAAATTTATTAGGTTCAGGATCGGCCTGACTGAGCCGTCCGGCTTTGGAAATACAAAGATGCTTGAATAAAAAAAACCCTCCCCTTGTTGCGGCAAAGGCACCAGGACTACGACCTGGTCCTGACATAATTTTTGGATTGCCGCTGTTACTGCTTCTCTTTCTGGAAGAGAAGCTGGTAAGGATGATTTGAAAAAATAAGAATTTACTCACCGGTAATTCTATTTCTCTTAGTCCGTAGTGGATGCTGGGTACTCCGTAAGGACCATGGGGTATAGACGGGCTCCGCAGGAGACTGGGCACTCTTAAAAGAAAGATTAGGTACTATATCTGGTGTGCACTGGCTCCTCCCTCTATGCCCCTCCTCCAGACCTCAGTTAGGGAAACTGTGCCCGGAAGAGCTGACATTACTAGGAAAGGATTTGGAATCCAGGGTAAGACTCATACCAGCCACACCAATCACACCGTACAACTCGTGATAACTATACCCAGTTAACAGTATGAACAATAACTGAGCCTCTCTCAACAGATGGCTCATACAATAACCCTTTAGTTAAGCAATAACTATATACATGTATTGCAGAGAGTCCGCACTTGGGACGGGCTCCCAGCATCCACTACGGACTACGAGAAATAGAATTACCGGTGAGTAAATTCTTATTTTCTCTGACGTCCTAGTGGATGCTGGGTACTCCGTAAGGACCATGGGGATTATACCAAAGCTCCCAAACGGGCGGGAGAGTGCGGATGACTCTGCAGCACCGAATGAGCAAACTCAAGGTCCTCCTCAGCCAGGGTATCAAACTTGTAGAATTTTGCAAAAGTGTTTGAACCCGACCAAGTAGCAGCTCGGCAAAGTTGTAAAGCCGAGACCCCTCGGGCAGCCGCCCAAGAAGAGCCCACCTTCCTCGTGGAATGGGCTTTTACTAATTTAGGATGCGGCAGTCCAGCCGCAGAATGTGCAAGCTGAATCGTGCTACAGATCCAGCGAGCAATAGTCTGCTTTGAAGCAGGAGCACCCAGCTTGTTGGGTGCATGCAGGATGAATAGCGAGTCAGTTTTTCTGACTCTAGCCGTCCTGGAAACATAAAGTTTCAGGGCCCGGACTACGTCCAGCAACTTGGAATCCTCCAAGTCCCTAGTAGCCGCAGGCACCACAATAGGTTGGTTCAAATGAAACGATGATACCACCTTAGGGAGAAATTGGGGACAAGTCCTCCATTCTGCCCTTTCCATATGGAAGATCAGATATGGGCTTTTACATGACAAAGCCGCCAATCCTGACACACGCCTAGTCCAAGCTAAGGCCAAAAGCATGACCACTTTCCACGTGAGATATTTTAGCTCCACGGTCTTAAGTGGCTCAAACCAGTGGGATTTTAGGAATCCAACACACGTTAAGATCCCAAGGTGCCACTGGAGGCACAAAAGGGGCTGAATATGCAGCACCCCTGTAACAACGTCCGAACTTCAGTCAGTGAAGCCAGTTCTTTTTGAGAGAAAAAGGGATAGGGCCGAAATCTTGGCCCTTATGGATCCTAATTTTAGGTCCATAGTCACTCCTGACTGTAGGAAGTGCAGGAATCGACACCCCTGGAATTCCTCTGTAGGGCCTTCCCGGCCACACACCAAGCAACCTATTTTCGCCATATACAGTGAAAAAGTCTTGCTGTCACATCTTTCCTAGCCTTTATCAGCGTAGGAATAACTGCATCCGGAATGCCCTTTTCCGCTAGGATCCGGCGTTCAACCGCCATGCCGTCCAACGCAGCCGCGGTAAGTCTTGGATCAGACAGGGTCCCTGTTGCAACATGTCCTGACTGAGAGGCAGAGGCCATGGGTCCTCTGAGAGCATTTCTTGCAGTTCCGAGTACCGAGTCCTTCTTGGCCAATCCGGAGCAAAGAATATTGTTCACACTCCTCCGTTTATTACAATTCTCAGCCCTTGGGTCTGAGAGGAAGAGGAGGGAATATATAGACCGACTGGAACACCCACGGTGTTACTAGTGCGACCACAGCTATCGCCTGAGAGTCCCTTGACCCAGCGTAAAACCTTTTTTATCTTTTTATTGAGGTGGGACGCCATGTAGTCCACCAGAGGCAGTTTCCATCAATTTGCAAAACTGCGTGAAGACTTCCTGATGAAGTCACCACTTTCCCGGGTGGAGGTCGTGTCCACTCCCGGAATGAACAATGCTGACAGTGCGCTTACTTGATTCTCATCCCAGCGAAGAATTCTGGTGGCTTCTACCCTCGCCACCCTGATCCTTGTGCCGCCCTGGCGGTTTACATGAGCCCCTGCGGTCTGACTGGATCAGTGCCGGTTGGTCGCGAAGCAGGAACTCCGCTTGACTTAGGGCGTTGTATATGGCCCTTAGTTCCAGGATATTGATGTGAAGGCAAGTCTGTTGGCGTGACCACAAACCTTGGAATTTTCTTCCCTGTGTAACTGCCCCCCACCCTCGGAGGCTTGCATCCGTGGTCACCAGGACCCAGTCCTGAATGCCGAATCTGCGGCCCTCGAGAAGGTGAGCACTCCGCAGCCACCACAGGAGAGACACCCTGGCCCTGGGGGATAGGGTGATTAACCGATGCATCTGAAGATGTGATCCGGACCACTTGTCCAGTAAGTTCCATTGTCCTTGCATGGAACCAGCCGAAGGGGATGGCCTCGTATGATGCCATCATCCTTCCCAGGACTCGAGTGCAGTGATGCACTGACACCTGTTTTGGTTTTCAATGGATTCCTGACCAGTGTCATGAGCTCCTGAGCTCTCTCTATCGGGAGATAAACCCTCTTCTGGTCTGTGTCTAGGATTATGCCTAGGCGAGGCAGATGAGCTGTAGGAACCAACTGCGACTTCGGAATATATAGAATCCAGTCGTGTTGCCGTTTCACTTCCAGAGAAGGTGATACGCTGTCCAGCAACTGCTCTCTTGATCTCGCTTTTATGAGGAGATCATCCAAGTATGTGATAATAGTGACACCTTGCTTCCGCAGGAGCACCATCATATCCGCCATTACCTTGGTGAAATTGGTAATGACAATCCCGTACCGCAATTCTGAGGTAAGCCTGATGAGGTGGATAAATGGGGACACGTAGGTATGCATCCCTTATGTCCCGATTCATTTCAGGCTTGCAATGACCGCTCTTAGCGATTCCATCTTGAACCTGAACCTTTTCAGGTATATGTTCAGGGATTTTAATACAATATGGGTCTAACCGAACCGTCTGGTTTCGGGATTATAACATGGTCGAATAATAACACCCTCTTGTTGAAGGAGGGGACCCTTGACCACCACCTGTTGAAGATACAATTTACGAATTGCAGTTAACACTGGCTCCCTCTCTTGGGGGGAAGCCCGCCGGGTCCTCGGTGAGGGGGCATCTTCTCACAGTCCAGCCTGTATCCCTGCGATACAATTTCTATTGCCCAGGGATCTAACAGGGAGTGAACCCACTTGTGGCTGAACTTACGAAGGCGTGTCCCCACCGTGCCTAGCTCCGCCTGTGGAGCCCCAGCGACATGCGGTGGATGTTTGTAGAGGCCGGGGAGGACTTCTGTTCCTGGGGACTAGCTGTGTTGTACAGCTTCTTTTCTCTGCCCCCGGCTCTGACAAGAAAGGACACACCTCAGACTTTCTTGTTTCTTTATTCGAAAAGCTGCATTTAATAATGTCGTGCTTTCCTAGGCTGTGTAGGAATATAAGGCAAAATATCAGAATTACCAGCTATAGCTGTGGAGACCAGGCCCGAGAACCTTTCTCCACACAATCCTCAGCCTTCCATATGCCTCTTAAGTCGGCATCATCTGTCCAATATATATTCTACAGGACACGTCAAGCAGAAATCGACATAGCTTTTGTCTCTAGGACCCAGTATACTCATGTCCCTTTGGGCATGCTTTATAATTATATATCTATCACTTAAGACAGCATCTTAAAATATTTATATGCATACTAGGGTCTCAATCTCTGCTGATAAGGTACCTGTCCACGCTGCCACAGCGCTATAAACCCATGCCGACACAATCGCCGGTCTGGGTAGTATACTAGAATGTGCACACCATCTGCAGGATCCCTGAGAATAGCTAGTGCAAACAGGACACCCAAGAGGAAGATTCTCAACACATCCTGGCCCTAGTGGGGAAAGGATACAGCCTGAGAATTCTCTTGTGGGAAGCTGCCGTCTCTTGTCTGGAGATTCCCGCTCTTTTTCCCCATGAGAGGAGGGAAATTTACCTCAGCATTCTTCCCCTTAACATGTGTACTCTCGTGTCAGGGACAGATGAGTCATCAGTGATATGCAAATCATCTTTTATTCCAATAATCATATATTGAATATCTTTTAGCCCTCTTGGCTGTAACTTTGCATTATCGTAGTCGACAGTGGAGTTAAACTCTGTGTCGATACTTTGTTATTTTGGATAGTGAACATAGAGAGACTCTGAAGGACTCTGTGACATAGGGACAGACCAGGGTAGATTTCCTTTCTGTTCCCTAACCTTTTGTGCAATAATTTTACCTCAGCACTTACACATATCCAAACAGGTGTCGGCGTTGTCGACGGAGACACCCTCCCACACACATATCCGCTCTATCACCTCCTTAGAGGAGCCTTTTACCTCAGACATGTCGACACACGCGTACCGACACACCACACACACAGGGGATGCTCTATTTGAAGACAGTTCCCCCACCAGGCCCTTTGGAGAGACAGAAAGAGAGTATGCCAGCACACACCACAGCGCTATATAATACAGGGATGTACACTATACTGAGTGATTTTTCCCCTATAGCAGCTTATATACACAGTTTTGCGCCTAAATTTATGTGCCCCCCCTCTCTTTTTTACCCTTTGTGTACCAGGATACTGCAGGGGAGAGCCTGGGGAGCTTCCTTCCAGTTGAGTTGTGAAGAGAAAATGGCGCCGGTGTGCTGAGGAAGAAGGCTCGGCCCCCTCAGCGGCGGGCTTCTGTCCTTTTATGTACTTTAATGGCGGGGGTTAATGCACATATACAGTTTATCAGACTGTATTATGTGCTTTTCGCCAAGTAAGGTAATCTAATTGCGCCCTGCACCCATCAGTGACCGGAGTGTGTGGTGTGCTAAGGGAGCAATGGCGCACAGCTGCAGTGCTGTGCGCTACCTTAATGAAGACCGGAGTCTTCAGCCGCCGATTTTCAACTTCTCTTCGTTCTTCTGGCTCTGCAAGGGGGACGGCGGCGCGGCTCCGGGACCAGACGACCGAGGACTGGGCCTGTGTTCGATCCCTCTGGAGCTAATGGTGTCCAGTAGCCTTAGAAGCCAAAGCTAGCTGCAAGCAGGTAGGTTCGCTTCTCTCCCCTCAGTCCCACGTAGCAGTGAGTCTGTTGCCAGCAGATCTCACTGAAAATAAAAAACCTAACAAATACTTTCTTTTCTAGGAAGCTCAGGAGAGCCCCTAGGGTGCATCCAGCTCTGGCCGGGCACAGATACTAACTGAGGTCTGGAGGAGGGGCATAGAGGGAGGAGCCAGTGCACACCAGATATAGTACCTAAGCTTTCTTTTAAGAGTGCCCAGCCTCCTGCGGAGCCCGTCTATACCCCATGGTCCTTACGGAGTACCCAGCATCCACTAGGACGTCAGAGAAATCGGCATGGAGGAACGTCTTGAAACTCCAGCTTGTATTACTGGGATACTATTTGCAATACCCAGGGATCCAAGCCAGACAGAATCCAACCTTGGCTGAACAGTTTGAGACATGCCCCCACCCGAGCGGCCTCCTGCAAGGGAGTTCTAGCGTCATGCTGAAGATTTGGCAGAAGTAGGGGTAGACTTCTGCTCCTGGGAACCTGGAGCCGCTGTGGGCTTCTTTCCCCTTCCTCTTCCCCTTCCTGCAAAGAAGGGGGAACCTCTCACTCTTTTGTATTTATTGGGCCAAAAGGACTGCATGTGTGTGTGATAGATCTTTTTTGCCGATGCAGGTGCAGAGGGCAAAAACGTTGACTTACCTGCAGTAGCCGCCGAGACTAACGCATCCAGACCATCGCCAAATAAGGTCTCACCTTCATATGGGAGAGCCTCCATGTTTTTTTTGGAATCCGCATCCGCGTTCCACTGGCGAATCCACAATGCCCGCCTAGCTGATACCGCCATGGTAGCGGCCTGTGAACTCAAGAGTCCAATATCTTTCATCGCTTCTAGCATGTAGGCGGCAGCGTCTTTGATATAGCCTAACTTAAGGAGTATCTCATCTTTATCATCCGTGTCAATTTCTGATGACACGCTGTCTGACCATTTTTAATAGCGCAACTGACCCACGCGCAGGCAATAGTGGGTCTGAGCAGTGTACCATTGGCAACATAAATGGATTTCAATGTAGTTTCTTACGGTCAGCCGGCTCTTTTAGTGAAGCCGTGCCAGGTGCAGGGAGAATAACCTTCTTTGTCAACCTGGATAGTGCACTGTCTAACACAGGGGGCGATTCCCATTTTTTCCTGTCCTCTGCTGGGAAAGGGTAAGCTACCAGAATCCGCTTAGGAATATGAAATTTTATCTCAGGATTCACCCACATCCCTGCAAAGAGAGCATTTAGCTCGTGGGAAGGAGGGAACGTGACTTTGGATTTCTTTTCCTTACATAAATAAGCCTTCTCCTGAGGTACAGGCGAGGCTTCTGTAACTTACAACACGTCCCTTATAGCCACAATCATATATTGTATATTTTTTGCCAATTTATGATCTATTTCTCTAGAGTCACTATCGTCGACACAAGAATCAGAGTCTGTGTCGGTATCAGTATTCACAAATGGTCTCTTATGTGACCCAGAGGGGCAGAGGGGTCGCCTGCAGAAGGAAGAACTGAGTCCTGAATAATCACATCTTCCACAGATTTTCTCCAGCATTCAGCCTGAGATTCAGACTTATCTAACCTCCTGTTAATAAGATGCATACTGTCACGTATTTCTTTCACCCATGCAGGCTCTTGGTGTGCCGGCAGCGCCACCACATTACAACTCTGTGTCCCTAAAATGCCTTCCTCCGGGGAGGAACTCCCTGCCTCAGACATGCCTTACACGTGTACAGCACACACTCACAGACACACTGAGACTTATAATGGGACAGACCCACAGCAAAATCTGTCAGAGGGACACAGTATAGGAGCAGCCAGTTCACAACCCCAGCGCCAGTATGTAATGTCTGTGAACACAGAATGGCCACAGACAACAGCGCTTTTACACAGTAACTCACACTAGTAATGCACCACCAAACGCTTTGTGCCCCCCTTATTTGCACCCTGTACTTGTTGCCAGAAGTGGAGGAAAGGACCAGCGTTGTCTCTGCAGCTGAGGAGAGAGAGGAAATGGCGCTGAGCAGTGTGCTGGCTGCCTGAGTAAGAAGCTCCGCCCCCGCATATGGCGCGTTCTTCACTCAGCAAGGTCTGTTAATATTTATACTGGCGGGGGTAGGGCTGTGCCAGGGGCATCTTATGCCCCCTTTGCGCCAGTTTAAGGTAATATTTTGCTGCCCAGGGTGCGCCCCCCGCAGTGCTCTGTATGTGTGGGCAGCAATGACGCGCTGCGCTCCCTCCAGCCGCGCCGTACCTCAGCCGTCACTTTAGTTGCTAGAAGATCTATCTTCTCATACTCACCTGTCTTCAGACTTCTGGCTCTGCGAGGGGGGTGACGGCGTGCTGTAGGAGTGAGCATCTAGGCACAGTTAGCGTTCAGTTCCCTTCAGGAGCTAATGGTGTCCTGTCAGCCAGAAGTAGAGCCATGAAACTCTTCAGGAAGTTCGTTCTGCTTCTGCCCCCTCAGTCCCACGAAGCAGGGAGTCTGTTGCCAGCAGTTCTCCCTGAAAATAAAAAAAAACATAAGTCTTTTTCAGAGAAACTCAGGAGAGCTCCTCAGAGTGCATCCAATCTCCTGGGCACATTTCTAAAACTGAAGTCTGGAGGAGGGGCATAGAGGGAGGAGCCAGTTCACACCCATTGAAAAGTCTTAAGAGTGCCCATGGCTCCTGCGGAACCGTCTATACCCCATGGTCAATAAGTGGACCCCAGCATCCTCTAGGACATATGAGAAATTATTTTTTTTAAACAAAGAGCAACTTCCTCTTACTTTGAGGGGAACTGGTTGATTCTGCGTCAGGTGGAGGCACCTTCCTCGGATTGCGCAACTTCCTTCTGGAAACCCTTTCTTCAGACCCTGCCTTGTCCATTTTATCAATTGGACACAAAACCAAAACCCTGCAAAAGCAAATCATTTATATTTATTATTATTATTTATATAGCTCACACATATTCTGCAGCGCTTTACATAGACTATTTGGCCATTCACATCAGTCCCTGCCCCAGTGGAGTTTACAATCTATATTCCCTGCCACATGTAATGTGATCCAATTAACCTACCAGTATATTTTTGGATCGTGGGAGGAAACCGGAGTACCCAGAGGAAACCCACGCAAGTATGGGGAAAATAAACAAACTCCACACAGTTAATTGAACCCATGACCTCAGTGCTGTGAGGCAGTAATGCAAACCATTACACCATCCGTGCTGCCCATAAAATAAGAATTTACTCACCGGTAATTCTATTTCTCGTAGTCCGTAGTGGATGCTGGGAACTCCGTAAGGGCCATGGGGAATAGACGGGCTCCGCAGGAGACTGGGCACTCTAAAGAAAAGATTAGGTACTATCTGGTGTGCACTGGCTCCTCCCTCTATGCCCCTCCTCCAGACCTCAGTTAGGGAAACTGTGCCCGGAAGAGCTGACATTACAAGGAAAGGAAATTTGAATCCAGGATAAGACTCATACCAGCCACACCAATCACACCGTACAACTTGTGATAACCTTACCCAGTTAACAGTATGAACAACAACTGAGCCTCACTCAACGGATGGCTCATAACAATAACCCTTAGGTAAGCAATAACTATATACACGTATTGCAGAAAGTCCGCACTTGGGACGGGCGCCCAGCATCCACTACGGACTACGAGAAATAGAATTACCGGTGAGTAAATTCTTATTTTCTCTGACGTCCTAGTGGATGCTGGGAACTCCGTAAGGACCATGGGGATTATACCAAAGCTCCCAAACGGGCGGGAGAGTGCGGATGACTCTGCAGCACCGAATGAGCAAACACAAGGTCCTCCTCAGCCAGGGTATCAAACTTGTAGAACTTTGCAAATGTGTTTGAACCCGACCAAGTAGCTGCTCGGCAAAGCTGTAAAGCCGAGACCCCTCGGGCAGCCGCCCAAGAAGAGCCCACCTTCCTTGTGGAATGGGCCTTCACCGATTTTGGACGCGACAATCCAGCCGCAGAACGAGCCTGCTGAATCGTGCTACAGATCCAGCGAGCAATAGTTTGCTTTGAAGCAGGAGCACCCAGCTTGTTGGGTGCAAGCAAGATAAACAGCGAGTCAGTCTTCCTGACTCCAGCCGTTCTGGAAACATATATTTTCAAAGCCCAGACTACGTCCAGCAACTTGGAATCCTCCAAGTCACGAGTAGCCGCAGGCACCACAATAGGTTGGTTCAAATGAAACGATGACACCACCTTTGGGAGAAATTGGGGACGAGTCCTCAATTCTGCCCTGTCCATATGGAAGATCAGATAGGGGCTTTTACATGACAAAGCCGCCAATTCCGACACACGCCTAGCCGATGCTAAGGCCAACAGCATGACCACTTTCCACGTGAGATACTTTAGTTCCACGGTCTTAAGTGGCTCAAACCAGTGGGATTTCAGGAAATCCAACACAACGTTAAGATCCCAGGGTGCCACTGGTGGCACAAAAGGGGGCTGAATATGCAGCACACCCTTAACAAATGTCTGAACCTCAGGCAGTGAAGCCAGTTCTTTTTGAAAGAAAATGGATAGGGCCGAAATCTGGACCTTTATGGACCCCAATTTTAGGCCCACAGTCACCCCTGACTGTAGAAACTGCAGGAAACGACCCAGTTGGAATTCCTCTGTAGGGGCCTTCCTGGCCTCACACCAAGCAACATACTTCACCCATATACGGTGATAATGTTTTGCTGTCACGTCTTTCCTAGCCTTTATCAGCGTAGGAATAACTTCATCCGGAATGCCTTTTTCCGCTAGGATCCGGCGTTCAACCGCCATGCCGTCAAACGCAGCCGCGGTAAGTCTTGGAACAGACAGGGCCCTTGTTGCAGCAAGTCCTGTCTGAGAGGCAGTTCCGGGTACCAAGTCCTTCTAGGCCAGTCCGGAACAATGAGTAATGTTCTTATTCCTCTCTTTCTTACTATTCTCAGTACTTTTGGTATGAGAGGAAGAGGAGGAAACACATATACCGACTGGTACACCCACGCTGTCACTACGGCGTCCACAGCTATCGCCTGAGGGTCCCTTGACCTGGCGCAATATCTTTTTAGCTTTTTGTTGAGGCGGGACGCCATCATGTCCACCTGTGGCAGTTCCCATCGGTTTGCAATCAGTTGGAAAACTTCTTGATGAAGTCCCCACTCTCCCGGGTGGAGGTCGTGTCTGCTGAGGAAGTCTGCTTCCCAGTTGTCCACACCCGGAATGAACACTGCTGACAGTGCTTGCACGTGATTCTCCGCCCATCGAAGAATCTTTGTGGCTTCCGCCATTGCCATCCTGCTTCTTGTGCCGCCCTGGGCGACCGCCGCGATGTCGTCTGACTGAATCAGCACTGGCCGGTTTCGAAGCAGGGGCTCTGCTTGACACAGGGCGTTGTAAATGGCCCTTAGTTCCAGTATATTTATGTGTAGAGAAGTCTCCAGACTTGACCACAGCCCTTGGAAGTTTCTTCCCTGAGTGACTGCCCCCCACCCTCGGAGGCTTGCGTCCGTGGTCACCAGGACCCAGTCCTGTATGCCGAACCTGCGGCCCTCGAGAAGGTGAGCACTCTGCAGCCACCACAGAAGAGACACCCTGGCCCTTGGGGACAGGGTGATCAGCCGATGCATCTGAAGATGCGATCCGGACCACTTGTCCAACAGATCCCACTGAAAGATCCTTGCATGGAACCTGCCGAAGGGAATGGCTTCGTATGAAGCCACCATCTTTCCCAGAACTCACGTGCAGTGATGCACCGATACCTGTTTTGGTTTCAGGAGGTCCCTGACCAGAGATGCTAATTCCTAGGCCTTCTCCACCGGAAGAAACACCTTCTTCTGTTGTGTCCAGAATCATGCCCAGGAAAAGCAGACGCGTCGTAGGAATCAGCTGCGACTTTGGAACATTCAGAATCCAGCCGTGCTGTAGTAACACTTCCTGAGAGAGTGTTACGCTGATCAACAACTGCTCCCTGGACCTCGCCTTTATGAGGAGATCATCCAAGTACGGGATAATTATAACTCCCTTCTGCCGAAGGAGTATCATCATTTCGGCCATTACCTTGGTAAATATTCTCGGTGCCGTGGACAGGCCAAACGGCAACGTCTGGAATTGGTAATGACAGTCCTGTACCACAAATCTGAGGTACTCCTGGTGAGGTGGGTAAATGGGGACATGCAAGTAAGCATCTTTGATGTCCAGCGACACCATAAAATCCCCCTCTTCCAGGCTTGCAATAACCGCTCTGAGCGATTCCATTTTGAACTTGAATTTCTTTATATAAGTGTTCAAGAACTTTAAATTCAGAATGGGTCTCACCGAACCGTCCGGTTTCGGTACCACAAACATTGTGGAATAGTAACCCCTTCCCTGTTGAAGGAGGGGGACCCTGACAATCACTTGCTGGAGGTACAGCTTGTGAATTGCCGCCAGCACTACCTCCCTTTCCCTGGGAGCAGCTGGCAAGGCTGATTTGAGGTAACGGCGGGGGGGAGTCGCTTCGAATTCCAGCTTGTATCCCTGAGATACAATTTGTATAGCCCAGAGATCCACCTGTGAGCGAACCCACTGGCTGCTGAAGTTTCGGAGACGCGCCCCCACCGCACCTGGCTCCGCCTGTGGAGCCCCAACGTCATGCGGTGGACTTAGTGGAAGCAGGGGAGGACTTTTGTTCCTGGGAACTGGCTGCATGGTGCAGCTTCTTACCTCTACCCCTGCCTCTGGCAAGAAAGGATGCGCCCCTGACCCTCTTGCCTTTTTGGGAACGAAAGGGCTGCATTTGATAATACGGTGCTTTCTTAGGCTGTGAGGAAACCTGAGGCAAGAAAGTCGACTTTCCAGCTGTGGCTGTAGACACAAGGTCCGACAGACCGTCCCCAAACAATTCCTCACCCTTATAAGGCAAAACCTCCATGTGTTTTTTAGAATCAGCATCTCCTGTCCATTGCCGAGTCCATAAGACCCTCCTGGCAGAAATGGACATAGCATTAATTCTAGAGCCCAGCAGGCAAATGTCCCTCTGAGCATCTCGCATATATAAGACAACGTCTTTGATATGGCCCAGGGTTAGCAAAACAGTATCTCTGTCGAGGGAATCTATGTCGTCTAACAGAGTATCTGTCCACGCTGCTACAGCACTACACATCCAGGCTGAAGCAATAGCAGGTCTCAGTAGAGTACCAGAGTGTGTATACACTGACTTCAGGATAGCTTCCTGCTTTCTATCCGCAGGCTCCTTTAGGGCGGCCGTATCCTGAGACGGCAGGGCCACCTTTTTAGATATGCGTGTCAGCGCCTTGTCCACCCTAGGGGATGTTTCCCAACGTAACCTGTCCGTTGGCGGGAAAGGGTACGCCATCAGTAACCTCTTAGAAATCACTAATTTCTTATCAGGGGAACTCCACGCTTCTTCACACAATTCATTTAATTCATCAGATAGGGGAAAAGTCACTGGCTGCTTTTTCTCCCCAAACATATAAACCCTCTTGGTATTAACCGGGTTACTCTCAGAAATGTGTAATACATCTTTCATTGCAATAATCATGTATCGGATGGCCTTGGTCATTTTAGACTGTAAATGTGCCTCATCATCGTCGACACTGGAGTCGGACTCCGTGTCGGCATCTGTGTCAACCATCTGAGATAGAGGGCGTTTATGAGCCCCTGACGGCTTCTGAGTCGCCTGGGCAGGCGCGGGCTGAGACCCCGGCTGTCCCAAGGCTGCAGCGTCATCAAACCTTTTATGTAAGGAGTTTACATTGTCATTTAAGACCTTCCACATATCCATCCAATCAGGTGTCGGCCCCAACGGGGGCGACACCACACTTATCTGCCCTTGCTCCGCCTCCACGTAACCTTCCTCATCAAACATGTCGACACAGCCGTACCGACACACCGCACACACACAGGGAATGCTCAGACTGAGGACAGGACCCCACAAAGTCCTTTGGGGAGACAGAGAGAGAGTATGCCAGCACATACCACAGCGCTATATAACACAGGGATATTCACTGCTAATCTGTGATTTACCCAATAGCTGCTTCTTTTGTATTGTTTTTGCGCCTAAATTTATGTGCCCCCCCTCTCTTTTTAACCCGTCTTGTACCTGGATACTGCAGGGGAGAGCCTGGGGAGCTGCTTCCAGCGGAGCTGTGAAGAGACAATGGCGCTGGTGTGCAGAGGAAGAAGGCCCCGCCCCCTCAGTGGCGGGCTTCTGTCCCGCTTTTCATGTAAAAAAATGGCGGGGGTTTTTACATATATACAGTTCTAGACTGTATATATGTATGTTTTATGCCAAAGGTACTTCAAATTGCAGCCCAGGGCGCCCCCCCCCAGCGCCCTGCACCCTACAGTGACCGGAGTGTGTAAGTGTGCTGGGAGCAATGGCGCACAGCTGCGGTGCTGTGCGCTACCTTAATGAAGACAGGAGTCTTCA
Source organism: Pseudophryne corroboree (assembly GCF_028390025.1). NCBI lineage: Eukaryota > Metazoa > Chordata > Amphibia > Anura > Myobatrachidae > Pseudophryne > Pseudophryne corroboree. The sequence continues at coordinate 594,444,113 of NC_086444.1, forward strand.
GCCGCCGATTTCATCTCTTCAAGCTTCTGTTCTTCTGGCTCTGCAAGGGGGACGGCGGCGCGGCTCCGGGAACGGACGATCGAGGACAGGTGCCTGTGTTCGAACCCTCTGGAGCTAATGGTGTCCAGTAGCCTAAAAAGCACAAACTAGCTGCAAGCAGGTAGGTTTGCTTCTCTCCCCTCAGTCCCACGTAGCAGTGAGTCTGTTGCCAGCAGAAGCTCACTGAAAATAAAAAACCTAATAAATACTTTCTTTACTAGTAAGCTCAGGAGAGCCCACTAGGAGCACCCAGCTCTGGCCGGGCACAGATTCTAACTTAGGTCTGGAGGAGGGGCATAGAGGGAGGAGCCAGTGCACACCAGATAGTACCTAATCTTTTCTTTAGAGTGCCCAGTCTCCTGCGGAGCCCGTCTATTCCCCATGGTCCTTACGGAGTTCCCAGCATCCACTTGGACGTCAGAGAAATGGAATTAATGCCAAAGCAAAAACAGAGAGTTTCTTTAAAAAATAAGACAAGACAAACAAATATTATCTGGGGCATTTTAACTGAGGATGAAAAATAAGAATTTACTTACCGATAATTCTATTTCTCGGAGTCCGTAGTGGATGCTGGGGTTCCTGAAAGGACCATGGGGAATAGCGGCTCCGCAGGAGACAGGGCACAAAAAGTAAAGCTTTCCGATCAGGTGGTGTGCACTGGCTCCTCCCCCTATGACCCTCCTCCAAGCCTCAGTTAGGTACTGTGCCCGGACGAGCGTACACAATAAGGGAGGAATTTTGAATCCCGGGTAAGACTCATACCAGCCACACCAATCACACCGTACAACTTGTGATCAAACCCAGTTAACAGTATGATAACAGAGGAGCCTCTGAAAGATGGCTTCCTAAACAATAACCCGAATTAGTTAACAATAACTATGTACAATTATTGCAGATAATCCGCACTTGGGATGGGCGCCCAGCATCCACTACGGACTCCGAGAAATAGAATTATCGGTAAGTAAATTCTTATTTTCTCTATCGTCCTAGTGGATGCTGGGGTTCCTGAAAGGACCATGGGGATTATACCAAAGCTCCCAAACGGGCGGGAGAGTGCGGATGACTCTGCAGCACCGAATGAGAGAACTCCAGGTCCTCCTTAGCCAGAGTATCAAATTTGTAAAATTTTACAAACGTGTTCTCCCCTGACCACGTAGCTGCTCGGCAAAGTTGTAATGCCGAGACCCCTCGGGCAGCCGCCCAAGATGAGCCCACCTTCCTTGTGGAGTGGGCCATTACAGATTTAGGCTGTGGCAGGCCTGCCACAGAATGTGCAAGTTGGATTGTGCTACAGATCCAACGAGCAATCGTCTGCTTAGACGCAGGAGCACCCATCTTGTTGGGTGCATACAATATAAACAACGAGTCAGATTTTCTGACTCCAGCTGTCCTTGCAATATATATTTTTAATGCTCTGACAACGTCCAGTAACTTGGAGTCCTCCAAGTCACTTGTAGCCGCAGGCACTACAATAGGCTGGTTCAGATGAAATGCTGACACCACCTTAGGGAGAAAATGCGGACGAGTCCGCAGTTCTGCCCTGTCCGAATGGAAAATCAGATATGGGCTTTTGTAAGATAAAGCTGCCAGTTCTGACACTCTCCTGGCCGAAGCCAGGGCTAGTAACATGGTCACTTTCCATGTGAGATATTTTAAATCCACCTTTTTTAGTGGTTCAAACCAATGAGATTTTAGAAATTCCAAAACCACATTGAGATCCCACGGTGCCACTGGAGGCACCACAGGAGGCTGTATATGCAGCACTCCCTTAACAAAAGTCTGGACTTCAGGAACTGAAGCCAATTCTTTTTGAAAGAAAATCGACAGGGCCGAAATTTGAACCTTAATAGATCCCAATTTGAGACCCATAGACAATCCTGATTGCAGGAAATGTAGGAATCGACCCAGTTGAAATTCCTCCGTCGGAGCACTCCGATCCTCGCACCACGCAACATATCTTCGCCAAATGCGGTGATAGTGTTGCACGGTTACTTCCTTCCTTGCTTTAATCAAAGTAGGAATGACTTCTTCCGGCATGCCTTTTTCCTTTAGGATCCGGCGTTCAACCGCCATGCCGTCAAACGCAGCCGCGGTAAGTCTTGAAACAGACAGGGACCCTGCTGAAGCAAGTCCCTCCTTAGAGGTAGAGGCCACGGATCTTCCGTGATCATCTCTTGAAGTTCCGGGTACCAAGTCCTTCTTGGCCAATCCGGAACCACTAGTATCGTTCTTACGCCTCTTTGCCGTATAATTCTCAATACTTTTGGTATGAGAGGCAGAGGAGGAAACACATACACCGACTGGTACACCCAAGGCGTTACCAGCGCGCCCACAGCTATTGCCTGCGGATCTCTTGACCTGGCGCAATACCTGTCCAGTTTTTTGTTGAGGCGAGACGCCATCATGTCCACCATTGGTCTTTCCCAACGGGTTACCAGCATGTGGAAGACTTCCGGATGAAGTCCCCACTCTCCCGGGTGAAGGTCGTGTCTGCTGAGGAAGTCTGCTTCCCAGTTGTCCACTCCCGGGATGAACACTGCTGACAGTGCTATCACATGATTCTCTGCCCAGCGAAGAATCCTTGCAGCTTCTGCCATTGCACTCCTGCTTCTTGTGCCGCCCTGTCTGTTTACATGGGCAACTGCCGTGATGTTGTCCGACTGGATCAACACCGGTTTTCCTTGAAGCAGAGGTTCTGCCTGGCTTAGAGCATTGTAGATTGCTCTTAGTTCCAGAATGTTTATGTGAAGAGACGTTTCCAGGCTCGTCCACACTCCCTGGAAGTTTCTTCCTTGTGTGACTGCTCCCCAGCCTCTCAGGCTGGCGTCCGTGGTCACCAGGATCCAATCCTGTATGCCGAATCTGCGGCCCTCCAATAGATGAGCACTCTGCAACCACCACAGAAGAGATACCCTTGTCCTTGGAGACAGGGTTATCCGCTGGTGCATCTGAAGATGCGACCCTGACCATTTGTCCAACAGATCCCTCTGGAAAATTCGTGCATGGAATCTGCCGAATGGAATTGCTTCGTAAGAAGCCACCATTTTGCCCAGGACTCTTGTGCATTGATGTACAGACACCTTTCCTGGTTTTAGGAGGTTCCTGACAAGCTCGGATAACTCCTTGGCTTTTTCCTCCGGGAGAAAAACCTTTTTCTGAACCGTGTCCAGAATCATCCCTAGGAACAGCAGACGAGTTGTCGGCATTAACTGGGATTTTGGAATATTCAGAATCCAGCCGTGCTGTTTTAGCACTTCTTGAGACAGTGCTAATCCCATCTCTAGCTGTTCTCTGGACCTTGCCCTTATTAGGAGATCGTCCAAGTATGGGATAATTAATACGCCTTTTCTTCGAAGAAGAATCATCATCTCGGCCATTACCTTTGTAAAGACCCGAGGTGCCGTGGACAATCCGAACGGCAGCGTCTGAAACTGATAGTGACAGTTTTGTACAACGAACCTGAGGTACCCCTGGTGTGAGGGGTAAATTGGAACGTGGAGGTACGCATCCTTGATGTCCAAGGACACCATAAAGTCCCCTTCTTCCAGGTTCGCTATCACTGCTCTGAGTGACTCCATTTTGAACTTGAACTTCTTTATGTACAGGTTCAAGGACTTCAGATTTAGAATAGGTCTTACCGAGCCGTCCGGCTTCGGTACCACAAATAGAGTGGAATAATACCCCTTTCGCTGTTGTAGAAGAGGTACCTTGACTATCACCTGCTGAGAGTACAGCTTGTGAATGGCTTCCAAAACCGTCTCCCTTTCGGAGGGGGACGTTGGTAAAGCAGACTTCAGGAAACGGCGAGGCGGATCTGTCTCTAGTTCCAACCTGTACCCCTGAGATATTATCTGCAGGATCCAGGGATCTACCTGCGAGTGAGCCCACTGCGCGCTGAAATTCTTGAGATGACCGCCCACCGCCCCCGAGTCCGCTTGAGAAGCCCCAGCGTCATGCTGAGGCTTTTGTAGAAGCGGGGGAGGGCTTCTGTTCCTGGGAAGGAGCTGCCTGTTGGTGTCTCTTCCCCCTTCCTCTGCCTCGTGGCAGATATGAATATCCCTTTGCTCTCTTGTTTTTAAAGGAACGAAAGGGCTGCGGTTGAAAAGTCGGTGTCTTTTTCTGTTGGGGAGTAGCTTGAGGTAAAAAGGTGGATTTCCCGGCTGTAGCCGTGGCCACCAAATCTGATAGACCGACTCCAAATAACTCCTCCCCTTTATACGGCAAAACTTCCATATGCCGTTTTGAGTCCGCATCGCCTGACCACTGTCGCGTCCATAAACTTCTTCTGGCCGAAATGGACATAGCACTTACCCGTGATGCCAGTGTGCAGATATCCCTCTGTGCATCACGCGTATAAAGAAATGCATCCTTTATTTGCTCTAAAGACAGTAAAACATTGTCCCTATCCAGGGTATCAATATTTTCAATCAGGGACTCTGACCAAGCTACTCCAGCACTGCACATCCAGGCTGTCGCTATAGCTGGTCGTAGTATAACACCTGTATGTGTGTATATACTTTTTTGGATATTTTCCATCCTCCTATCTGCTGGATCTTTAAGTGCGGCCGTCTCAGGAGAGGGTAACGCCACTTGTTTAGATAAGCGTGTGAGCGCCTTGTCCACCCTAGGAGGTGTTTCCCAGCGCGCCCTAACCTCTGGCGGGAAAGGGTATAAAGCCAATAACTTCTTTGAAATTAGCATCTTTTTATCGGGGGCAACCCACGCTTCATCACATACATCATTTAGTTCTTCTGATTCAGGAAAAACTATAGGTAGTTTTTTCACACCCCACATAATACCCTGTTTAGTGGTACCTGTAGTATCAGCTAAATGTAACGCCTCCTTCATTGCCAAAATCATATAACGTGTGGCCCTACTGGAAAATACGGTTGATTCGTCACCGTCGCCACTGGAATCAGTGCCTGTGTCTGGGTCTGTGTCGACCGACTGAGGCAAAGGGCGTTTTACAGCCCCTGACGGTGTTTGCGGCGCCTGGACAGGCACTAACTGATTGTCCGGCCGTCTCATGTCGTCAAACGACTGCTTTAGCGTGTTGACACTATCCCGTAATTCCATAAATAAAGGCATCCATTCTGGTGTCGACCCCCTAGGAGGTGACATCCCCATATTTGGCAATTGCGCCGCCTCCACACCAATATCGTCCTCATACATGTCGACACACACGTACCGACACACAGCAGACACACAGGGAATGCTCTTAACGAAGACAGGACCCCACTAGCCCTTTGGGGAGACAGAGGGAGAGTTTGCCAGCACACACCAAAAGCGCTATATATGACAGGGATAGCCTTATAATAAGTGCTCCCTGTATAGCTGCTTTTATAATATAATTTTTGCCACTATTTTGCCCCCCCTCTCTTGTTTTACCCTGTTTCTGTAGTGCAGTGCAGGGGAGAGACCTGGGAGCCGTCCTGACCAGCGGAGCTGTGTAAGGAAAATGGCGCTGTGTGCTGAGGAGATAGGCCCCGCCCCTTTTCCGGCGGGCTCGTCTCCCGCTCTTTAGTGTATTCTGGCAGGGGTTAAATATCTCCATATAGCCCCCGGAGGCTATATGTGAGGTATTTTTTAGCCAAATAGGTTTTCATTTGCCTCCCAGGGCGCTCCCCTCCCAGCGCCCTGCACCCTCAGTGACTGCCGTGTGAAGTGTGCTGAGAGGAAAATGGCGCACAGCTGCAGTGCTGTGCGCTACCTTTAGAAGACTGAGGAGTCTTCTGCCGCCGATTCTGGACCTCTTCATGTTTCAGCATCTGCAAGGGGGCCGGCGGCGAGGCTCCGGTGACCATCCAGGCTGTACCTGTGATCGTCCCTCTGGAGCTGATGTCCAGTAGCCAAGAAGCCAATCCATCCTGCACGCAGGTGAGTTCACTTCTTCTCCCCTAAGTCCCTCGTTGCAGTGATCCTGTTGCCAGCAGGACTCACTGTAAAATAAAAAACCTAAGCTAAACTTTCTCTAAGCAGCTCTTTAGGAGAGCCACCTAGATTGCACCCTTCTCGGCCGGGCACAAAAATCTAACTGAGGCTTGGAGGAGGGTCATAGGGGGAGGAGCCAGTGCACACCACCTGATCGGAAAGCTTTACTTTTTGTGCCCTGTCTCCTGCGGAGCCGCTATTCCCCATGGTCCTTTCAGGAACCCCAGCATCCACTAGGACGATAGAGAAAGGAGATTTATGGTAAGACTTACCATTGTTAAATCTCTTTCTGCAAGGTACACTGGATTCCACAGGGAATACAGTACATAAGGGTGTAGAGTTGGATCTTGATCCTAGGCACCAACAGGCTAAAGCTTTGACTGTTCCCAGGATGCACTGCACAGCCTCCTCTATATCCCCGCCTCCAGGCACTGCAGCTCAGTTTTGTTAACCAGTCCAATGCAGTAGCAGGTAAGAGAGACGGTAGATGTTAGCCACAGAGAACCACATTCTCACGACAGGAGAAGGTACCAGCGGCTAATGTCATACAAACCCAAAGAAGCTAAGTGCGTAAGGGTGGGCGCCCTGTGGAATAAAGTGTACATCGCAGAAAGAGATTTAACAATGGTAAGTCTTACCATAAATTTCCTTTTCTGCAGCGGGGTACACTGGTATTCTACAGGGAATAACTTCGGGGATGTCCTAAAGCAGTTCCTCATGGGAGGGTACGCACTGTAGCGGGCACAAGAATCCGGCGTCCAAAGGAGGCATCCTGGGAGTCGGAAGTATCAAAGTTATAGAACCTGATGAACGTGTTCACTGAGGACCACGTAGCCGCCTTGCACAACTGTTCAAGGGTCGCACCACGGCGGGCCACCCAAGAAGGTCCAACAGACCAAGTAGAATGGGCTTTGATGGTAGCAGGAGCTGGCAGACCAGCCTGTACATAAGCATGTGCAATCATCATTCTAATCCATCTGGCCAAGGTCTGCTTGTTAGCAGGCCAGCCACGTTTGTGAAATCCAAACAGCACAAAGAGAGAATCAGACTTCCTAATGGAATATGTTCTCTTCACATAGATACAGAGAGACCGTACCACATCCAAAGACCGCTCTTTGGAAGACAACTCAGGAGAACTAAAGGCCGGAACCACAATCTCCTGATTAAGGTGGAAGGAAGACACCACCTTGGGTAGATAACCCGGACGCGTTCTAAGAACCGCCCGGTCACGGTGAAAAATCAGATAGGGGGACTTACAGGATAAGGCACCCAAGTCCGAGTCTCTTCTATCTGACGCGATAGCCAGCAAAAACAAAACCTTAAGGGAAAGCCACTTAAGGTCTGCAAACGCAAGAGGTTCAAACGTAGACTCTTGCAAGGCCTCCAGAACTACAGACAGATCCCAAGGAGCCACGGGTGGTACATAAGGAGGCTAGAACAGGTCTGTTCTGTATTAGATGCTGGGCCATTGTCAACGCACTGAACACTGCCCACAGTTCCAGAATATTGATCGGGAGCAGAGACTCCTCCTTGGTCCACCGACCCTGAAGAGAGTGTTGTGCCAACACTGCGCCCCAACCTCTCAGACTGGCATCCGTCGTCAGAAGGACCCAGTTGGATATCCAGAAGGGCCAGCCCCTGCTCAAGCGTTGGTCCTGAAGCCACCAGCTCAGTGACAGGCGGACCTCCGGAGACAATGAGATCATGTGAGATCTGATCTGGTGAGGCAGGCCGTCCCACTTGGTCAGAATTAACTTCTGCAGAGGGCGAGAGTGGAATTGAGCATACTCCACCATGTCGAAAGCTGACACCATGAGACCCAGCACTTGCATTGCCGAATGTATCGACACTTGCGGACGAGATAGGAAGCATCGAATTCTGTCCTGAAGCTTCAGGACTTTCTCCTGAGACAGGAACAACCGTTGGTGGTGAGTGTCCAATAACGCTCCCAGATGTAACATGCTCCGAGCAGGAACCAGGGAAGATTTCTTCCAGTTGATCAGCCACCCGTGCGCTTTCATGCACTGGACCATCAGATTGAGATGACACAGGAGAAGTTCTGGGGAATTTGCCAGGATCAACAAATCGTCCAAATATGGCAGGATCCTGACCCCTTGACGGCGGAGTGTAGCCGTCATGTCCGCCATAACTTTGGTGAAAACTCAGGGAGCCGTTGTCAAACCAAAGGGTAACGCACGAAATTGGTAATGAAGGCTGCCCACCGCAAACCTCAGGTACTGCTGATGAGATACTGCAATAGGAATATGTAGGTAGGCATCCTGTATGTCCAGGGAGACCATATAGTCCCCAGGCTCCAAGGCCAGAACAATAGAGCACAGCGTTTCCATGCGGAACTTGGAGACCCGTTCAGTTTTGGGACAAGAAACAGCAGTGAATAGCACCCCTTGCCTCTCTGAGTCAGAGGCACCTGTACTACCACTCCTGTAGTCAGGAGGGAATGTACCACCGAGTGCAACGTGTTTACTTTTGCCGGATCCAGAGGCACATCTGTCAGGCAAAATCGATGCGGGGGACGACTCTTGAAAGGTATGGCGTAACCTCGAGCGACTACTTCCCTCACCCAGGTATCCGAAGTGGTCTTCAACCATTCCTGGCCAAATCCTAGAAGTCGGCCCCCCACCCTGGGATCCCCCAGGGGGAGGCCCGCCCTGTCATGCGGCAGGCTTCTCAGTTTTGGAAGCTGGCTGACGGGCGGCCCAGGCACGCTTCGGTCTGGGCTTGGCAGGTCTGGAAGCACGAGCTTGCTTTAGGTACGCCTGATTTTTTGCTTTTCCTGGAGGACGAAAGGGCAGAGGGAAAGTACTTTTAGCCTTCTGTGCGGAAAGAGCTGTACTAGGTAGGCAAGCTGTTTTAGCAGTAGCTAGATCAGCCATAATCTTATTGAGGTCTGCTCCAAAGAGAATGTCTCCCTTGAAAGGAAGCACCTCCAGGGTTTTCTTGTAATCCATATCCACCGACCAGGATCTCAACCAAAGGATTCGTCTAGCCAAGACGGACGTAGTAGCAGTCTTGGCCGCGAGCACCCCGGCATCGGAGGCCGCCTCCTTAAGGTACAGAGAAGCCGTGGTAATATACGAGAGACATTGTCGAGCATGCTCAGATGCATTAGAAGGCAGCTCCACCTCTAGCTCCTGAGCCCACGCCTCAACAGCTTCAGTAGCCCAAGTTGCTGCAATGGTTGGCCTATGCACAGCCCCCGTTAGGGTGTAAATCGCTTTCAAACAACCCTCCACACGTCTATCGTCAGTTCCTTCAGAGAGGTGACGATAGTTACTGGCAGAAAAGAGGAAACTACCATGCGTGCCACATGAGAATCTATGGGCGGAGGAGTTTCCCAATTTTTACATAGCTCCACAGAGAGAGGATAGCGAGACAACAGTCTCTTATTCTGTGTTAATTTCGTTCCCGGATTTTCCCAGGACTCCTGACGTATGTCAGTCAGGTGTTGAGAATGAGGTAAAACTTGTTTAACCACCTTCTTACGTTTAAATCGGCTTTTTAGAGACAGCCTCAGGCTCAGGTTCATCAGAGACCTGAAGAATGAGCCTGATAGCCTCAATCAAATCAGGGACATCCACCATTGACTTCCCTTCCCCTTCAGAAGCATCTGAGTCAGTGTCTGTGGGGTCAGTATATGCACCATCCTCCTCAGAGGATGTGTCCGGGATAACAGTGCATTGTGAGGAGGTAATGGCCCATTTAGAAGACGTCTTAGTCTTAGGTGGGCGAGAGTGAGATTTAGATTTAGTCAGTGACCAGTTCAATTGCTGTAACTGAGTGGAGATTTGATCTGCCCATGGCAAATTAATTGCAGGGACCATAAACTGCTGCATTGGCACAGGTGGTCCCACAGGGGGCGCCAGTTTAGTTACAAGCGTGTTTAACAGCGTGGAAAAGGTAGCCCAAGGTGGGTAATTTGTTGCCCCCGGTGCTACGGACCCACTGGGGAGTAAGGAACCACCTGAACTCTCTACTGCCAAATTTTCCTCCAAAATGTCTGCGGCATCACCACTGCGCAATGTGGGAAAAGCCCCAGCTCCGTTGCCTCGTGTAGCTGACATAACAATAAGCACAATATTGGGCAACCTGGTACAATTCTTAGCAGCGATATACCTAGAAAGAACTCCCAGTGAAGTGTGACTTTCCTGTCAGCACAAACCGGGAATCCAAGAGATAATAAGAATTTACTTACCGATAATTCTATTTCTCATAGTCCGTAGTGGATGCTGGGAACTCCGTAAGGACCATGGGGAACAGCGGCTCCGCAGGAGACTGGGCACAAAAAGTAAAAGCTTTAGACTAGCTGGTGTGCACTGGCTCCTCCCCCTATGACCCTCCTCCAAGCCTCAGTTAAGATACTGTGCCCGGACGAGCGTACATAATAAGGAAGGATCTTGAATCCCGGGTAAGACTCATACCAGCCACACCAATCACACCGTACAACTCGTGATCTGAACCCAGTTAACAGTATGATAACCGTAGGAGCCTCTGAAAAGATGGCTTCCAACAATAAACAACCCGATTTGTTTGTAACTATATACAAGTATTGCAGACAATCCGCACTTGGGATGGGCGCCCAGCATCCACTACGGACTATGAGAAATAGAATTATCGGTAAGTAAATTCTTATTTTCTCTGACGTCCTAGTGGATGCTGGGAACTCCGTAAGGACCATAGGGATTATACCAAAGCTCCCAAACGGGCGGGAGAGTGCGGATGACTCTGCAGCACCGAATGAGAGAACTCCAGGTCCTCCTCAGCCAGGGTATCAAATTTGTAGAACTCAGCAAACGTGTTTGCCCCTGACCAAGTAGCTGCTCGGCAAAGTTGTAAAGCCGAGACCCCTCGGGCAGCCGCCCAAGATGAGCCCACTTTCCTTGTGGAATGGGCTTTTACAGATTTTGGCTGTGGCAGGCCTGCCACAGAATGTGCAAGTTGAATTGTACTACAAATCCAACGAGCAATCGTCTGCTTAGAAGCAGGAGCACCCAGCTTGTTGGGTGCATACAGTATAAACAGCGAGTCAGATTTTCTGACTCCAGCCGTCCTGGAAACATATATTTTCAGGGCCCTGACTACGTCCAGCAACTTGGAGTCCTCCAAGTCCCTAGTAGCCACAGGTACCACAATAGGTTGATTCATGTGAAACGCTGAAACCACCTTAGGGAGAAATTGAGGACGAGTCCTCAATTCCGCCCTATCCGAATGAAATATCAGGTAAGGGCTTTTATAGGATAAAGCCGCCAATTCTGATACGCGCCTGGCTGAAGCCAGAGCCAACAGCATTACCACTTTCCATGTGAGATATTTCAAATCCACTGTGGCAAGTGGTTCAAACCAATGTGATTTTAGGAACCCTAAAACTACATTGACATCCCAAGGTGCCACTGGGGGCACAAAAGGAGGCTGTATATGCAGTACCCCTTTGACAAACGTCTGAAGTTCAGGCAGTGAAGCCAGTTCTTTCTGGAAGAAGATCGACAGGGCCGAAATTTGAACCTTAATGGATCCTAATTTTAGGCCCATAGACAATCCTGCTTGCAGGAAATGTAGGAAACGACCCAGTTGAAATTCCTCCGTAGGGGCCTTCTTGGCCTCACACCACGCAACATATTTTCGCCAAATGCGATGATAATGTTTTGCAGTTACATCCTTCCTGGCCTTGATCAGGGTAGGGATGACTTCATCTGGAATGCCTTTTTCCTTCAGGATCCGGCGTTCAACCGCCATGCCGTCAAACGCAGCCGCGGTAAGTCTTGGAACAGACAAGGTCCCTGCTGGAGCACCGACTGGATCAATACCGGTTGACCCTGAAGCAGAGGCCTTGCTTGACTTAGGGCATTGTAAATGGCCCTTAACTCTAGGATATTTATGTGAAGAGACGTTTCCATGCTTGACCACAAGCCCTGGAAATTTCTTCCCTGTGTGACTGCTCCCCAGCCTCTCAGGCTGGCATCCGTGGTTACCAGCATCCAATCCTGAATGCCGAATCTGCGGCCCTCGAGAAGATGAGCCTTCTGTAACCACCACAGGAGAGATACCCTTGTCCTTGGAGATAGGGTTATCCGCTGATGCATCTGAAGATGCGATCCGGACCATTTGTCCAGCAGATCCCACTGAAAAGTTCTTGCATGGAATCTTCCGAATGGAATCGCTTCGTAAGAAGACACCATTTTTCCCAGGACTCTCGTGCACTGATGCACTGACACTTGTCCTGGTTTTAGGAGGTTCCTGACTAACTCGGATAACTCCCTGGCCTTCTCCTCCGGGAGAAACACCTTTTTCTGGACTGTGTCCAGAATCATCCCTAGGAACAGTAGACGTGTTGTTGGAATCAGCTGTGATTTTGGGATATTTAGAATCCACCCGTGCTGACGTAGCACTACCTGAGATAGTGCTACTCCGACCTCTAACTGTTCCCTGGACCTTGCCCTTATCAGGAGATCGTCCAAGTAAGGGATAATTAAGACGCCTTTTCTTCGAAGAAGAATCATCATTTCGGCCATTACCTTGGTAAAGACCCGTGGTGCCGTGGACAATCCAAACGGCAGCGTCTGAAACTGATAATGACAGTTTTGTATCACAAACCTGAGGTACCCTTGGTGAGAAGGGTAAATTGGGACATGGAGATAAGCATCCTTGATGTCTAGAGATACCATATAGTCCCCTTCTTCCAGGTTCGCTATCACTGCTCTGAGTGACTCCATCTTGAATTTGAACCTTTTTATGTAAGTGTTCAAAGATTTTAGATTTAAAATTGGTCTCACCGAGCCGTCCGGCTTCGGTACCACAAACAGCGTGGAATAATACCCCTGTCCCTGTTGTAGGAGGGGTACCTTGATTATCACCTGCTGGGAATACAGCTTGTGAATAGCTTCCAATACTGCCTCCCTGTCGGAGGAAGACGTTGGTAGAGCAGACTTCAGGAACCGGCGAGGGGGAGACGTCTCGAATTCCAATTTGTACCCCTGTGATACTACCTGCAGGATCCAGGGGTCCACTTGCGAGTGAGCCCACTGCGCGCTGAAATTCTTGAGACGGGCCCCCACCGTGCCCGAGTCTGCTTGCAGAGCCCCAGCGTCATGCTGAGGACTTGGCAGAAGCGGGGGAGGGCTTCTGCTCTTGGGAAGAGGCTGCATGGTGCAGTCTTTTTCCCCTTCCTCTGCCCCGAGGCAGGAATGAGCGGCCTTTTTCCCTCTTGCCCTTATAGGGACGAAAGGACTGGGTTTGAAAAGACGGTGTCTTTTTCTGCTGAGAGGTGACCTGGGGTAAAAAGGTGAATTTTCCAGCCGTTGCCGTGGCCACCAGGTCCGATAGACCGACCCCAAATAACTCCTCCCCTTTATACGGCAATACTTCCATATGCCGTTTGGAATCCGCATCACCTGACCACTGTCGCGTCCATAACATTCTTCTGGCAGAAATGGACATCGCACTTACTCTAGATGCCAGGGTGCAAATATCCCTCTGTGCATCTCGCATATATAGTAATGCATCCTTTAAATGCTCTATAGTTAATAATATACTGTCCCTATCCAGGGTATCAATATTTTCAGTCAGGGAATCCGACCAAGCCACTCCAGCGCTGCACATCCAGGCTGAGGCGATCGCTGGTCGCAGTATAACACCGGTATGTGTGTATATACCTTTTAAGATATTTTCCAGCCTTCTATCAGCTGGTTCCTTGAGAGCAGCCGTATCAGGAGACGGTAACGCCACTTGTTTTGATAAGCGTGTGAGCGCCTTATCTACCCTAGGGGGTGTTTCCCAACGTGCCCTAACCTCTGGCGGGAAAGGGTATAGTGCCAATAATTTATTAGAAATCAGCAGTTTTTTATGGGGGGAAATCCACGCTTTATCACACACCTCATTTAATTCATCTGACTCAGGAAAAACCACTGGTAGTTTTTTCACACCCCACATAATACCCTTTTTTGTGGTACTTGTAGTGTCAGAAATGTTCAATGCCTCTTTCATTGCCGTGATCATGTAACGTGTGGCACTACTGGACATTACGTTTGTCTCGTCACCGTCGACACTGGATTCAGTATCCGTGTCAGGGTCTGTGTCGACCATCTGAGGTAACGGGCGTTTTAGCGCCCCTGACGGTGTCTGAGACGCCTGAACAGGCACTAATTGATTTGTCGGCTGTCTCATGTCGTCAACAGTTTTTTGCAAAGTGCTGACGTTGTCACGTAATTCTTTAATTACTACCATCCAGTCAGGTGTCGACTCCCTAGGGGGTGACATCACTAACACAGG